>NW_009649962.1:492307-496801 GCF_000708025.1 Charadrius vociferus
CGCCCTGGTCCTTTGGGGGGTCCCCTGCAGGGGGCTGGGAGGCGGTGGCCAGCAGCAGGGCCAGGGGGAGGAGGAGGGTGACGCTTGCTGTGGGGCGCAGAGGAAAGGGGACACCGTCAGCACGGGGTGATGGCTGCCCTAAGGGACCCTCCGTGGGACCCCCCCGGGTGTCTGCGCTGCTGGGGGAGCGCGTGGAGGGGTTGATCCCAGCCCATCGCACACACCGGGCAGTGGCAGGAGGTTTGGGAGGCTGGATCTGCCCTTGGGAGAGGGTGTGGGGATCATCCCCTGCCACAGCTCAGACCCCTCAGATGCACGGACCCCCCCAAAATTCATCCCTCGATATTCCCGTCCCCTGGGGAAAGGCCAGCAGCAACGCCCCCGGTCCCCTCTCCTCCTTCCTCCCCGTTACTTTGCTCTTCCTCGGAGCAGAGGGGTCTCAGTACCCCAGCTTTGGGGGTGCCTTCAAGCTCCCCAGGCACCATGGGGGCTCCCAAAATGTCTTACTAGCAGTGGAGGGGGGAGAAAAGCCCGAGGGTGAGTCGAGCGCGAAGCCCCCGGTGAGAGTTTTAGCGTCTTCCTCCCCAAACCCCCTGCCTGTCCCCTCCCTCTGGAGAGGGGCAGGTTCCCCTGCCTTACCTTTGCCTGCGCTCATGGTGGCGGGCAGGGCAGCGCTCCCCTCTCTGCTCTCCGGCCCCTGGGCAGGGATGGAGCAACCACCTTGACGCCCGGCCAGCCGTCCGCCCGGCCAGGCTTAACCCCACTGCTGCTGGGACGGGACGTGGCCTCCGCCCCTGGGACAGCACGGTCGGGGCGAGCGTCACCCGGGGTGGGCTCCTTGCTTCTCCCCGTCTCCCCCAGGTCTGTAACTGCCTTTATTGCAGCTTGGGGAGATGCCCAGGAGGACAGGCTATGGGTGGGGATGGTGGTCTTGCTGGAGATGGGGTTTGCGTGGGCAGTGAGCGTGGAGGGATGGATGGGGCAACCTCATGGGGCGTCCCACGGCCATGCCATGCGCTCCTGGAGGGTCCTGAGCAGCGGCACCGACCCTTCCCTGGGGTCAGCCCCGGCATCAGGACCCGAAAACCACATGCTGGGGCTTGCAGCATCCTTACTGCCCAGGGTGTCAGAGGTGCGGGAATTACCTTCACTGGGAGATGGGCTGAAGTGCCCGAGGTTTTATGGTGATGCGAGTGGGAGATGAGTTGGAAAACGGGGAAAAAGCTCTTCTCTGTGTGGCGGTAAAAGCCTTGGGGCTTTTTTTTATATACCCTTCTGCAGGTACATCTGCCTCGCGGGTGGAGGTGGCACTGGGAGCACCACATGCTGCTCAGCTCAGTGCTTTTGTGCCACAGGGGAAGCAGAGAGCAAAGCCCGGGTGCTACCGGTGAGGTGACGGCTGCGAGGGTCCCCCCGGCTCTCGGCTCCTCTGCCAGCCCCACCTTCAGGGGGATGATGGCAGATGATGCTCAGGGGCTGGCAGGTCCCGCTCTCTGCCTGGCAGCTCATCAAAACCACCCCGGGGGAGGCTGGCGACCTCACTTTCTGTGTCCCAGGTCATTTCCCCACTGGTGTCCAACACAGCTTCTGCAGAATCTTTTACCAGTTTCCAGGAAAGAAGGACAAAAACAAAACAAAACAAAGAATAAATAAAAAGCCACTTCTGCCCAAATGAGAGGAGCACCGTGGGCCAGCAGCTGCTGGATAGAAAAGCCATGGCTAACGCTTCCCTGTGTTCTGGTAGCCTTGTTCCTCCGTGAAGATGCACCAGGACAGGGCTGACACTGTTCACATCCACAGCTCTTGGAATGGTCATCTGCCACCGGTGCTGAAGCTCTTCTCAGCTCCAGTTTCCCCTGTGCCGGTCCCCGAGGTGGAGATGGAGCAGGGATGCTCTCCACCACCAGCCCCACGCCACGGGCATCCCCATCATGCTCCAACCTCACCCGTCCCATGGGAGCCTGGTGTCTCCCCCGGGCGCATCTCGGCTCTTCAACACTTAACTCCGATGGCTTTAAGCAACCTTCTCCCCAGCCAAAGCAGGACCGTGCCCATGGGAAGAGGTGTGGGAGCGAGACGGCCAGGCTCCAGCCTTGCAACCCAACTTTCCCACCAGCACTCTTCTCTCTCTTTCTTTTTGGCCCAGCGTGCCGCTCTCCTCCCCCTCTATTTTTAATTCTCTCTTCTGGGAATTTATAGATCAGAAGGGAGAAATGAGAGATGGAGGCACACGCATCCGCTAATAGGCACTAAGCACATATTGACACAAGGTGTAATCAATCTAGGAGCTAAAAAGAGCTGAACCAGCATGGGCCAGCCAGCCAAAACCCACAAAACCTCTTTGGGAAGTTTAATTGAGCCCTACCTGCGGCCGGGAGCAGGTTTATCCCTGCTTCCGACAGCCCTCTTTCAGGGGAAATACCAAACGAGCTGCGAAGGGAAAATAAAGAGTGTAAATAAGGAAATCCCTTCCCAAAGTGGCTGCGGTGCAGGGAAGAGCGAGACCCAGCTCCACCTTTAATCCTCTTTGAGGTCCTCTCCTCAAGACGTGTCCCACCGCCTGTGGCAGGGGATGCTCTGACCGGTCCCTCCAGCATCACCACAAGCCCATCCTGCGCACTGGGACCTCCCACCTGCCCTGCGGTGTACTGCGGCACCGCAACCACCACAGGGACCTCATTTTCTGTTCCTACTGTGGATGTTCTCAGCCCCAGCCAACGCGGACCTCCCCATCTCTTCCCCCCCCATCATTTCAGCTCTGGCAGCTAATCTTCCCAGCCGAGACCAAAGTCTGAGCTGCCCCACCTGGTTGCCATGGAGAAGGCTGTAATGGTATTAGGAAAAGCAGCAAAATCATAAAAAAAAAGTGCTTTTAAACCTATTTAAACACTTGGGAGTCATTACCTTCCCCAGCAGCCCCCCTGTGCCTGCACGTCCCTCCACAGGGAGCTCCCCTCTGTCCCTTCGTGGGGGTAAATGCCACCAGCTGTCCCCAGCTCCCTGTTCTGTCCCCAGCCGCGTGGGCTGGCCAAGCTGGGGAGGGACCGGTGCTGGTGGCACTGCCAGGTCTGCCAGAGCCGGGGAGGCTGGTGGGACATGAGGAGCCTGATCCACCCCTGGTCCACCCCCTCTACCCCCCAGGGCAAGTGGCCCAGGGGCAGCTCTGGGAACCAGCAGGGACAGCACCGACCCGGCTTGAGCCCTGGGGATGTGACATGGGTGGTGTTGTCACAGCTGAGTTAGGAAGTATTTTTAGCAAATCTTGCCAAATACTGTCTCCATCTGGAGGAGAGCATCCCGCGTTGCCAGGGCAACCGGCGCTGCTGCTCCTCATCCCAAACCAACAATGTGCAAGCCCTGATGCTGCCACCCAAGAGAGCTGGGATGGGTGACACCGGCATCCCAGAGCTTGTGCTGCTCTCCTGGGGACACCCGCAGGGACCAACCTCCCTCCTGGAGAGACCCTCCTGGTGGAGATGGGCTTTGCCCAGTGCTCACTGGCCACCCACATTTCTGGTCATCCTGGTCCCCACCTATTGCACTACATCATTTTTCACTTGAAAAGTCCCATGTTCCTGGAGGTGGGGACCTGGTAGTGGTGACAAAAATTTTTGGCAGCTGCTGGCAAAGATCTCCATTAGCATATCCAAGTGTTGGCTCATGCCCGGCCGTGGCTGCAGCCGTGTGGGGAGTTGGGAAAGGTGGCCGATGGGCTGGCGGCTCTTGGGGATGCTAATTACCACACCAGTGGCCTATGTGGCCACATGAAACTGTGTCACCTCCACCAGCCTGGCCAGGCTGGTTGGACCAGGGAAGGGGAGGACGTCCCCAAGCCATGACTCAGGGATGCCAGAAGCACAGATGGGAAGTTTCCCAAACCCCAAGTTTTGGGGAGAAAGGGAGTCCTCAGGAGCTGGGGGTTATAGGTGCATGGGGACAGCAAAGAGCAGGAGAGCCTGTCCAGCGGTGGCCACCACGCAGGACAAAGCTGGATTTGGGAGGTGAACCGAGGGATGAGAGGCAGCCACCTTGCCTAACTAATCCTGATGACAGTGCTGGTGTGCCAGGTTGGGCAGGAAGAGGGAAAGGGTATTTTCCGTGTCCCACGTCAGTTCTCCAGGCCTGAACATGGTCTTTCTGCTGGTGGGTTCCCCCCCAGCCCCACAGCAGCTGCTCCAAGGCTGACAGCGATGGAGGGAGCAGCTTGGTCCTCGGGATGCTGGGCTGGTGGGACACGGTGGGATTGTGGTAGAGGAACCACACCCCTTCCTCCTGCTGGAGGTTGCATGGCCATGACCCCTGGTGCTGCCTGCTGCCAGACTCTCCCTGCCTGCCCCACCCCAGCCCTGCGGGGAAGCACCCGGAGATGCTGAGGGGTGATAAACGGGAAAGGAGCCGGCAATGGGTGCTTGCAGCCCAGCAAAGCCATCGAGCATCTCCTGGGCTGGACCCCAAGCAGTGTGTTAAGCAGGTCGAGGGAGCCAATTTTCCTCA
>NW_009649962.1:497163-517782 GCF_000708025.1 Charadrius vociferus
GGCGCCCCCCTCCACCCCCGGGGTCCCCCAGCCCGGGGCAGGTCGCCCGGCGGCGCCGTGGGTCGCCCCATCCCTGGAGCACGCAGGACCTCCCGCCGCCAGGGGGCGCTGCCGCCCCGCCGCCATACCCCGGAAGCGCCCGTTGCCCTGGAAACGGGACGCGGCGGTACTCGACTAGGCCCGGCCGCCTCCTCCGGGGCTGGGCGGGGAGAGGAGGCCTTGCCCTTTCCTCTGCTGTGCCCGGCCCGCTCCTCCGGCGGCAGGGCTTCATCCTAGAGGTGTCCCCCGGGCCCCCGGTGCCGCCCCAGGAGGGGCCGTGCAGGCCCCGGGCCCCTGGACCTGCTGTGGCCTCCAGGCCTGTGGGCCCACCGGCTGTACGGTGGTCGGTTGGCCACCCAGGGGGGTGTCTGCTTCACCCAGGAGCTGGTGCTGGAAGCCAGATGGAGCCAGCCTGTGCCTTAACACCGTGCTGGGCCTGGCTGAAGCCTCCTGAAAAGGCGTGAAGGTGGTGGCTACTCCCACTGCTCCCCTCTGGGCTCGCCGTGAGGACACCTCACCAGCGGAGTGAGGTGTTTGTCCCTGCCAAGGGCTGGCGGGTCTGGATGGTGCTGGGGGAGAGGTGAAAATAAGCAGCAGGTATCAATGTGGTGGGCTGAGCGCTGGAAATCTCCAACCGTTTTCTTCTCGAGCTGCTGTGGATTTGGGGAGTGTTTTCACATCTTAGAGCTGCGTCCTGGGTGAGAGTTTCATACCTCAGAGGTTGGTGGCCATCCAGCCACCACGTCAGCTGTGCTACAAGTGTCCTTGACAAGGAGAGGGAGAGAAAAACTCAGTACAGGGTTGGCATTTTGGCTTTTAGTGGCGTTAACATAACATAAACTTGTTGTTTGTTTTTGCTCAGGAGGGGTGATTGAGATTTTGGGGCACCCTAAAGCCTCATTCCTCTGCCCAACATTGCTGTTTGTGGAGTCCTCCAGGACAAATTTTGGTTTGTATTTCCAAACCACAGGAAAAGTAGTTACTGTCATTTCTGGTGCTGGTGCAGCACCTGCCACAAAGGTGGTTCTGCCAGGGTCTCCCAGGCACTGCAGGAGCACAAATACTACTGTCTATCTGTATGTTAATTATTCTTCTTTTGCTGTCTGCTGGGTGAAACGGGTACCCCCACAGCTCGGGGAGCACCCAGCTTTGCTGGCATGGTGGGGTGGGCTGTTTGCCCTCCTGAATCGCGTGTCGTGGGGTCTGGGTGCACTGCTGCTGGGGCCGGGGCTGTCTGGGGCAGTGGTGTGAGCCAGTCTGCGCACGTTCCTGGGCCAGCATGGGCTGTGACTGCCTGTCCTCGGGGACCCATGGGGGGCTGAGAGCCGGCATGCAGCTGGGGAGCGGAGCTGTGGCTCAGCTCTTTCATGGGTTGGAGCACCCACTGGAGACTTCCAAGCCCCCTGGTGCCGTGGGCGGTGTGTGAATTTGGCTTTCTGCTCGGCAGTGGGTGTGAAGAGACTGTGAATTCTCATCAGTGCTTTCATTACCTTAATAAAATTACTTCAGGTCTGCTAAGTTCTTTTGCAGAAAAATAAGACATAATTGCATGTTTCGTTAGCTTCTCCTTCCCCTGAGCCCCAAAAAGAGCTCATCCCCTGGGTCTCGCTTCCATGGCCGTTTGTAAAATCCATGTTGACTACAGGATCTTCTCCAAGAGCCCAGACCAGGTGAGGAGCTGATAAACCCTGCTCGGCACGCAGCTGCTATCAGGATGTCCCCTCTCCCTCTTTCATCCTCGGCTTTGACAGATACTAAGAAGTTATTCTGAGCTATGGTCTTTTTGAATGTTACATTGTCAAAGCTTTTCTGTAAGAGACAAGTTCTTACCTAAACTCATCCACTCTACAAAAATAGCAGTGATAATGAGCCCAAAATGAGGCGATTAAGAACTGGCATTTGTTTTACCCCATGGCTGCCGTTCACCAAGGTCTGTCAGCGTTATCCACCATGCCTTACGCTCTCCGTTACCCTCGCTCTTACATTGGCATCTCTGTTCAGGTACACGCTTGGGACTTGTCCTGTTCAGGCCTGGGTGGTGGCAGTTTGGGGTCAGCAGCAGCGCGTAGACCAGAATTAGCAGTCTGGGCTAATCCGAGGTTTTTTTCAGCGCATACTTTGCTTTGAAACTTGTATTTTTCCACATAGCATCTCTGATGCAAAGTGATAAACTGGGGAAGGTCTTTGCTGTCACCAGCTGTAGCTTGGTCAGAGCTCAAAGACCCTACTACCCTTTGGATGGCTCATTGACGCAGCAGATACAAGGACTGTAGAGATCAAGAGAAAATTGCCTGGAAGGAAGTTGATGTTAGATGCTACTGGATGGTCTTGGAGCAGGTGGTTGGATTCATGGAATAATTAACGGGTTAATCAGATCTTAAATTCTCTAAAGATCCCTGCAATAGAGATGGAGGCCATCCCTATAGCTGAGTTTTGGGAATGGTCCAAATTAATGGTCCAATAGAAATGGAGTGGTACCTCCTAGCTGGCAACATTGCTGCACTGGGGGTGTCTGTTAAGCTTCTTGTCTCGGTATCTGCTGTGCACTGTCTTAGGAATACAGAAACCTCCTGACAAGTGTCACTTCTTTTCCTGGGGTGGCTGTAATAATCGCGTCCACCTTAAGGTGGATCAAGGTAGATGCCACACCTGCTGGTAACCAAAGTTGTTAGCAACGTCGCTTGTGCCCTACCTTGTGCCTACAAGGGAAAAGTTGCTGCTGTAGAGACCCTTAGATCCTTCCTTCACTCTTCAGCCACTGCCTGCCTGATAGTGTGCAAAGATCCTGGGCTCCGGGCACATGGATTTTGCAGAGAATGAGAACGTAAGTACTCTGACAGAGCACATGCAGCATACTGGCAACAAAAATATAAGTATGAAGGTCCATAGCCCCTTCCCGGGTCATGGAACCAGTGCTCTGCAAATGAAATCCTAGTTGCAGTCGGTTCAAGCTCTGAAAAACTGGCTACGCTGTGCTCTTCCACCAGCACTGCGGTGGGAGAATAGCACGGGGGAGAGGAGGGCTCTGCTGGCTGGCACCAGCTGTCGGAGCTGTTGTGTGTCTCTAGGTGCAGCTGCAGGATAGGAATGAGAGGCTGTACGGGCTCGGAGACCTGCAGGAGAGGATGGAGAAGCTGTCTGGCTCCAAACCAGATGTGTCCACCAGAATGGTCTACAGTGAAGAGGAAAAACTGAAGGTAAAACAAATACTTTAGGAGTTGGAGAGAACTGAGCTGTGATGGCGTGTGGGGCCAGTAGATCTGCAGTGGAAAATCTGGTGGGAAACGTTGGGGCCTCTTTCTAGAGGGGTATGTGTTGTGCTCGCATTCCCCGCTGTATCCTGTTGAAACAGTATGTTGGCCTCAGAGTCAGTCCATGGCCTTTAATAACGTCCTTTCTCTCTCCTAGATTTCCAAAGACCTCGTTGATCTCCAGATTGAGACAAACAAAATGAAGGAGCAGTATGAGATGGAGAACTTCGAATTGAAAAATATGGTATCCAAAAGTGTGAAGTCAAGTTGATTCAGCTCTCCCAATACCTTTATCCAGAACTGCAGTTCATTACACATCCATCTTTGCTTTGCTTGATATATTCTCCTGGCTTTAGCTAGAGCAGTGAATCCCCCCCTGACACCCCAGATACCGTGAAACTCACGTGAAACTCATCCATCACTAAGTCATGGCATAACAGAACATGTTTGGCCAAATAAATGCCCTGTGATTGCTGCTGGTCTCTGCCACAGTCTAATTCCACTGCCTCCCCTCTGCAGATCCTGGCCCTGGAGAATCGTGTGCAGGAGCTGGAGCTCTGCAGTGAGAAAGTCACCGGGGAGCGGGATGCCTTACGGGAACGCCTGCACGCTCTGGAGACCAGTCGGAAGGAACTGGCGGATGAGTACATCATTTTGAAAAGCAATTACCTGGCCCTAGGCAAA
This sequence comes from Charadrius vociferus, assembly GCF_000708025.1. NCBI lineage: Eukaryota > Metazoa > Chordata > Aves > Charadriiformes > Charadriidae > Charadrius > Charadrius vociferus. Next base: position 501,138 of record NW_009649962.1, read on the forward strand.
GAACTGGACCGGGAGGTGAGAGAGGCTGCAGAGTTGGCCCTGTTGTTCATGACTCCATCTCACATTTACCTGATCTACAGCCAGCTTGGTTGCCTTTGGGTTGCATATCCACGTCACAGCTCAGGTCTGATAAGGTTTTGTCAGCCATGAGACGGCGTAGCTCAGGCATGGTTTTGTTTTCAAGGCCCAGGGATTTCATGTGACGTGGTCACCTTCTAGTAGGGCTTGCAGAACCGGCTCTGCTCAGCACTGAGCCCACGCTGACCCGTGCGCCGTGCTCTTCTGGGCACCCCGCTGTCAAGAGTCTTTCTCTTTTCACGCCACCCCTCATCCCCATCGCTAGCAGTAACGAGGAGGTCACTGCGGGGCTGGTCTGAGTGCACGTTGCAGGTCCCTCTTGACTGCCAGCACGCTTTGTTTCCCTTTTTTTCTGCATGGCTTGAGCAGGCTGCACGTGAACTGATTGTAGTCGCTCTCATTTCATATGGCAGCGGGAAGGGGCCTGGAAGTTTTTGAGGTTGGCGAGTTTATAAAAACACCGAATGTAAGCAAGTTTCTGATTGTTCCTTAAAATATAGTGAATTTCCTGGTGACTGTTAGCTTAGCGATGGTTAACTAAAGTATTTTGGACCCAGATTTGTGTATTTCTTTGGCAAGAATAGCTATTTCAATAGACCTTCCTCTCTTCCCTCCCTCTCCCCCCTCCCACTTCTCCTTCTTTTTGAATTGAGTTGGATGACTGACACCCTCCTGCTTCCCTCCCCCGGCAGATAGCTCAGCTGGTTCAGCCAAATGACCTGGTTTACCATACTGGCCCTGTGCAGAGCTGTGGTGGGAAGATGTGGGGCTGGGACCAGGCATGCTGGTTTGGGCAGCGTCCAGTCTCTCTTCACAGCGAGCATCTGTCTGTAGAGCTCTGGTAGAGGAATATACGAGATCATGGTCATCCCGTTGCAAATAAGTGAGTTAGTGACTCTTGCTAAGCTGTCATTTGTTTCCCGTAAGCTGAGGAATGGAAATTTCTTACGAGGAGGCAAGCTCAGCTGCTTGCAGGGGTGTGAACCCACCCCGTCGTCCTGCCGGAGCACGAGGCAGAACGCGTGCAGCTGACTGTCAGCAAGGCAGCGCGCTGCTGAGACACAGTACCGCCGGGCTGCGGAGGAATAGCTTGGCGTTCAGCAATCTTGGTTGCTTCTTGTCCCCAAGGGGGTGCAATATGTTAGGCAAAAAAATGGGATGTTCAGGTGGCTGACATCTCTAAATGATGGGTTGAACAGGTTGGTGGTAATAACACCCTGTTTTCACGTGGGTCCTGGAATATTTCCGAGAGTGAAAGCACAGGGATTCAGCTCTGTGCCTGGATGGCATCCTGAAGAAGCAGTGGAGGAAGGTCCAGAAGCCAAAACTCCTTGGTTGTAATTCATTTAGGCTGAGGATTTTACCCCAGTTTCTTGGCTCTGACTACCAAATATCCCTGCCTGAAGCAAAAGAGGCTCCAAATTGGCAGGCTGGGACTTGTCAAGGCATGGGCCTCTTGCTCATTATTTTCCCAGTGCGGACTTTCCCAAAGGAAATGGGAAAAGCAGCCTGCGGTTCTGCCCCCTCCCCTTCCCTGGCGCTTTTCTGGGGAGACAATGAACCTTTTACACATTCCCAATTACAAGTGCTACTTGTGACCTTGCCAATATGTTGTCATGGCTGCTTGGCGCAGAAGCAGCTCGGCGAGCTCATTCACCGTCCCTTGTACGGGAACAGTTAGAGCCTCTGAATTGTCGCGGCCCCCATTGTACGGCTCGATTCACACATCGCCCTGTGTCTGTCTCAGGCGAAGGAGCGCGGCGGAGTTGGCCTTGCCTGTCCCTGGGGAAGTGCCTTCCAGAAGATGCCAGTCAGACACTTTGTGCCTGTTTTCTAACTCGCTGTAAATTCTTCCTTTTCAAGACGCTGACCTTTTCTCAACTCTCCGTTTCCTCCTCCTCCTTTGTTCGGCGGGCTTATGCCCGTCTGCAGCGGCGGTATGAAGTGAGGCTGTCAGAGGGAACCCAAACGGCTGCGAACCCCGGTTCCGCGCTGGGGTTTTCCCTTGGAGCCGGGCCAGGCTTGGGAGCACAGGGGAGGCAGCGAACCCCATCGCAAACCTGGGACTGCCTCTTTCTTTGGCTATGCTGGTACTTCTGCGCTTGTGTGACCCCCTCTGATCAAATTGTCAGGGCTGACAGCTGCAGATGGATGGTTTTCGGTTGGAGAACAAGCAGCCTGTCTCTGCGTAGCTGTCAGTTTTCACAGCTGTATATCTCACCTCTTTGTCAGCCTCTTTTCTCCTCTCCTCTCTCCCTCAGCCCACCCTGTGCTATCTTTTGATAAGCTATTCTCTCCACGGATGACTCAGATGACCTCTGCCTCCCATCCTCCCGATTCACTGCCATGGTAACAATTACTCAAGCTTGTCCCCAGTCATAAATCCCATCAAAGCTTTGTTATCTACATAGAAACCCTCCCGTGAGACATGAATTCCCCCAGTGTTCCTTCCAGATCACCTGTAACAGAGCCTTTCTCATTCAGATCCTCTTTATCTTTTGGAAATGTGTCACTTCACACCAGCACCCGCTTTTGAATCTCGCTGCCTACACCGTGCTGTGGGCTGGCTGCTGCTGGAGGGATGCATTCAAACAAAACTGGAATTAGCTGGGTGGCATCAGCCTAGACGGATGGAGACTTGGCCCTTCTCTTACATCGTGGAGCCCAGCACTGTTCAAAGCCGTCGCGTGGGGAAAGCCATGCCCGGAGGGTTTGGGAAGCTGTGGGGAGTGGGACAGGGTTAGCGTGAGGAGGGAGGCTGGAGGTCAGGACGCGGTGGCAGAGCTGTGCCCAGGGCTGGGCTGGCACCGGGATCTGTATCTGAATGTGAGAACAAGATGGGCAGCGGGAGTAAGGTTACCTGTGAATAATCCTAATGCCTGGTGATGATACTTGCCCCACATTCCCCTGAGAATTCAAAAATCACTGATATCTTTGGACATATGAGAGACAACTAAAAATAAATCTTGCTTTCAGGAGGGGATGTGAGTGCCTGCTTCGTGTACGCACCAAGAGCGGCCGGTAGGTGCTGAACACGTGGAGCCGGAGAGGCAGGATTTCACAAGCTCTTTTCTTCTTGTTTGACCTGGCAGGTCGTGAAGAACGAAGAGCTCGGCCTAGAGCTGCTCAGCCTGGCCAATGCCAGGGGCACCCTTCCCCGCACAGAGAGCAACCGTGCCCCCGCCACGGCTGATGAATCCTCTGCTGAGCTGGAAAGAGAGCGAGCAATGGGGCGCCGTCTCTCGGCTCAGAAGGTGAAGGTAAGGACCTCTCTGCCCTGTCACTGCCCCTTGGAGAAAAGGAATCTAACGGGCATCTTCTTCTGTCTCTTACTAGCCAGAAGATGTAGTTGCCTCTGAACATGAGCGGCAAAAGCCAGAGAGAAACGTGAGTGTGTGTGGGTCTGCTCCTGGATTCTTGGGGAAGCAGAGGGGGGAATTTATTCCGAGTGTGGCTGGCACCTCCTGGTGCTAACTTGAATTTTGTGGATGAGCTGATGCCTTGGTTTATTTTAAATTTTTTTTAAGCTGTGCTGTTGAAAAAATGAGACTAGAGTAACTCTAGCTCTTGCGCAGGCAAAAGGTGAGAGAGGGCAGCTGTGAGTGCCCCTCGGTGAACAGAGGCAGGAGTTTAAAAGCCAACAAGTGCAGAGGGCGCGTGTTTATTTTCTTCTTGCCGATACTCGAGAAAGATGGGGGCGATAAAGCACCCGAAACTGAGAGCACGGAGATGCTCCCTGCCTTCTTCCCATCTGCAGCCTGTGCAATACCAACTTGGGCTCCGCCACCAGCTCCCACCGGGAATCTGAGTCTCAGAGCGAGACTCTCCCGTGGGGGAACAACACGTGTGCGCTTCCATGTGCCCTGTTGTCTCCAGAGCACACCCTGCTTCTGCTGTGCTCCAGGGCAGTGGTCTCTCCCAGTTAAACCTCTCCTTTCCCCAGTATGTCACTGCTCAGCTGGACTTGCACTCAGCTTGGAGGCTCTCCTCACTTCTTCCTTGTTCACCGGTCCCTCTACTTAGCTCAGCCCTCTGTCTCATCTTCCTCTTCGTTTGTCCCTCAGTTGCTTGGAAACCAGGATCACATAAAAGTGGAGCTTGAAAAACTGAAGAAAACCTATGATTCGCAGCAGCAGAATCTGGAAGAGAGAGTGTGAGTGTTTGAGGGCACAGCCTTCTGTTTGGCTGGGCATTTATGGAGCTCGTTGCAGCTGAATTTGAACCTTGGGCACAGGAGAGGAGGCAGCCCGCCTTTGGTGGGGTACAGGGTGGGAAATGACAATTGACCCTTGGAAGAAGTGAGGCCTGGAAGCAAAACCTGATGTTTTTGAGGCTCTTAAGAGGGTCAGCCGTCTGCTTAAAAGTGTTTAGGTACTGGATTGGCCTATGCATTTCTGAAAATCCACCTTCAGTGACACACTGGCAGTGTGACGGCCCAGAGATGAATCCAGCGCTAGACCTTACCCCCACAGTGGTTCTTCCATCAACAGGCTGGGATGGGGCTGGTGTCCTGGCAAGGGCTGACGCTGGAGAACTAGACCCTCTGACTGGGGAGGACATTCACCTTTGGCTGCGAGAGCTCTGTGGCCGCTGGTTGGCATACAGCTGATGGGGGTTGGCATCCCATGGTGATTTCCTTCTCAAAGCTGGCCTGTATTGAATGTACTGAGAAGTTTGGGGGGTTAAAATAAAAACACACCTTCTTCGTGCGTGCCCAGGATTGCGATGGGGAAGGAGCTGCAGGAGGCGAAGGGAGCGATCGGGGACACCCAGCGCAAGCTGGCGGAGCAGTCAGCGGTAAGGGCAGGCTCCCTTCCAGCACCCACGACCGCCCCTGCTCACCCGCTCCTCCTGGGTGCCATGTGCTTCTCCTAGACCTAGGGGGATGGAAATCTTGTACTGAGGTATTCTGACATGTCTCCCTCTCCAGAGAGTTTGTCATACCAAGGTGTTCCTCCCTGCGCAGTTTCCTTCTCCAGGGATGCGATGCACGTGGTGGAAGGTGCTGCTTGCCACAGGTGGTGGGAGGAATTTTATTCACAGATATTTAGAAAGAGTTGGTGAGATCACCGGGTGGGGGGAATTGTAAATGACAGAAGGTAGCAGGGGAATAAAGACTATAAACATTTCCATTGGGGTCCTGGGAAAACCCAGGCCCTTCCCAGCTCTGGTGAAGCTGAATATCTGGAAATGAAGGCCCCTGTCTCTTACGGAGCTTCTTCGTGCCCCTTGCTTGACCAGGGGATGAGGGCAGGAGCGAGCATGTTTGCTGTGCCTAGGTGCTGCTCACCTCCCAGAGCCAACTCCAAGAGGTGGAGGCGGAGAACTCCCGGCTGCAGCTCCGGCTGAAGCAGCTGAACGAGGAATATCGCTCCCGGCTCACGCAGTACATCAAGGACGTGGCGGTGGGTACCCCCAGCCCCAGGAGCTCTCCTGGCCTTGGGAGGTCTCTCCATGCTGCTGTTTCCCCTCCTTGCTGGGCTGCCGAGCGGAGCAGGCAGTGGGGCTTGGGAAGCCATGCTTGCAGCTGGAAGGGGGGCTCGGTGCCCTTGGCTTGGCATGGGGTTGGAGATGCCAGCCCCCCTCCTCACCCAGATTTCCTGCACGGCCACACGAAAGGGTCTGTGAGTTTCTGCTGGGCCTTTTCTTGGTCAGATTACTTGGATTGAAAGATCTTATTTACAATGGCTGCCTTCCAGTTGGCTTCTAATCGCCATTGCCCTGACAACGTCCCATGGCAAGCCAGGCGATGCCACTTCTGGCTTTGTCGCCGCTTCCATGGTGACTCTGCTGCTGTCCCCACAGGGAGCTCTGCCAGCTTCCATGGTCGGCTACAGAGCTGTGTAACGCCAGTGCCTGGAACCTGCTCTGGGAAGAAGCACCTTCGATGTAGAGTAGGTCCCCCAGCGCATGGTGAGGACTCGGCACAAGGCAGGCGTTTCAGGCAGGTTCAGGCATAGATACCTGATTATATTGACCAGTGAGACTGGGAAGAAATCTCTTTATACCCTCCTAGGTAGCAATAAACAGGTTTTGGCACGAGCTTCTGTGTCAGGAGAAGGCACCACAGTGCGTAGTGATGGATCAGGAGACTAATCAAATCAAGTTTTACTATTAAGAATAGTTGAATTTCTAACAAAGCGATCTTGAAGCATCTCCTGGCTAGCAGAGAGAGCAAGGCATGGTGGAAAGAATATGGGACTGGAGATGGTAACTCTCGACGCCAACTCGTGCTTCCCTAGGCGGGTCACTGAAGCAGTACTGATGCCTTCTCTGTCTTCAAGGGCCATGATGGAAGTTAGTCTTTCCTGCTCTTAGAAAACAGAAGATGTGCCCTATTCTCTGTGCTGGTGGCACAAACATGTCTGGACCTTCTCTGTGGGAAATGGGTTTCGTGCCTTAGGGAACAAATTGATCACCTCGATTTCTTTCTCTGTATGTTTAAAGGAGTACATGGACAGCAAATCCAGCAATGTGACGGGGCCTAGCAAAGCCCCAGCTGATCATGCTCACATGAAACGCTTTGTGGACAACATGCTGAAGGATATCAGAGCTTCCTACAAGACGCGGGAAGAGCAGCTAGCTGGAGCGGCACGCAGCTACAAGAAACGCATGAAGAACTTGGTCATGAAGCATGAGAACCTGCTGATCGCTTACGGGTAGGGATAAGCCAGGGTCTGGGCTACCTCTGTCTCTTCAGCTTATTGCTAAGGACCAACTGGAAGTGCCCCATAGCACCCAGCCCCTTTGCCGACAGGGAGGCAAACAAGGCTCCAGGTGGAGCAGAGGATCTGGAGGGCACGTTTACCTCCAAGCCAGGAGGAAGGTGTCTCCAGCTACACATGAGGGTGCTCTGGACACCCGGGAGCTGCTTGGCACATACGTTTCTCCAGTGTAAAATTTAGGTCGAGAGATTGATTCCACGTTGGGTGGTGTGGAAATGCAGAGGTACCACAAATAACTCCTGCCTCCCAGCCGGTCTCTGCGATGTTCTCAGCTCTGCTCCACAGCTCGCTCAGCAGCTTGGGCTGTGGGAAGCAGCAGAAATTCTCGTGGCATAAAAGCCACAAATAGCTCTAGGACAAGCTCCCTTCAGAAACGCTCCTAGGAATATTGTGCATACTGCAGGGCTCTCCCACTTATCCTTTGCAGGTGGACTGGCTCTCGGTGGCCAGAAGCCAGCAGGTCCCAAGCGAATTGTACCTCCATCATCAGCAGCAAAATGTTGAGTGCTGTTACCTAACCAAAGCTACCAGGGACTAACCCCTCTGGCACATTACAGGCTCCAGCGAGAGCAGATCCGGTCCTTGGGCAGCAGCACTACAGATTGTGGCCCTGCCGAGCTCCACTTTTCCATCACAGACCCAGAGCTGCTGACAAACACAACCCGGGAGCTAAACCGGCTGCGGGAGGAGAAAGCGAAACTGGAGATGCAGCTACGTGAATTGCAGAAGGTGGTGGCTGGACTGCTGGCTTTCTGTGGGGGTGAAACTGGGGGGGTGGTGGGGAGAGTCTCACGAGCGATAGATTCGGTCCCTTCCTGTTGGCATTCCCTGGGGGTTTGCCGTGTCTGCTTGCTCGCTTTCTCATTTTGGGGAAGAGATGGGGTGTCCAACCAGTCCCCTCGTTGCTTCAAGCCTGTTGCGTAGGGGTGAGTTACAGTTAGATGCAGGAGGCTGAGCAGCCCCATAGATTGGGGTGACGGAGCTCTGGGAGGGCTGAGGAGCAGCAGATGTTAGGGGAGAGCTGCCAGGCCAGCAGACTCGCTCACTGCTAAAAAAATAGGTGAGTAGGGGAGGATAGGATGGAGTTTTCTGTTCTTAAATGCCTTTGCCTCAGCGTGAATAGCTAAATGAGCAGGAGACCACGGTCAGAAACACACCATTTGGCCCCACGTCCTCCCACTGGTTCTGCCTGGGCAGAGACGTGTCTCTTGACGTGCGTGAGATAAGTTTGTTTAAAAATTAAAAGGATGAGAGACCTAAACCTTAAGATGGTGCTGCACATCGCTTCCTTGCCAGGGCGCTGGTGGCTGTTAGAGTGCTAGGATATGTTGTGCCGCTTCGAAGCGGCAGGGAGAATTGCAATGGTGTAATGCTTACAGGAACGCTGTTCTCCCTTTGCCTTCAGAACAGACTGCAAGAAACCTCTGCCTTTCCGCTGTCTCCTGAGCAGTAAGTGCTGTTTGTTTCTCAGGATATTTGTAATTGTGAATTCTCCTTGCTGGGTGGGTTGAGGAGTCTTTTCTGCTTTACTTGGAGATGGTAATAAACAGGGAGAAAGCGAGCTGATGAGGACTCACCTGAGAAGAAAAGCCAGCTGTCGGCTCCGTGCAGCGTTTCCTGCCGTGAAATGAGTTGGTCATTTGGGCCTTGATCCACGAAAGCTCTTAAGCACGTGTTTGATTTAATCGTGTTTTTAGTCCCACTGAAGTTAAGCATACGCCCGAGTGCTTTAGTGGGTCACAACCCGAGAAAAGCAAGTGAAACGCCACCAGTTTGGGATGGTCTTGTTTCTCCTCCCTGCCAACGCAGAGGCTGGGCTGGAACCCTTAGGTGACCCTGTACTGATACATCCCTGGCTTCCTGACATGTCCTTTATTTGCACATTTTTGATGGGCCTCTTCCCCCTGCTCTGTTATTCTGCTGAGACTCTATCAATTGTAGCTGTGGAGAGGTGGAACGAAGTGCAGGAGAAATCTGAGCTGGGATTTTTCAGCCTTTTAAATTGTGACAGCCTAGAAAACGCGTCCCGTATTTCACTGAGGAGACGGTCAGTCATGCCTGAGTCGCTGGGCTCTGGAGGAGCATCTTAGAGAAGAGCTTGAGCCTTAACCAGGCTCTGCCATGCTGAAAAATAGTAGCAATCCTTGAAGACATGCATTAATTTTGGCAGATTTGCCCCAGGAACAAGACAGAGAAGTTCCAGAACCTGCCTTTTAGTGGTGCATCTTGTTAAGGTTTTTATAGCTGCCAAGAGACTTTACGCACTTGAAACACTTGTTTTCTGTGTGCTGATGGGTCCTACCCGCGCCATTACCGCGTTCCTCTAGCTGGAGACGTGAAGCCTGGTGCTGCCGCAGCACTTCAGCCATAATTACTGCAGCTTCTCGTCTTTATCGGCTGCGCGGCTTCCCCATTTATTGTTCCCTTCTCTTCTGCTCCCATGAAATCTCTGCCGTGAATTCCCGTGTGCCTGGGCCGGGAGGTTGCAGCCACCAGAGGGAACTCTGGCAGTCACAGCGGAGCCGCTCTTGAGCACAATGCATTCCTTCCCTTCATACAACCCAAATTCCCCCAGCATCAGATGTGACCTGTATTTTGCTTATTCAGACTGGGACAGAATAGGAAGAACTTTCCCACAGCTGGGCTGCACAGGCAGCTCACCTATGGCGCTCAGCGGCCAGAACGGGTGGGTTTGTGCTCCGAAACGTGAAAAGGACCAGCGTTTGGCATTGATCGCTCTCTATTTTCATCAAATTCAGTGTCAGGTTAAGGACTCTTTCTGGGCGGAGCCCTCTGATGCATGAGTGTTGATGTGAACTTGGAACAAACCCGGCCGTCGCAGCGGGGAATCCCAGGTTGGCAGAAGGGCTGCGACTCTCGTGCCCGGGCACAGGGATGGCACTGCTGAAGAAGTCTAGGGCGTCGGGAGACAAAAAACTTCAGAGCGCTGAGGTTTATGGTCTGATGGACACGAGTTACATCCAGGCCCTGAACAGAGCTCTGTGATCTGTGGATGGGCTGGATTGGAACGTCCGGGCATGATCAAAATCTGCTTTTCTCTCCTAGGCGGCTGGAGGAGGAGGGCTGGGCAGAGGTCAGGAACCAGCTCCGGCAGTTCGCACGCACCACCCAGGTAAAGGTCTGGAACAGCCCATCTGAAAAAAAAGCTTACCCTTTACCCATGTGTCAAAGATGTGATGCCTCAGGTCGGCCAATATGCTGCTCCAGGCTGGAGCAGGGAAGCTTTCCATGGAGCCTTGCTGTGGCTTTGGCTTCATCCCACCAAGTGACGTGAGCAGGTCCCCGGCCGGTGATGTATCGAGGCTGTACTTTCCTTTCTAAAAGAAGGAGAGCAGCCCTTACCAGCTCAGCACTGGACCGTATTGCTCCCTCTCTTGTTTCAGCACAAGCATTTAGGCACCTGTATAACAAACTGGGACTATATTCAACCTGTTTCAAGTCCAGTTTGAATGTGAATCACCTTTCCAGTCTGGTTCCCCCTGCGTGCAAAGATATTTATGCCGCACTCGGGCACGGGGTGGCCCAGAGCTGGGAGGAGAGCGCTCTCCATCCACAACGCTGCTCTACAATACCTGTGAAACCGTGGTGATGCTTGGTGGGACTGGGCTTGGCTGAGGTGAGGTTTGCTGTCCCAGTGATGGCAACAGTGGGGAGAAGGGTTGGTGTTGGGATGCCTTCTACGCTGACTGCCACCTGGGGGCTTTGCAAACAGAGCAGAGGTTCAGCTTTCTGTGGTAGACAAGGCTACAGAGGTGCTACCAGCCCATCTTCCATGTTGTGCCTTCCTCTGTCCACAGCGACCTGAAGAAGGGCTTCACCTTTCTCTGGTCTCTTAGAGCTAAACACCTAAATTGTGCCTATCTTTGTGGCCAAAAGAAGGGAGGTGGCATGGCTGGGAGGCAGTCCCCAGTGGGAGCGGGGCCTGCCGGGGTGAGCTCGGTCAAGCACCTCAGATCCTCCTGGTGACACAGGGACTGTGCCGTTAACTTGGGCAAGGTGATGATGGGGCTGGAGGAAGGCTGGAGAGGGACTTTTTGCAAGGGCATGGAGTGATAGGATGAGGGGGAATGGCTTCAAACTGGAAAAGGGGACATTTAGATTAGATATCAGGAAGAAATTTTTCACTGTGAGGGTGGTGGGGCACTGGCCCAGGTTGCCCCGAGAAGCTGTGGCTGCCCCATCCCTGGAGGTGTTCAAGGCCAGGTTGGACGGGGCTTGGAGCAACCTGGGCTGGGGGGAGGTGTCCCTGCCCAGGGCAGGGGGGTGGGAACTGGATGGTCTTCAAAGTCCCTTCCAACCCAAACCATTCCATGATTCTGTGATTCTATGATCTACTGCCCAGAGACACTATGCAAAAACCAAGTGGTTTTTTTATCTAAAAGGGAAAGTCATTTCCCTTTGCAAAAAACTACTGGTGTGAAAGCTCTCTGGGTCTGCGTGCTGATTCTAGCGACCGCTCCGCCTGTTGTCTGTGAAGCCTCTGGGGCAGTTAACGATGGTTTTGGCAGGCAGGGGTTGCTGCCTGTCCTGGGCTGGCCCTGGCCCCCATGCCTGCGCTCTGGCCAGGAGAGGCTGCCCACTCTGTCCGGCCGATGCCCAGGAGCGGCGGTGCCTGCAGAACACTGTGCTAGTGTCACCAGGCTCCTTTCCCCACACACATCAGTTTTCGATTGCTTTTGTAGCCCAACGCCAAGCGGTGCCGGAGCTGAGTGATGGGGAAGCGGTCAGTCTCGCCTGGTGGAGCGTGACTGAGCAACGTCACTCCCATCTCACAGCGCTCCCTGTTTTCTCCGTGTTTCCTTGCCTCTCCAGGAGGATTTGGAGCAGGAGAGGAGCCAGCTGCTGGCTCGGGCGGTCGTGGCAGAAGAGCAGGTGTCGGAGCTGCAGGAATACATAGATAAGCACCTTGCCAGGTGAGATAGTAGCATCCCCCTTCACGAGTTCTCTGCTTTGTGCTCCGGGTTTATCTCCCAGGCTAATTGCCGGCGACATCACTGGGCCTGCCACGCTGTTGGCTCCTGACCTCACTGCTGCCTTCCCACGGCGCTGCCGGCACGGCTGATGTCCGGTGCCACGTCCAGCTGTGCGGGCAGCTGCCACCATCCCTTGCTCCGCGGGGGCAGGAGGGGCAGCGTCTGGCCTGCTCCACGGCACGTCTCCTTCCCTGTGTGCTCACCCATCCTTTGGAGGAACCTAAGAAAGGGATTGCCTAAAATCTAAAGCCTTCCAGCCTGCCCTGAGCTATGCTCCTCTCTCCTTGGCAAATCACGCCCCGAAGCGGAGAGAACAGCTGCTCGGGCAAGGAAGGGTGAGAACAAGCAGGGCACGTCTGTTGGAGCAATGGTCCAACTCTGCACCCGCCGTAACGCCCCAACCAGCTCGGCTGTGGTCTCGGGTCAGACTCGCAGCCTTGTCGCTGGTACCATTGCCTGGCAGAGCTGACAAACCCCTCTTCCTTGGGAAAAGGCTGCGGTTTTCTATCTGCCGGGGCTCAGGTCCCAGCGCGGCTCGGTGCCTGGGCTGGCTGCTCCGCGTTAACTGACACCGTGTGCCCGCAGCATGCAGGAAACACCAGGCAAAATGTACATTTATGTTTATCGCTCCTGTGTGCGAGCTATCGGTGGGATTGTGACCACGCGGGCAACGACGGTGCTGCTCCCTCCTTGCAGGTACAAGCAGGAGATCCTCCAGTTGAGGAAGGTCGCTGGCAGCGAGGTGCCACGCGCCCTCAGTGCTGGGGTGGCCGATACTCACTCGCTGCCCAGAGCTAGAAGGACCATCAGCCACCAACCGTAGCTCTCCACCACAGCTCTGAGAAGCGCCACAATCACAGGAAAGAGCAGGATTTAAAAGGAGAGGGCTTTCTGGTGCGTGGGCTGGCTGGGGCGAGTATCCTTCCCCGGCTGAGAGCTGGGAGGCACAGTGAGGGAAACCACGTGGGTGTTCTCAGTCTCAAATTAACAGTACTAAAACAGGATGAGACAACTGCGTCTCATCTATCCTCTGGCCCCTCAGCTGGAGGAATTCTGCTGGTTCCCCGAGCACATCGCGCCTCGGGACATGAGGTCAGGTTCCCAGGCAGCTTTTTACTGCCGAGCTGCAGGGACAGGTTCCCGTTCCTGCCATAACGTTTCCCCTGGGTCAGACCTGGACCGGAGTCCAACTCTGCTCCCGCCTTTCCTCCCCTCTCAGCTTCCAAGACATAAGGGCTGGTTCAAGCTAGACTTCAGTCCAAGAAGTCAGACAAAGGGGATGAGCTGCTCTTTTATGGTGGGAAAACCTTTTTTTTCTCTGTGTTTGAGTGGAAAAGGGAATGTTATCTAAGGTGAGCAGGGCCAAACTGGACAAAATTCCCTCCTGAGCCGCTGTCAAAGGGATGGCGGAGCAAAGCCTGAGGCCGGGAGCGGCGGCGGCTCCGGCTCCAGGAGCACCCTGCTGCTCAAAGGCAAAGCAAAGGTCTCGAGGGAAGAACCATCCAAATGTTTATTGTGAAAAATTAACTAGAAAATAAAGTAGCAAACATACAGAAAAGAGGCACTGGAGATTTAGCCCTTAAATCCTGTGATAATTCCAGGATTTCTAGGTTGGCTTTTCCTCTCTTTTGCTTCCCCCAAAGCGCCCGCTCTTTGGCAGACGAGGAGGGACCACCACCCTGCAAGTCCCTGGGCCAAAAGCTTGGCCAAGCAGCCTTCTCGCTGCTGTCCTGAGCTGAGCCCGAGGGCCGGAGAGGCTCTGACCCCTACCGCTGCTGACCCTGAATGCCAGGCTTAACGAGGCCGTCGTTAGACGGGGCTTCCCTCCGCGCTGCTCTGTGCTGCTCGCCGCACCTCCTTCATGTCATAAGCCCAGACCTGCTCCAGCCCCTGCCCCAGGGTGCTGGTGGGGGTCCAGGAGGGGAAAGGGAAACGTCCAGCCACCACCCGGGCTTCGTCGGGGAGTTCTGCGAGGAGCTTGGCGGCTAGGGGAGGTTTCTGGGGAGAGAGAGACAGCCACGGCCAGGCGGCCTTAAGAAAAGTCCCGTAGTGGCAGTGCCACCAGGGAGAATAGGGCAGCTTCTCGGCACGGCTGCTGGGTCCCAAGAAGATGACGTCAACCGAAGACCCTTCCAAAACGCAGGGCTGGTGCTAGCCCTGCGTATGGTTGGGAGCAGGGTCAGCTAACAAGCGATAAGACAAGAGGAAACGGTCTCGAGTTGCGGCAGGGGAGGTTTAAGATGGATATTAGGAAAAATTTCTTCACCGAAAGGGTTGTCAAGCGTTGGAACAGGCTGCCCAGGGAAGTGGTGGAGTGGCCATCCCCGGAGGGAGTTAAAAGACGTGTGGACGTGGCGCGTAGGGGCATGGTTTAGTGTGGACTTGGCAGTTCTGGTTTAACGGTTGGACTCAATCTTAAGCATTGTTTCCAAACTATATGATTCTATGATTCTATAAATCGGAGCGGTGCTGAGCACCAAACCGCTCGCTCGCAGCAATGCCCGCTCGGCCTTATTTTTTAAAGAGTCTTCGCCACCATCCCAGACCGTCTCTCTGTTCTAAGGAAACCCTCCCTCGAGCTCGCTCAGAACAAGTTGGGGCGCGAGGGACCGACTTACCACGCTGGGGGCCAGGAACACGATCACATTGTGGCAATCGGAAAGATTCACCTTAAAAAAAAAAAAAAAAAAAAAAAAAAAAAAAAAAAAAAAAGAAGAAGGAAATGGGGAATGAAAGAAGCAACAGGGAGAGGGGGAGCTGGGGGGGGAACTGTTTGAGTGGCCCAACACCTTGCGGGCGATCTTCTGAACCTCAGAGGAAGGAAAGATGCCCCACAACGTGTGGGACGGGGTTGTGCTGGTGTGACTGGGAGGTGGGTGTGAAAGCAGCGCCTCTTGCAAAACATCTGCCTCCAGCATCGTCCCAGAACTACATTCCCTGCTGGCTTTTCTCCGGTGGGGCTGTGGGTACCTGGTGCCAGCTTTAGCAGCATGTCTCTGAAGGCCACCATGCACCAGCAGCACCTAAGACCTCTTCTCAAAGCTGCTCTAAGAAGGACCGCTGCCGCCTGCACAACCAGCAGCCAGCCATGGGCTGACGTTCCCCTGGAAAAAGGATGATTTTTCCACCTCTTGGGAGCAGCGTGGCTTGGGGAAGGAGCAAGCGACCGTGGGCAAAGCCTGGCCAGAGGTGAGGACCGAGCCCTGGCCCTGCCCTAGCTATGGCCAACGCTGAGCACAGCCAGACCCTCGGGATGCCGTTACCTTCCACAGATCTTTCTTCAGGAAGGAAACCTTCCCGTGGTACCCAGCCTTCCAGGCCCGGTAGTTGGAGAGACACAGCAGCCAGGGATTGAGCTCATAGCCAACGGCTGGTCTGAGACCTTGCTTATAAGCCTCTACCACCTGGAGAGAGGGAGAGAGAGAGTTGCAACTGAAATCAACCCAGGTGTTGAGTTTGGGGGACAATTTGGGGGGCCAGGGGCTGTTGCCCAGCTCCACTCGCTCCCTCCTGCTGGCTCATGGGCAGGGTGACCTCGATCCTCGGCACTTTCCCCTAGGCTCTTTCCCCCTAGATTTGTTTTTCCCACCCTGCTCCCTGCGTGTGATGCCTTCTAGGACTGTCTAGGACCATCAAGGGTTGTCTATAGGGCTTTTTAGGACCATCTAGAGCTGTGTAGAGCCTTCTAGGCTTGTGTAGGGCCATCTAAAACCATCTAGGGCTGCCTATAGGGCCTTCTAGGACCATCTAGGGCTGCGTAGGGCCTTCTAGGGTTGTCTATAGGGCCATCTAGGAATGTGTAGGGCCACCTAGAACCATCTAGGGCTGTCTAGGGCCTTCTAGGACCATCTAGAGCTGTGTAGGGTTGTCTATAGGGCAGCCTAGGGCTGCATAGGGCCTTCTAGGGTTGTCTATAGGGCCATTTAGGGCTGTGTAGGGCCATCTAAAACCATCTAGAGCTGCCTATAGGGCCTTGTAGGGCTGTATAGGGCTTTCTAGGTCCATCTAGGGCTGTGTAGGGCCATCTAGGGTTGTCCATGGGGTAGTCTAGGGCTGCACAGGGCCTTCTAGGGCTGTCTGTAGGGCCATCTTGGGCTGTTTAAGGCCATCTAGAACCACCTAGGGCTGCCTGTAGGGCTGTATAGGGCTTTCTAGGAGCATCTAGGGCTGCGTAAGGCCATCTAGAACCATCTAGGGGTGTCTATAGGGCCATCTCGGGCTGTGTAGGACCATCTACGGGTGTCTATAGGGCCTTGTAGGGCTGTATAGGACCCTCTAAAACCGTCTAGGGCTGTGTAGGACCATCTAGGGGTGTCTATATGGCCTTGTAGGGCTGTATAGGACCCTCTAAAACCATCTAGGGCTGTGTAGGACCATCTAGGGGTGTCTATAGGGCCTTGTAGGGCCATCTAGGACCATCTAGGGCTGCCTATAGGGCCTTGTAGGTCTGTACAGGGCTTCCTAGGTCCATCTAGGGCTGTGTAGGACCATCTGGGTTTGTCTATAGGGCAGTCTAGGGCTGTGTAGGGCCATCTAGGGGTGTCTATACGGCCTTGTAGGGCCATCTAGGACCATCTAGGGCTGTCTATAGGGCCATCTTGGGCCGCGTAGGACCATCTAGGGGTGTCCATAGGGCCTTGTAGGGTTATCTAGGACCATCTAGGGCTGCCTAGGACCACCTAGGTTGGTCCAGGACCACAGCTAGGAGGACCATCCGGAACCACAGCCAGAAGCCAGGGGGTGGGTGGTGGTGGTGACGGTGGTGGGGTCCCACCTGCCTGCCTGGTGAGCGTAGCCCCCCTCCTGCCCTTCGCCCGCCCCGGGGGCAGCCCCGAGTCCCCCCAACCA
>NW_009649962.1:519066-519467 GCF_000708025.1 Charadrius vociferus
GGTTGTGCGTGGCTGTACACAGTGGTGTGTGGTTGTGCACGGCGGTGTGCGGTTGTGTGGGGCTGTGGGTGGTTGTGCAGAGGTGTGCGTGGTTGTGTGTAGCTATACATGGCGGTGTGCAGTTGTGCGGGGCTGTGGGCGGTTGTGCACAGCCATGCAGGGGTGTGCGTGGTTGTGTGTGGCTGTACACGGCTGTGCACAGTTGTGTGTGGCTGTACACGGTGGTGTTGTGTGGTTGTGGCCAGTTGTGTGTGGCTGTACACAGTGGTGTGTGGTTGTGTGTGGTTCTGCATGACAGTGTGCGGTTGTGTGTGGCTGTGGGCAGTTGTGCAGGGGTGTGCGTGGTTGTGTGTGGCTGTACACGGCTGTGCACAGTTGTGTGTGGCTGTACACAGTGGTGT
>NW_009649962.1:519489-521195 GCF_000708025.1 Charadrius vociferus
TGGGTGGCGATACTCGGCTGTGCACAGTTGTGTGTGGCTGTACACGGTGGTGGTGTGTGGTTGTGCCCGGTTGTGTGTGGCTGTACGTGGCTGTGCACGGTTGTGTTGTGGCTGTGCACAGTGGTGTGCAGTTGTGTGTGGCTGTATGTGGCTGTACATTGCTGTACATGGTCGTGTGCAGTTGTGCAGGGCTGTGTACGGTTGTACACGGCTGTGCAGGGGGGTGCGGGGTTGTGTGTGGCTGCACACGTCTGTTCACGGTCGTGAGTGGCTGTGCATGGTGGTGGCATGTGGTTGTGTGTGGCTGTACGTGGCTGTGCATGGTTGTGTATGGCTGTGCACAGGGGTGTGCAGTTGTGCACAGTTGTGTGTGGCTGTACATGGCTGTAGATGGTCATGTGCCGTTGTGCAGGGCTGTGTACAGTGGTGGTGTGTGGTTGTGTGTGGCTGTACATGGCTGTGCACAGTCGTGTGTGGCTGTACATGGTGGTGGTGTGTGGTTGTGCCCGGTTGTGTGTGGCTGTACACGGCTGTGCGTGGTTGTGTGTGACTGGGCACAGTTGTGTGTGGCTGTACATGGTTGTGGGCGGTTGTGCAGGGCTGTGTACGGTTGTGCATGGCCACGCAGGGGTGTGCACAGTTGTGTGTGGCTGTACACGGTGGTGTGCGGTTGTCCAGCGCTGTGTGTGGCTGTACACGGTTGTGTGTGGCTGTGCACAGTCATGTGCAGCTATGTAGGGCCGTGTGTGGCTGTGCACGATCACGTGTGGCTGTGCACGGCGGTGTGCAGTTGTACACAGTTGTGTGTGGCTGTACACAGCTGTGCATGGTCCTGTGTGGTTGTGCAGCGCTGTGTATGTCTGCATGGTTGTGCCTTGGTCCTGTGTGGTTGTACAGGGCTGTGTGTGCTTGTGCACAGCCATGCACTGGTGGCCACGGCTGTGTGTGGTTGTGCAGCGCTGTGTGCGGTTGTCCAGGGCTGTATTTGGCTGTGCACGGCTTTGTGCGGCTGTGCACGGTTGTGTACAGCTGTGCGCAGCTGAGCATTGTTGTTTGAAGCTGTGTATGGTTGTGTGTAGTTGTGCAGGACTGTGTGTGGCCGTGCACGGTTGTGCATGGTTGTGTGCAGTCGTGCAGGGCTGTGCGTGGTTGTGCAGGGCTGTGTGCGGCTGTGCTCGGCTTTGTGCAGCTGCGCACAGTTGTGGACAGCTGTGTACAGTTGTGCACGAATGAATGTGGTTGAAATTGTGCATGGTTGTGTGCAGTTGTGCACGGTTGTGTGTGTGGTTGTGCATGGCTGTATGTAGCTGTGCTGGGCTTTGTGCAGCTGTGCACGGTTGTGCAGCGCTGTGTACGGCTGCACATGAATGAGCGCGGTTGACATTGTGCATGGTTGTGTGCGGTTGTGCGCAGTTGTGTGCGTGGCTGTGCGAGGTTGCGCACGGTTGTCTGCAACTGTGTACGGTTGTGCGTGCCTGTGCGTGGCTTTGCGCGGTTGTGCGTGGTTGTGTGCCATTGTGAACAGCCGTGCACGCTTGTGCGTGGCTGTGTGTGGTTGTGTGTGGCTGGGCCCGCCTGTGTGTGGGTTTGCACTGCCGTTCCCAGCTGTGCGCGGTTGTGCAGGGTTGTGCGCGGTTGTTGGCGGCTGTGGGTTTCCTGCTGCGATGGAGCGCTGACTGTGGGAAAATTCCAGCCTGTGGGAAAGG
>NW_009649962.1:522432-525635 GCF_000708025.1 Charadrius vociferus
CCTCCTCCCCGCCAGCTGTCGGCGGCTCGGCCGGCCCAGCGCAGGCGCGTTGGACCGGGGCGAGGGGCCACGGGGGCCCCGCTGCAGATCGGGGTCTTGCCGCGACCTCGAGCATCCCTGGCTGGCACAGGGATGATGCGGGATCAGCCTTGGTCCGGCCGAAGAAGGGGGGCTCGGAGCAGCCCCCTTACCCCAAGGCTTTGGGGCACAGCTCCCCGAGGGGTGGCAGGGTTGTGGGGTGGTGGCAGTGTCCTTGGGGGGTCACCAGGCTTTTGTGTTGCCTCTCGTCGAGGGCTGTGGGGCAGAGCTCGTTCCATCCTGCTCCGGGGCTTGGGCTGTGCCCCCCGGCCCCTCCTCTGCTGCCCCATGCGGGCACCCAAATTGTCCCATCCTACCTGCTGCCAGGCATCCCCTGGCCCCGGGGCATCATCCAACCCTATGGGACATCTCCAAACCCCAAAGGCCTCATCCTGACCTTATGGGGCATTCCCTGCTCCCAGTAGCATCATGCAACCCTATGGGGTGTCCCCACACCATGGCGGCCTCATCCTGATCTTATGGGGCATCACCCCAATGATCCCGGGGGCATCATCCAACCCGATGGGGCATCCTTGAGCCCCAGGGACGTCATCCTGTCCCTGTGGGGCATCTCCTAGCCCCAGGAGCATCATCCTGACCCTGTGGGGTATCCTTGAACCCCAGTGGCATCATCCTCACCCTATAGGGCATCCCCGGGTCCAGGGAGCATCATCTTCACCCTATAGGGTATCTCCTAACCCCAGGGACATCATGCTGACCCTATGGGGCATCCTCTGGCCTCAGGGGCATCATCCTCACCCTATAGGGCATCCCCGGGTCCAAGGAGCATCATCTTCACCCTATAGGGTATCTCCTAACCCCAGGGACATCATGCTGACCCTATGGGGCATCCCCTGGCCTCAGGGACATCATCCTCACTCTATAGGGCATCCCCAGGTCCAAGGAGCATCATCTTCACCCTATAGGGTATCTCCTAACCCCAGGGACATCATGCTGACCCTATGGGGCATCCCCTGGCCTCAGGGGCATCATCGTCACCCTACAGGGGCCCCGCTGGTCCCAGGGTCATCCCTCTGCCCTACACCAGCTCCTGGGCCCCGGGGTGTTGTGGGCAGGGCGGGCAGGGCAGGCAGGGTGCCCAGCCATCCCCAGGGTGGACACGAGGCCTGCGGGTCCCCGCTCGGGGCCAGGGGCCGCGGGGAGGGCTGAGCGGGGCCGACGCCGCCTTTGTGCCTTCCCTTTGTGACCCGCGATTCACACGTTTGGGCTTTTATCTGGTGGCCGGGAAGGAGGAGGGCGAAGGGGGCAGGAGAGGGGGGAGAAGGGCCGGGGAAGCAGGAGGCAACGGCGGGAAACGGCGTCTCCTTTTGTGCGACCGCAATGGGGACAGGGACCTGAGGACACCTCGTCAGTGCGTTTTGCCATCCCGGTGCGGACATCCATGGGCAGCGTGACCGAAGGGCTCCACGGTACCCGGAGCATCCTGTGGGCTGGGATGTCTGCATCCCCCTTCCCCGACGTTTGGGTCAACAGTGGGGCTGATCCCGTGGGATGAGGAGCCCCGAGCATCTCCCTGGGCACATTTCCACCCAGGGAGCCGTTTTTGGGGCGCTGCTCCCCATGGCGTCCCCAAACCCACCCTCGCAGGTGGGTGGGACGTTTGGAGCGGGTCTGGCTGCACCGTCCCCAGGGATGCTGCAGAGAGCCGTCCCAGGCGGAGCATCGCGATGCCCGCAGGGTGGGGGGACGCTTCCCGGGGCTCACAGGGTGCTGCCACAGCCCTTCCCCACCGCCACCACTCTCTCTGAGCCCAGTTGGTATCCAGCTGCCCCTCCAGAGCCCCCCGAGTTCCCAGCTGGTCTGCCCAAAGCAGCCCCCAGCCTGCTCTCCCCCCACTGCGCTGCCTCCCCCCACGTTTTCCATCCCGCGGAGGAAATATTAACGGGGACGGAGTCTCTCTCGTTGTGTTTTTACCCTCTGTGGCCGTGCTCTGTGCCAAGAGGCCGGGCAGGAATTTGGCTTGGCCAAGGCCGGACTTTGCTTTCAGGATGATGCTCGGATGAGGGCTCCGGGGGAGATGGGGGATGCCGAGGGCATGGGATGCTGTTCGGTGCCCCGGCAGCCCCGAGCAGCGAGGGATGGCCGTTATCCCCATCCTACAGTGGGGAAACTGAGGCACTGGTGTCCCCCACTGGCTGTGGGACGGTCCTGGAGGAAGCGTTTGCGCCCTGGCTGGGACCCAGCCACCGCGGGAGCCGGCAGCCGCGGGAAGCGCGGGCGGCCGACCCACCATGACACGGGGGCAGAGGGCACCGAAAACAGCACGAAAACCTCCGCGGCAGAGAACGAGCAGGATAACAGCCCTTCCCGTCACAGCAGAATGAGCTGGTTTGGCCAAATAAACAGATTGGAAGAAAAACAAGAGGTTCTGGTGCTGGACAGAACGCCGCCGGATGCTCGGCGCATTAAATGCCATAATTTAGCCGAGAGGAATGCGCCGGATTGCAGCGGGGTCGGAGCAGCTCTGCTCCATCCCTGCGGCGTACGGAGGATGCCGTGGGCAGCACAATTCCCTTTGCACTTCGTTTATTACTTTTCCAGCCTCATTTTTCCTCCTCCGCTGGGTTTCCCACTCCTTCCCCCTGCTTCGCTCTCCTCCTGCCCCCCCCCAAAATCCGGGGCTGGATGGCTGGGGGGGGAAGGGGGGCGATGCTGACATCCGCAGTGTGGAGCATCCCACCTCCCCCAGGGCCAGATCCTGCCCTCGCACCCAGCCTGGCCCCAAACCGAGCACCAGCCCTTTGGCAGCGGAGCGTAAAATAAGCGTCGGGGGATTTTTTCTCGAGGGAAAACATGCGTTGCGTTATCGAAGCCGCCAGGCAGGCTCGCAGCAGTGAGCTCACAGGGTCTTATCACAACCGCATCATTTTATACACGCGCACATATGTATATTTAATTTAACTCCGGAGCCCGCAGCACTCTTTGGAAACGGTTTCTTGGCAAAGAAAAGCACGTTACGGTCAGCGGGGGCACCAAATACCCGGCGGTTCGGCCTGGCTAGCGTTATTTGAAAAGGTGCTCTTGAAAAAAAATATATTGAAAAGGTATTAAAGCCCACTCTGACGTGTGCCGTGAGCCCGGCTCGGGGGGTTTTGGGGGGCTCG
>NW_009649962.1:527357-528538 GCF_000708025.1 Charadrius vociferus
AGGGGGAACTTTTGGCGGTGGATGCGGGTGGCGCTCACCCCGATGACGGATTCCTGCAGCTCCGCATCGTTGGAGACGCTCCTGATGCTGCCGCGGATCACTGCAGGGGGGGGAAGGCAGGAAGGGGTGTCAGCGTGTCCCTGGCCCCATCCTTATCCCTGGCCCTGGCCCCATCCCTGTCCTCATCCTCATCCCCATCCTTGTCCTCATCCCCATCCACATTCCTGTTCCCATCCCTGTTCCTGTCCTCGTTCCCATTCCCGTCCCCATCCCCATCCTCATCCCTGTCCCTGTCTTCATCTCCATCCTTGTCCTCATCCCAATCCTCATCCCCATCCCCTTCCCCATCCCCATCCCTGTCCCCATCCTTATCCCCATCCACATCCACATTCCTGTTCCCGTCCCTGTTCCTGTCCTCGTTCCCACTCCCGTCCCTGTCCTCATCCTCGTCCCTGTCCTCATCCTCGTCCCTGTCCTCATCCCCATCCTTGTCCCCATCCCCATCCTCATCCCTGTCCCTGTCTTCATCCCCATCCTTGTCCTCATCCCCGCCCTCATCCCCATCCCTGTCCCCATCCCTGTCCTCATCCCCATCCCCATCCCCGTCCTTGTCCCTGTCCTCATCCCCATCCTTGTTCCCATCCCCATCCCTGTCCTTGTCCCCATCCCCATCCCTGTCCTCATCCCCATCCTTGTCCCCATCCACATCCACATTCCTGTTCCCGTCCCTGTTCCTGTCCTTGTTCCCACTCCCGTCCCTGTCCTCATCCTCGTCCCTGTCCTCATCCTCAACCTTGTCCCCATCCCCATCCTTGTTCCCATCCCCATCCCTGTCCTCGTCCCCATCCTTGTCCCCATCCCCTTGCTTATCCCCACCCCTGTCCCCATCCACAGTGGCCTCCGTGACACCGATGGCCGCAGCCCAAGCCAGGCCAGCCCAGCAAGGCAAAGCCAGGGCTGCCCGCAGGGCTGTTGCCCCCCAGTTTGCCTTCCCTCCGCTCCCCCCTAGAAGCCCCAGCACCCCCCGGGAAGGGGGGGCTGCACTCACCAAAGTCACTAGTGCAAATGGCCATCAGGATCTCGGTGTCGTTGCACGGCCGGCACGCCCCTGCGATGGCCAAGCACACCCCGTCACGCAACCGCCACCACGGTGGCTCCCGCCGACCCACCCCGCATCCCCT
>NW_009649962.1:530384-531718 GCF_000708025.1 Charadrius vociferus
CCGGGCTACGTACACCCCAGGGGACGCACACCCGGGGCTACAGGCAGCCCAGGCTATGCACACCCCAACCTATATGCACCCCAACATATGTACATACACCCCAACCTATGCACACCCCAACATATACACAGCCCAGGCTATATACACCCCAACCTATGCACACCCCAAGCTGTGCACACCCCAACCCATATACACCCCAATATATATGCACCCTAGTCTATGCACACCCCAGGATGTATACACCCCAGGATATATACACCCCAACCTATGCACACCCCAAGCTGTGCACACCCCAAGCTGTATACACCCCAGGCTGTGGACACCCCAGTCTATATAAACCCCAACCTATGCACACCCCAATGTATATACACCCCAACCTATGCACACCCTAGGTTACATACACCCCAGTCTATATACACCCCAACCTATAGCACACCCCAACCTATGCACATCCCGGTCTATATACACCCCAGTCTACGTACACCCCAACCTATGGACACCTCAGTCTATATACATCCCAACCTATGCACACCCCAAGCTGTGCACACCCCAACCTACATACACCCCAACCTATATACACCCCAACCTACATACACCCCAAGCTGTGCACACCCCAGTCTATATACACCCCAGTCTATATACACCCCAACCTATGCACACCCCAAGCTGTGCACACCCCAACCTACATACACCCCAACTATGTACACCCCAAAACCAGATAACCAGCAAGCTAGACACCAAAGAACTTACGCACACCCCAGTCTATGTACACCCCAACCTACATACACCCCAAGCTATGTACACCCCATCCTATGCACACCCCAGTCTACAGTCCCCCTGGTTCACACCTCCCCCCCCAAAACTGGGTACCCCAAGAGTTACACACACCCCATATAAACTCTAACACCCCCCTGTCTCCCACCAGCACCCCCCTCCCCACGGGGACACTTTCTTCACCAGGAGAAATGGAGACGTGTGGTGGTGGGCCGGGCACGGGGGTCACGCACACCCGAACCCCCATTTCCACCACCACCACCCCCCCATCCTCCCAACCTGCCCCTTGGAATTTTATTTCCCCCCCCTCTTCCTCCTCCTTCCCTTCAGCCGCTATTGTGTCAGCCCCACAAACACACACACACACACACACACACACACACAATTAATTAAGTTTCCATCCAGTGACAGCCCGCCAAAATGTTTGAAATAAACACCCAACAATTGGGATGGGATGATACAGGGCCGGGAACAAAGTCCCCGGCGAGAGGGTGGAGCGGAATGGAAATGAGGGATTGTAAATTTGGAGGGTGGAAGGAAAGAGGGGAAGAGAGGGGGGG
>NW_009649962.1:531812-532931 GCF_000708025.1 Charadrius vociferus
GGGTCGGGGGGGGGAGAGGGGGATTCGCAGCCCTCCGGGGGCCATGAAATGATGCTGAAAGAAGTCAAGCTGTTGGAATCCGTGGAAAATGAGGGGCCGGAGCGGATGCGGGTTAAGGTGGAGCGGGTTGGGGTGGGGGTTTTGGGGTGTGTGTGGGGGGGTATCTGTCCCTGCTGGCCCTCCTGCCGCGGCCACCAGGAGTGGGGTTGCTGGGCTGTGGGGCCTGGCTGGCAGTTGACCCCCGTGCAAGGGGGACGTGGTCCCAGGGCCGGATCCTGCAGCGCCGTGGGGAAGCAGAGCGGGCTGGGCTCGGAGCTCGGCATGGGATCCAGCCGGGGAGCCCACAAACAGCCTCCACCAGGTCCCCAGGGGTGAGGTGGCACCAGAGAAGAGGTGGCACCAGAGGTGGTGTGGCACCAGAGATAGGGTGGCACCAGAAGTGAGGTGGCACCAGAGAAGAGGTGGCACCAGCGATGGGGTGGCAGCAAAGATGGGGTGGCACCAGAGAAGGGGTGGCACCAGAAATGGGGTGGCAGCAGAAGCAAGGTGGCACCAGAGAAGAGGTGGCACCAAAGATGGGGTGGCACCATCAATGCAGTGGCACCAGAGTTGGGGCAGCACCAGAGAAGAGGTGGCACCAAAGATGGTGTGGCACCAGAGATGCGGTGGCACCAGAGAAGAGGTAGCACCAGAGATGGGGCGGCACCAAAGATGGTGTGGCAGCAGCGATGCTGTGACACCAAAGAAGAGGTGGCACCAGAGAAGAGGTGGTACCAGAGGTTGGTTGGCACCAGTGATGGGACAGCACCAGAGATGGGGAGGCACCAGAGATGGGGTGGCATTAGAGGTGGGGTGGCACCAGAGATGGGGTGGCAACAGTGCCACCAGCCTCTGGTGTCCCCAGGCAGGGACCTCACCCCACCGAGACTGATCCTCCACCCGGTGGGATGCTCAGCACCCGCGGGGGACTTTCCCTTGGGACACCCCGGGGTGCGGGGAGGTGGGACGTGGCTGTTTGCAGGCCAGAGCCAGGTGTCCCCGTCCCCGCGGGCACAGGGGGGTGACCGTGCCCTAACCCTACCCCAGCACTCCGGGGTGAGCCGGCACCCCGCGCCCCCC
>NW_009649962.1:537246-539266 GCF_000708025.1 Charadrius vociferus
CCGGGGGTCTCCGGGGACGGGGGACACAGCACGTCCCGCAGCCGAACTCAGCATCGAGTCGTGGAATGGGACCTTCAAAGACACCACCACCCCCCTACTCCCGGGGTCACCTCCCACTAGGCCGGGCTGCTGCAGGGATGGGGCACCCACAGCTCCACCGGGTGACCCGCTCCTGCCTCTCGCCCCAAACACCTTTCTGCCCTGTACCCGACCGAAACCCACCCGCTCCCAGTTTAAACCCATCCCCCCCTTCTCCTGTCTCTGGAAATCCTGCTAAAAAAACTATCCCCCTTGTTCCTGTAAGCCCCCTTGTACATTGAAAGGCTACAAGAAGGTCTTCTCCGACTGGACAACCGCAATTCCCATGGCAAGATAGGGTTCCCCATGGCAAGGTGGGTGTCCACCTTACTGGAAGAAGGTCCCCATGGTGGGATGAGGCTCTCAGCAGCTGGTTGAGGGTCCTCAGAGCTGGATGAGGGTCCCCACGGTGAGATGAGGGTCCTTTCTCCACAGGAGACGTTCTTCCAGCCCACGGACTGTTTCCATCGTCCCCTCTGGCCCCAGGTCTGCCTTGCGCTGGGACCTCAGAGCTGGACGTATGCTCCAGGGGGGTCTCACACTGTGCCATTACAGGTTGGGGGGCACTGAGAGGCCCCAGACCCATCTGCCACCTACAGGGCACCCAGGGCTTTGGGCATCCACGTCCTGCCCATGACACAAAGGACCCTGATTCCTTCCTTTGTGCTTTTTGATGATCCTCTGACTCCCTGCTGGATCACCCATCTTCAGAAGAGCTTTCTCCTTTCCTAGGCAGTCCCCCCCAGCACCGAGCAGGTCCCTGGGCTTACCCACAGAGCCGGGGCATCACCTGTGCCCACAAAAAGGTCCCTGTGGGGTGGCTATAGGCACCCTCTGCCCTGCGCCGTGGGTGGGTGACGGCGAGGGCAGGGATCCATCCCCTCACCATGCCCCCGAGCATCTGGAGCCCCAGGCTGGTGGCCTCGAGGGGCAGGCATGAGCCCTGGGGAGGCTGGAGGAGCTCAGGGAGGCTGTCAGGAGAGGAACTACAAGGTGAGGGTCCCCCTGTCAAGGTGGGGGTCCCCACTGCAAGGCAGGCATCCCCATGGCAAGGTGGGGATCCCCATGTTAAGGCAGGGGGCCCCAAGGCAAGGAGGGGGTCCCCATGTCAAGGCAAAGGTCCCCATGGCAAGGTGGGGGTCCCCATGGCAGGTTGAGGGCTCCCACAGCAAGGAGGGGATCCCCATGGCAAGGTGGAGGTCCTCATGGCAAGGCAGGGGTCTCAATGGCAATGTGGAGGTCCCCATGGCAAGGCAAGGGTCCCCATGGCAAGGAGGGGATCCCCATGGCAAGGTGGAGGTCCTCATGGCAAGGCAGGGGTCTCAATGGCAATGTGGAGGTCCCCATGGCAAGGCAGGGGTCCCCATGGTAATGTGAAGGTCCCCATGGCAGGGTGAGGGGTCCCCATGGCAAGGTAGAGTTCCCCATGGCAAGGTGGGGGTCCACACTACTGGAAGAAGGTCCCCACGGCAGGATGAGGCTCTCAGCAGCTGGTTGAGGGTCCTCAGAGCTGGATGAGGGTCCCCACGGTGAGATGAGGGTCCTTTCTCCACAGGAGACCATAGCAATGTGGAGGTCCCCATGGCAAAGCAAGGGTCCCCATGGCAAGGAGGGGAGCACCATGGCAATGTGGAGGTCCCCATGGCAAGGCAGGGGTCCCCATGGTAATGTGAAGGTCCCCATGGCAGGGTGAGGGGTCCCCATGGCAAGGTAGAGTTCCCCATGGCAAGGTGGGGGTCCACACTACTGGAAGAAGGTCCCCACGGCAGGATGAGGCTCTCAGCAGCTGGTTGAGGGTCCTCAGAGCTGGATGAGGGTCCCCACAGCAAGCTAACCGTCCCCACATCAGTGTGATCATCCCCATGGCCATGTGAGGGTCCCCAGAGAAGCCTGAGGGTCCCCATTGCTGCGCCCTGCCCTCCCGTCCCCTCACCTGCATGTG
>NW_009649962.1:541188-551786 GCF_000708025.1 Charadrius vociferus
GAAGCCCTGGGAACTGTCGGCAGGGCCTGCGCTGGCTACCGGGGTGAGAGGGGTCTGCACCGGGAGCTCCAGCCTGCCAGCACCCTGGGGGGAGAAAGCCACAGCAAACATCCGTCTGGCCATCCAGCCTTTCATCCATCCCTCCTTCCCACCCTCCATCTCTCCCTCCACCCCTCCTTCCACCCTTCCATCCCTCCATCTCTCCCTCCATCCCTCCATCTCTCCATTCATCCCTCCATTTCTCCATCTCTCCCTCCCTCCTTCCATCCCTCCATCCCTCCATTCATCCCTCAGCTCCTCCCTCCCTCCATCTCTCCATTCATGCCTCCACCACTCCTTCCCCGCTCCTTCCCTCCATCCCTCCATCTCTCCCTCCATCCCTCCCTCCATCCCTCCACCTCTCCCTCCATCCCTCCATTCATCCCTCCCTCCATCCCTGCCTCCCTCCCTCCCTTCATCCCCCCATCCTTCCACCCCTGTGCGCCTCTTCTGTTGCTGCCACATATCTCCATGGACTAAATCATATTGACTGTGTTTATTATAAGAACTAAGTGATCAGCTGTGAACTTTCTTTGACATAAATATTTTGCCATTAGCAATGACAAATAGCAACGCTCATGTTGTAAAAGCAACATTGGATTATTTCTCTCCATGGAGGCATTTATGTTGAGAGAAATCAGAAGGAAATCGTGATCTTCAGGATAAAGAGGAACAGGCAAAAGCAGGCATGTGTTGGCAACGATATTTATCCCACTGTGTAAGAAGAGTTAAGAATTAAGGAAGTGTTTTTAAAAATGAAAAGAATTGATTTTTCCACACAGCTGCAGCATGCCTCTGCATAGCTAGCTCTGGATGCCGCTGCAGTCAGAGCGCACTCATCAGGCACGGCGTGCTTCACTCAGTAGCGTATGCAAGTGCTTTGCACAGGTACCAGCCAAAGCTGCACCCGCATGTTGTGCATATTACACCATGGTGGCATTTCTTGGGTGGATCAGGCCCAGCGCTTTTCTGAATCCCATTATTACCAGACCTCTGCAGTTACAGCTGAACAACATAGGGATTTTCCATTCTTGCAAGATTTCCTACATTTTTGACTGGTGATGTTGGCACCTTAAACCATGTCTGCTTGCAGGCTGAGCAGGGTGGGTAACAGGATGGGGGTGTCAGGTGGGTACCGGGGGATGCAGGGATGCTTTGGGATGGGGGTTTAGGGGGACATCGTCGTGGGGACAGGGTGACAGCTGCTGACTGCCCCCCCCATCCTCTGCTGCCAGCCCCCAAACTGTCCCTTGTCCTCCCTGGTGGCACCATGGGACCATTGGCACCCCCAAGTCAGCACACCAGCACCCCAAGATCCTGACACCCCAACAGCTTGGTGAGGCTTTCCTCCACTGCGAGGTGACACAGCCCGGGGACACACACACACACACACAGGGGCAGCCACCCCCCATCCCGGGGCCCAGGGGATGGAGGAAGGGGAAAGCCCCATCTGGGATGGGGCTGAGGGGGCTGAACCCCACAGAGGGGTCCCACAGGGTCCAGCATGGGGCCAGGGACCCCCTAGCAGCCCGGGAGGGGGGTGAGGGGCCGGGGCAAGCTGCTTCTGTGGGACAGGGGACGGGGGACAGGCAGAGGGGTCTGTGTGCGAGGACAGATGGGACTGGGGGCAGGCTGAGCCCTGTGGAAGGACTGGGGCAGGCTGGGGGAAACCGAGGCACAGGGTTGGGGCAGGATCCAGGCAGAGATCCCAACGATCTCACCCTGGTGGGGGGCCGAGTGTGCCATGGGGCACCGGGCCGAGGTGGTGGGGCAGCTCTGGCTCTCGGGCATCCGCCAGCGCTGGCGGGATGCGGCGGTGCTTGGGTGGCGAAGGCCGGAGCGTGGAAGTCCCTGCAGTGGGGATGCTCCTGCCAGAGGTCCTGCTCCACCACCAGCCGGGGTACGGGGGGGGCTCAGGCCCTATTTGCAGCACCCAGAGGGTCTCAGCACGCAGCAGGGTGGGAGCAGTGGGCACCGAGCGAGCGCCGTGCTGTGCTGGCATCTCCTCTGCTCTGAAAGCTGGGTGCTGATTTCACTCTGGCTACCAGGAAGAGGGAGGGAGGTGGCTTTGGAGTGGGGAGGACTCGCTCGAGCATCCATTTTTAATGAGCTAGATATCTATTTTTCCCCGAGCTGGCTTCCCCCACATCGATCCCTTTGCCATCCACCGGGCCTGCTCTCCTCCGGGTGCCAGCGGCTCCACGGCGGCGGGGAGTGGCGGGATGAGCATCCCCACTGTTGGGAACATCCCACCTCCCCAAATCCTGCTCCTGGGGACAGTGGGACCCTCGCTTGGGCCGTGGTGGCACACGCAGGAGGGCTGGAGGGGGCAAAAGCTCCCCTTGTCCTCTCCGGTGAGGTCACCTCCGTGTTGACCATCCTGTGGGGACGTGGCCGTGCTCCAGCCCGGAGAAGGGAGGCCGGAGAGGGAGCGCTTTGGGTTTGGGGGCTGGATCCTGCCTTCACACTTTGCGGATTTAAGCTCTGCCTGGCTCAGACCCCATGGCAAAGCCACATTGCCCTCCCTGTGCCTCAGTTTCCCCATCCATGAGCCAGGGCAGGTGTCCTCCTCGTCCCCACCTGTGGGTCGTGGCCCGTTTGCTCCTCACCGGGGTTTGTGCAGACGGAGCAGCTCTTAGGGGAAAGGGGATTCAGGCGGCGAGTGGGTGCCGATGGCGTGGGAGGGAGCGGGATGGGGCGCGCGGGCGAGCGGGGCTCCTTCAGCAGCATCCCACCCCCGCCAAACCTCTGCCTACCCGCCATGGGGACCAGCCATGTTTGCTGGGTGCTCGAGGGCCAGCGGTGCAGAGGAGGGGGCCGGGGCTGCAGGGGAGAGCGTTTGGGGAGGGGGCAGGTAGGCAGAGGCTGTTTCTCCGGGGTTTCTCCCCATTGGAGGTGTGACCCATGCCCAGTTCCTGGCCTGGGGAAGCGAGTGGCCATGGGAGCAGAATGAGGCCACTGCCTTTGCTTCCAGGATGCATCTAATGTTTTTTTTGCAGCCTGTGTTGGCATTTAGCACCCACAACCCGCTGCAGTGAGGAGTCCCATGGCTGAACACCACCTCCCCTCCCCGGCGTCCCACGAGCCTGGTGCCAGTGGCGCCTGTGCTGGGCCGGCATTCCCCCACCTCACCCTGACCCCGGCTCTCAGCCAGACCCCCAAGCCTGGCGGCAAAGGGACATCGATGCTTGCGTGGTTGTTGCCATTTCTGGAGGGATGAAAGGGTTTGAAGAAGAGGCTCAAGTCCCAGCGGTACCCAGGGAGGGCATCAGTGGGCAGGAGGGCTCAGGGTCAGCCATGGATCACCGTGTCTTGGCTCCTCTCTCCTCACAGGATCTTGCCTTTTGTTCAGCCCTTCCTGGGCCCAAGAGGGGCAAAAGAAAGGGCTGTAACGTGCTGGGTGCTGTCGGTTGGGCTCTGGCTGGGCTCGTTGCGGTGAGGGGCCAGGCCGGGCAGGAGCTGGCCCAAGAGGAACTGCTCCCTCTTCCCCTCACCTCGGTCGATGGGGAACTGGGCAAAGCTTGGCTGAAGGATGAGCCATCCTCCCATGGTGGTGAGTGCTGGGACCTCCAGAGGAGGCTGGAGGAGATGGGCCCAGGGCGGCATGTTGAGGTCCAGCTCTGCCCTGCTCTGTGCATCCTGAGTGGAGGAATCCCCCCCAGGGGACATGGGGCTGCCCGGGATAGAGTGGAAGGTCAGGGCTTGATGTCTTGGGAGATTCGGGTCTCAGCAGAGAAGAGAAATGCCGCTGTGGGAAGAGCTTGCGGCAGCTGGAGGGGACCCTGCTGCCTCTTGTGAGGAAGTTTTGTCTGGCCAGGCCTGGGGGGCTGGAGCTCTGCCTCCTCCCTACAACTGCCCCATGCTGAGGGCTTGGAGGGACAGGAGCTGTGTCTCCCAGTGCCCCTGGACATGAGTTGTTCTCTCAGCTAAGCAGAAAGCGGTGGGGACCTGAGCAGAGCTTGGCTTTGGCACCTCAGCCAGTGTTTCCCCAGCTCCCTGGGCATGGGGATGGCCCTGCATAGCCCAGCCCCAGTTCTCGCTGTTCAGAAAAGCTGTGGGACCCTGGGGGAGAACGGTGCTGGGAGGTCCCTATCATGAGCTGCCTGAGACCCAGAGATGGATTCGCCAGTCAGCCTGGCTCTGAGACCAGCAGCTGGCATGAATGGGACTCAAACCAGTTGTTTTCCCAGCCCCTCCTGAGCCTCTTTGTCCCCTGCAAGGTAGAATGAGCTCTTTGGCATCGTTGGGAGCCAAGAAGGAAGCAGGAGAGCTGTCCTCAGCCCTCTGGCCTCCCAGGGAGCTCCCAGAGTAATCTCAGGAAGAAGTTTCCGGGCTCCCATCACACAAAAGGCAGGTCTCTGGGGCCAGGCAGAATGGCGAGGGCCCCTTTCCCACCATGAATTCCTGGCTTGTGCAGCGAGGAAATAGGCAGCACTGAGTTTGGAGCTGTGCTCTGAGCCTCTCTCCCAGCGGACTTGTGTGAGTGCCGAGCCCGGGAGCGCAGATCAATGTGCACACACACACGCACGCACGTATACTGGCAGCTTCTACCCAAACACAACCGCTGCCCCTCCGTCTCCGGGGGAGCCAGCAGCTCTTCCAGGGCCTCCTGTGGCTCTTCTGCATTGCCAGGGTGACCCAAGCCCTCTGAGGGGACCCAGCCTTGGAAGCCAGTGGTCATACACCCCTCTGACTGCTCACAGCACGGGCAGCGGTCCGACCTGGTGGGCTCAGAGCAGGAGGCAGCTCACACACTACCGAGCGCTGCTGGGGAAGGCAATCCGTACAGAGGGATGTCTTTATGACTACCATGTGCTTCGGTCAGCAGGATCAGCTTCCCCCAAAGCCAGAGCCTGCCTGGCATTGCTGCTGGTTGGGGATGTCGCGTAGAGCTGAGGGAGTCCTGGGGAGCCGTTACCCTCAGGAGTGCTGGACAAAAGCCTTGGCTGCGTGCTCTGCTACAGCACTATGTCTCGGGTGTGTTTTCTCCGCCTGTAGAGCAACTTGATTTGCTGCATTAGTAAAAATAGATGGGCTAATGAATTCAGCTGATGCAACCCTCTGTGTGTGTGTGCGCGTGCATGCGCTTATCTCTGTTTGTGTGTGTATGGGTGCATGTATATGTGCAGTTGAATGCCAAGGCTTGTGTAAGGTGCACCCACCAGCTCCCGGAGCTCTGACAGGGTGGTTGTGTGTATGTCCATGCGTGCCTGGTGTGCATATATATGTGTGTGTGTGTGTGTGTATGTGTGCAGGAAGCCGTGAGCGATGGCTGCTTGCTGCCGAGCAGCTCTGTCACTGAAGCGGTGGCTCTACAGAGATAATTTTGCAGCAGCCTTGGATTCTGGCAGGGCAATAACAAGGCTTCACGGCAGGCTGGAGGGGCAGGAGAGGGGGCCGCAGAGACCCGGTGGGGCAACAGCAGATCCTCACAGGGATCTGACAGGGAAATAGTGCATCCTTCAGGGACCTGACAGGGAAACAACGGATCCTCACAGGAACCTGACAGGGAAATAGCGGATCCTCACAGGGACCTGGTGGGGCAATAGGGGACTTTCACAGGGACCTGATGGGGCAATAGGGGACTTTCACAGGGGGTCGCTGAGGCAGGGGGTCCCGCAGGGGACCGTTTGCAGAGTGCCCTTGCAGGGTGATGCGGCCCCGAGGAGGGTGCGGGCCGCTGTCCGCGGTGCTGAAGGGGGTCTCTGTCCACGGTGCTGAAGTGAGCCGCTGTCCGTGGTTCTGAAGGAGGGCCGCTGCCTGCCGTGCTAACCGGCCTGGCCGGCGAGCAGGGCGGAGGCCACGGTGGCTCCAAAGCTCTTGGCCAGTCCGGGGTCTCCAGTGGCCTCCGAGCCCGGCTGACCCAATGCCCTCGGTAGGCTCCAAGCCCAGCTGGTCCATAGGTCACTCTCAAGCCCAGACACAGAGGGATGACGTTCTGATCCAGCACGTCTCATCTGCCACAGCCTGGGGTCTCCCAACGAACACCCACGCAGGGGTGGCACTAACAGTGGCTGATCATCCTGCCTGTCTCTTGAGGCTCTCATCCCTCTTCACTACCACATGGAGATGGTAAACTCTCCAATGGCTTGGACAAGCTCTGTCTTCCTGGCAGCTTTTGTCCTATTCTTCTCAGCATCTTCATCGTCTCTGTAATGTTTGTAGTGACAGGCTCTTAGACCCCTTCTTTCTTCTCTCTTCCTGCGTCAAATCCGCCCCCCACCACTGCATCATCACTCATTGTGGATGACAAAACCCTCATGAATGGAGCGACTTCTCTGGCAATGACGTTTCCTGTGAAATGTGCACCCGGGAGTGAATTTGGGAGACTAAAAGACTTTGCCCTTTGCTTTTGTCAGGTTTCCTCCCACTGTGGATTGGGAGCTGGCACTCCACTGCTGGCAGATGCTTCCCCCGTGAGGTGTGGCCTGTGAAAGCAGAGGGGGGCTGCGAAACTGGGCCCTTCTTGTGGGATCCCAGAGGGAGGATGGTCGTTCCAAGCACTGAACTCTCCTTCTGACAGCCTTGTGGTTGGCCCAGTCATGCAATCTGTAAACAGCGAGATGACGGGGAGAGGAGGAAAGGCCAGACCTCTGCTGTCCTGCTGCTTTGCAGTGACCAAAAAGCATATGGAGGGTCTCGTGGAGCTGCTGGAACACCAGAGGGGTTCTGTACTGACATCTCCAAGGCAGACAGCTTTGTATCTCCCTACCCCTGCGCTGTATCAGTGGGTTGGAGGCAGGGCCTGGGGCAGGGCAGCGTGTGCGCTGGGCGTCCCAGCACACAGCAGCTCTGATCTCCACGAGGTGCAGTACTTGCACCTTGTACATTGGAGCGGTGTAGCCTCGGCCCTGAGCCCTGTGAGCTTGGGGGGCTGCTTGGCTGCAGGCATCATTGGAGGGTAGATCCCAGTGCTGTCCCAGTGTGCCAGAAGCAGAGGAGAAAGCAGCTACTGGACCCACTCCCCTCCTCAGTCTGTGTCCCCAGACCACCTTCCCCAGGCTGGGATCCTCCCCCCAGCACAGTCCTGCTCCTTTCAGGGTAGTAGGAACCTGCAAATCCGTGCCTGCCCGTTTCCCCAGAGACATGTGGCTATGTACAGCCAGCCTGCTTCCCTGGCTTCCCGCTGCCACTGCCCGGAGCCCGCCTGTGCCCAGAAGGTCTGAATCTTGTCCATCTTTCTATTTGAAGTGACTTCCCAGCTCATTCATGGTTTGGGATTTCTGTCAGCCAGACAAGCAGCCTCGGTGCCCGGGGCAGGGGGGACCTGGCTCAGCTTTCCAAGGCAGGACTGGGAAAGCTGCTGAATCCACTCAGCCCTCCCCACCCCGAGCCTGGCCTCAGGGACCAGCCCAGGTCAGAGCTGGTTGTAACTGTTGCCAACACCTCCCGCTGGCTGCATTTCAGTCCGGTGACTTGTCAGCGTCTGTCTTCTCCCGTGACTGTCCCCTTGGGCTCCCGAGGCCCTGGGCTGCCCCTCTGCCACCACCTGCCCTGTCCCCAGGGGCAACCAGCATGCCGAATGGCTCTGGCTGTGGGCTCCATGCTGGACCAACAGCCTTTCCGTGCCGCCTGGTAACTATCTGTTTGGATTTGTGCTGTATGGCTGTGTTAGACACCCTGTGCATGTTCTGTTTGCTTCCCTAATTGCTGCCTTGCCACTGGTTTTAAGTTTCTTCCTTCTTTCCCCTCCTCTTCTCCTGCTTTCAAGTGGATTTAACACATGTCCAAGCATCAGAGGCCCAGCTCCTCTGTCAGGCAGCGTGAGCAGAGGCAGCAGAGGCTGCCTCCAAGCAGGGAGCGGCGCCAGACTGTCTGCACAGGGCCGGGCTCGTCCCCAGAGGCCGGGCTCTTGCAGTGCTGCTGCCA
Organism: Charadrius vociferus; assembly: GCF_000708025.1. Lineage (NCBI taxonomy): Eukaryota > Metazoa > Chordata > Aves > Charadriiformes > Charadriidae > Charadrius > Charadrius vociferus. The sequence continues at coordinate 549,097 of NW_009649962.1, forward strand.
CCGGGCCAGACCGTCTGCAGGCACCTCCACGCCGCTGCTGCTTGCACCGTGGGAGAGGCTTCAGCAGCTCCCACCAGCCCCATCCCATGGTCCCACTGTGCCAAGGAGGGCATCCTCAGGAGACATCGTACACCGTGCACGCCGTGGGGCTTGCTGGCTGTGCTGCTGGCAACTGCCTGTGCTCCTGGGCTCTTCCACAGCACCTTTCAGGTGGCTGCTCCCCTCCCCGGAAGCTCCAGGAGGGCTGGATGAGGCCTGGGGATGCTGTGATGGTGAAAGCGATGGGCTGGGGGCATTGGGGATCTAGGCTGCGCCCCACTTGCCTGCCATCCCCCAGGACTGCATGGAGCATCCTCAGAGTCCACAGAGTTGGGCCATGAGCGTCTCTGGCTGGGGATGCTGCTCCTTCAGTGCCCCTCCATCAGGGCCTGGCCATCTCCGTCACAAATCAAGAATGCTAAAATAATACCCTTGCTTTTATCTTGGGTCTGGAGGGAGCTGGTGATGGAGAGGGTCCTCAGTTTCCACCAGCCACTGCTGTATGGATGTGCCAGCCATCCCTTGGGGTTGGGGATCACGTCCCTCTCCCCTGATCCCTGGGCTGGAAGCTGCTTTTGTGGGTTCCAGCTCCTCGCCGTATCCCTCGGGGCTACCAGGAGCCCAGCACCCTCCTCCACCCTCAGACTTGTCAGGGTTTGGCACAGTCCCGGTAAACAGAGTGCAGGCAGGATGGGCAGCGTACCGGCAGAGCCCTGTGCCATGCACTGGCTGGGGCAGGAGGGGGGGGCCAAGCCCCCATCAATTATTCACCTCCATATTTATAGAGGGAAATGTGTTGAATAAGGGATGGCGGGGTGTGGCGGGGCTGTTGGAAAGCCGGCCTCATTGCCGCTGAAATATTTATTGGCCTGGTTTGCTGGGGTGCCGCCCGGCTGCCGCGAGGCTCGGCAAGGCTCGGCGACGCTCCCGGCCAGCACAGGCTCACCGCCAAGCACCCGGCTGGCACAGAGAGCACGGGCAGCTCTGCTCTGCCGCCGCTGCCTCCGCTTCCCTCCACAAAAATGGTCCGCGGGCTGGAGCACCTCTGCTATGGAGAAAGGCTGGGAGAGTTGGGGGGGTTCAGCCTGGAGAAGAGAAGGCTTCGGGGAGACCTTATAGTGGCCTTCTGCTACATAAAGGGGGCTTATAAGAAAGATGGGGACAGACTTTTGAGCAGGGCCTGTTGTGACAGGACAAGGGGTAATGGCTTCAAACTGAAAGAGGGGAGATTCAGACTAGATAGAAGGAAGAAATTTTTTAAGCTGAGGGTGGAGAGGTGCTGGCCCAGGTTGCCCAGAGAAGCTGTGGCTGCTCCATCCCTGGAAACATTCCAGGTCAGGTTGGACGGGGCTCTGAGCAACCAGATTTAGGGGAAGATGTCCCTGCTTGTCGCAGGGCGGGTGGACTAGGTGACCTTTAAAGGTCCCTTCCAACCCAAACCAGTCTATGAGTCTATGATCCTGCTCCTGCTCCCATTGGTGGCTGGATCCCAGGCTCAGAGGGGGATGTGAATGTCCAGGGACAAATCCCCGTCCATCCCCCATCACGAGGGGACTCCAGGACCACACAGCCCCTTGGAGGACCCCACTCTGTGCCCCAGCCATGCCCCCTCTGCGGCTGTGCCTTGCACTACCTGGTCCCCCATGCCACACTGCTCCTTGCACAGGGACCCCCAGGGTCTCCACCCCCACCCGTGCCATGATGTCCCCCAGCTCTGCCCACCCTTCCTGCCTGCTCTGCCTGCAGGACCCGCAGCCCCTCAGCTCTCCACCCCTGTGTTGCAGAGAGACCTGTGGAAGATGTCGAACCCGAGAAACGGCGACACCAAGCCCCCATGTTTGCCCCGCAATGGACTGGTGAAGATCCCCACGCAACCCAACGGCCTCGGCTCTGCCAGCATCACCAAAGGCACCCCCGCCGTGAAGAACCGCCTGTGCCAGCCTTCCTCCGTGCCTGCCATCCTCAGCCCAGCCTTAGCCCACCGCAGCGACCTGCCCATCCCCAGCCTGGCCTCCCCGCTCTCCTTGGCCGCTCTGGCCGGTGTCTCCTCCCCTCCCGGCGCTTCCTTGGTGGGACTGAACACGAGCGAAGGCTCGGAGCAGCCCTCGCCGGAGCGGCTGCCTGGCTCGCCCTCGGAAAGGCAGCTGGCGGTGGACGAGAAGATCCTCAACCGCTTGTTCTGGTACTTTTCGGCGTGCGAGAAGTGTGTGCTGGCACAGGTGTGCAAGGCGTGGCGGCGGGTGCTCTACCAACCCAAGTTCTGGGTGGGTTTGACACCCGTCCTGCACACCAAAGAGCTCTACAACATCTTGCCCGGCGGCGAGAAGGAGTTCGTCAGCCTGCAGGGCTTTGCCGTCCGCGGCTTCGACGGCTTCTGCCTTGTGGGCGTCTCTGACCTGGACATTTGTGAGTTCATTGACAACTACCCCCTCTCCAAGAAGGGGGTCAAATCCATGAGCCTTAAGAGGTCAACCATCACAGATGCGGGATTGGAGGTAGGTGACCCCGGTGAGGTGACCGGGGTGGCTGAGACTGGTGTTGGTGGCTCCTTCCTGGTGGCCTTGGGGACGCATGCATTGGCAGAGCTTTCACCAGCTGCAGAGAAGGAGCAGTCAGGCAGTTTGGCCATCCCATGGGTGCAGGCAGCGTCG
>NW_009649962.1:552712-553582 GCF_000708025.1 Charadrius vociferus
CGTGACGGACCCGGCACTCGCCTACTTCACCGCCAAGCAAGGCTACACCACCCACACCCTCCGCCTCAACTCCTGCTGGGAGATCACCAACCATGGTGTGGTCAACATGGTCCACAGCCTGCCCAACCTGAGCGTCCTCAGCCTCTCGGGCTGCTCCAAGGTGACGGATGACGGTGTGGAGCTGGTGGCTGAGAACCTGCGGAAGCTGCGCAGCCTCGACCTCTCCTGGTGCCCTCGCATCACCGACATGGCCCTGGAGTACATCGCCTGCGACCTGCACAAGCTGGAGGAGCTGGTGCTTGACAGGTACGGGGCCATGCTAAGCCCTGCTGAGAAATGCCATGCCATGTTGAGGCATGTTGAGCAGTGCCAAGGTATGCCGTGCCATGCTGAGCCACACCGTGTCATGCCAAGCCATGCCTTGGCATGCCAAGTCATGCCATGCCATGTTGAGTTGCGCCATGCTGTGCTGCGCCATGCCAAGCTGTGCGATGCCATGCCGAGCCATGCCATGCCACGCCGAGCCATGCTGCACCGCGCCAAGCTGTGCCATGCCGTGCTGAGCCATGTTGAGCTGTGCTGAGCCATGTTGAGCCATGCTGAGCCATGCCATGCCATGCCGAGCTGTGCCATGCCATGCCAAGCTGTACCATGATGTGCTCAGCCATGGTGAGCCACAGTGAGCCATGCCATGCCATGCCATGCCATGCTGAGCTGTGCCATGCCACGCCAAGCCATGCTGCACCATGCCAAGCTGTGTCATGCCATGTTGAGCCGTGCCATGCCATGCCATGCCATGCCGAGCCATGCTGCACCATGTCAAGCTGTGCCATGATGTGCTGAGCCACAGTGAGCCATGATGAGCCACGA
>NW_009649962.1:553686-556394 GCF_000708025.1 Charadrius vociferus
GTTCCTGGCAGCGCAGTGGTGAGCCGCCCCGAGCCATGCCATGCCACGCCACTCCAAGCTGTGTCATGATGTGCTGAGCCATGGTGACCCACACTGAGCCATACCATTCCATGCCATGCCGAGCCATGCTGCACCATGCCAAGCTGTGCCATGATGTGCTGAGCCATGGTGACCCACACTGAGCCATACCATTCCATGCCACGCCGAGCCATGCCATGCCATGCTGAGCCATGCTGCACCATGCCAAGCTGTGCCATGATGTGCTGAGCCATGGTGACCCACACTGAGCCATACCATTCCATGCCACGCCGAGCCATGCCATGCCATGCTGAGCCATGCTGCACCATGCCAAGCTGTGCCATGATGTGCTGAGCCATGGTGACCCACACTGAGCCATACCATTCCATGCCACGCCGAGCCATGCCATGCCATGCTGAGCCATGCTGCACCATGCCAAGCTGTGCCATGATGTGCTGAGCCATGGTGACCCACACTGAGCCATACCATTCCATGCCACGCCGAGCCATGCCATGCCATGCTGAGCCATGCTGCACCATGCCAAGCTGTGCCATGATGTGCTGAGCCATGGTGACCCACACTGAGCCATACCATTCCATGCCACGCCGAGCCATGCCATGCCATGCTGAGCCATGCTGCACCATGCCAAGCTGTGCCATGATGTGCTGAGCCATGGTGACCCACACTGAGCCATACCATTCCATGCCACGCCGAGCCATGCCATGCCATGCTGAGCCATGCTGCACCATGCCAAGCTGTGCCATGATGTGCTGAGCCATGGTGACCCACACTGAGCCATACCATTCCATGCCACGCCGAGCCATGCCATGCCATGCTGAGCCATGCTGCACCATGCCAAGCTGTGCCATGATGTGCTGAGCCATGGTGACCCACACTGAGCCATACCATTCCATGCCACGCCGAGCCATGCCATGCCATGCTGAGCCATGCTGCACCATGCCAAGCTGTGCCATGATGTGCTGAGCCATGGTGACCCACACTGAGCCATACCATTCCATGCCACGCCGAGCCATGCCATGCCATGCTGAGCCATGCTGCACCATGCCAAGCTGTGCCATGATGTGCTGAGCCATGGTGACCCACACTGAGCCATACCATTCCATGCCACGCCGAGCCATGCCATGCCATGCTGAGCCATGCTGCACCATGCCAAGCTGTGCCATGATGTGCTGAGCCATGGTGACCCACACTGAGCCATACCATTCCATGCCACGCCGAGCCATGCCATGCCATGCTGAGCCATGCTGCACCATGCCAAGCTGTGCCATGATGTGCTGAGCCATGGTGACCCACACTGAGCCATACCATTCCATGCCACGCCGAGCCATGCCATGCCATGCTGAGCCATGCTGCACCATGCCAAGCTGTGCCATGATGTGCTGAGCCATGGTGACCCACACTGAGCCATACCATTCCATGCCACGCCGAGCCATGCCATGCCATGCTGAGCCATGCTGCACCATGCCAAGCTGTGCCATGATGTGCTGAGCCATGGTGACCCACACTGAGCCATACCATTCCATGCCACGCCGAGCCATGCCATGCCATGCTGAGCCATGCTGCACCATGCCAAGCTGTGCCATGATGTGCTGAGCCATGGTGACCCACACTGAGCCATACCATTCCATGCCACGCCGAGCCATGCCATGCCATGCTGAGCCATGCTGCACCATGCCAAGCTGTGCCATGATGTGCTGAGCCATGGTGACCCACACTGAGCCATACCATTCCATGCCACGCCGAGCCATGCCATGCCATGCTGAGCCATGCTGCACCATGCCAAGCTGTGCCATGATGTGCTGAGCCATGGTGACCCACACTGAGCCATACCATTCCATGCCACGCCGAGCCATGCCATGCCATGCTGAGCCATGCTGCACCATGCCAAGCTGTGCCATGATGTGCTGAGCCATGGTGAGCCATGATGAGCCATGCCATGCCGAGCCACGCCACCCCATGCCATGCCAAGTTGTGCCATGACGTGCTGAGCCATGGTGAGCCATGGTGAGCCATGATGAGCCATGCCATGCTGCGCCACGCCACCCCATGCCATGCCAAGTTGTGCCATGACGTGCTGAGCCATGGTGAGCCATGGTGAGCCATGATGAGCCATGCCATGCTGCGCCACGCCACCCCATGCCATGCCAAGTTGTGCCATGACGTGCTGAGCCATGGTGAGCCACACCGAGCCATGCCATGCCACGCCATGCCCAGCTGTGCTATGCCACACCATGCTGAGCCATGCTGAGCCATGCTGGAAGCAGTGGGGGCCATGGTTTGGGGCCACCCATGGGTGCCCCGCTCCCAGCCATCCCTGACACCTCGTGTCCCCGGCAGGTGCGTGCGGATCACCGACACCGGCCTCAGCTACCTGTCCACCATGTCGTCCCTGCGGAGCCTCTACCTGCGCTGGTGCTGCCAGGTAGGTGGGGGAACACAGCCATGCCTGGGCTGGCACGGTGGGGAGGGCAAAGCGACTGGCACCTCCTTGGGGACAGGCCACGAGCTCAGGGTGGGCACCCCAGGCTGGCTGGAGCCCCCGCGACTCGGCGCTGGCAAGCGGGGAAGGGATGGGGTCCTCCTGAGAGCTCAGCAGGACTCAGCCCCACCACCCTGCCCCAGCACCCAGCACCCAGCTCCCTGCCCCAGTGACGCCACGACCCCGGTGC
>NW_009649962.1:556704-558424 GCF_000708025.1 Charadrius vociferus
GGTGGTGGGGTTCCCATGGGGCTGGGGGGACACCGGGCATGGGGATGGGGACAGCCTGGGGACAGCCAGCATCCCCCCTCCCCAGCATGGCACGGTCCCCGCACCCCCCTGAGCCACCCGGGCACCCACACCCAGCCCGGATCCCCAGGGATGGCTCCATGGCTGGGCTCTTGGGGTGAGGGTTTTTTTGGGGTGCTGGTGTTTTGGGGTGCTTTTTTGGGGGGGGTACTGGTGTTTTGGGGTGCTGGGGGTTGGGGTGCTGTTTTTTGAGGCTACTAGTGTGTTTGGGGTGATGGTTTTTTGGGGGGTGCTAGCGTGTTTGGGGTGCTGGTGTTTTGGGGTACTAGGGTTATAGGGTGCTTTTGGGGGGATGCTGGTATTTTGGGGTGATGGTGTGTTTGCAGTGCTGTTTTTTGGGGTGTAGGGGTTTTGGGATGCTTTTATGGGGCGGATGTTGGTGGGTTTGGGTGCTGGTATTTTGGGATGTTGGTGGTTTTGGGGTGCTGGTGGGTTTGGGTGTTGGTGTTTTGGGATGTTGGTGGTTTTGGGGTGCTGGTGGGTTTGGGTGCTGGTATTTTGGGATGTTGGTGAGTTTGGGATGTTGGTGGGTTTGGGATGTTGGTGGGTTTGGGATATTGGTGGGTTTTGGGACATTGGTGGGTTTGAGTGCTGGTGGGTTTGGGATGTTGGTGGGTCTGAGATGTTGATGGGTTTGGGTGCTGGTATTTTGGGATGTTGGTGGTTTTGGGGTGCTGGTGGGTTTGGGTGTTGGTGGTTTTGGGGTGACGGTGCGCACTGTCCCCTTGCAGGCTGCCCCTTGCTGACCACCACGGGGCTATCGGGGCTGGTTCAGCTGCAGGAACTGGAGGAGTTGGAGCTCACCAACTGCCCCGGGGCCACCCCGGAGCTCTTCAAGTACTTCTCCCAGCACCTCCCGTGCTGCATGGTGATCGAGTAGCACCGGATCCGGCCGCCCCGCTCCCACGCCCACCCCACTGCCGCCCCGTCTGACATCGCCCACCCCATTTCTTTCTGTCTGCTGGGGGATGCAAAAGACGTCGTCGATTACAACTGACCCTGGACACCCCCCTCCCCGGTGCCCCCGAGGGACGCGGGGCTCCGGGGGGAGATGGGGGACGGCGTCACCCCTCACCGGAGCCCCTCCGGGTACCCTGTAAATTCCCCCCATGCTGCCGCCATCACCCGTCCTCCTCCCGGTGTCCTGCCAATCCCTTCCAGACAGACAAACAGACTTCATGGAGACCTAAAGTGGGAAGGCAACGGTGGCATGACCCCCCCGGCCGCATCCTGCCCCCACCCTGGTGCCAAGATGGCACATGGCCCCACCACCAAGGATGCTCCTGGGGACCGAAGGATGCTCCCAGGGATGGGCGAGAGGAGGATGCTTATTTTTGGCACCCGTGGGTGGCGGCGGAGGCTGGATGGGTCCCCTCACACCCCTGGAGCGGGTTGCCGAGCCACCCCCCCCTCATGCTGCGTGTCCCCCCGCGCCCCCAGCCCTGCCCTTGGGGTGCTCGGCGCTTTCTCCTGGTGAATAGGATGTTTTCCTCCGCCTGCCCGCCCGCCGCCCTCGCATGCTCGCTTGCTTCAAGTCTCGTGGTACGGCAGGCCCCGGGGCTCCCGGGGGGGACGGTGACAAGTGACAAACCCCACTTGGCCCCTCCATACGGCTTCACCCCAGCCGGATCCTGCCCCGGGG
>NW_009649962.1:561150-567591 GCF_000708025.1 Charadrius vociferus
GGTAGGGGGTAGGGTATGAGTGGGGCTGGGACTCCTGAAGAAGGAAGAGTGTAGGAGCAGGAGGGCCTGGCTCGGGGGGAGCCAGCCTGTGGGTGCCCTCAGAGAGCCTGCAACCCCTAGGTAGCCTTGCTGGCCCCTGGGCACACCCAGAGTAGCTGCCAGCCCCTGTCACCCTGGCGTGGGACAGGCATGGGCTCCTGCGCCTGGTGGGGGGAGCTGCCGCCCTCGTTCCCTCTCACTGGAGAAGCAGAGTGAATCCCTGCCTGTGGTGTTTGCAGGGGTTTGGGGCACAGGGAGCGCCCCGTGGAGATGACTGCGGCCTTGTTTCACCTAACCTCTTGCTGGAGACGCTGCTTGCCTCAGTCCGTGTCGCTGTAGTTGACCTCCAACATCCGCTCTCGTCAGCGGAGCATCTCCGGGTGTTGAACTGAGGAAGGAACAAGAAACCCAGAAAAGGTTTTCAAGACTTCCCTGAGACAGATTTACAGACGGCAGCAGGAAGAGAAGCCTGGCGTGGGGCTGTATCCCTCACCGCAGGTAGCAACTGGCTGTAGCCTCTCACCTCCACAGCTCGTTGATGTGGCCACAAAAAGCTGCAGTCGAAGCCACCTGGGACTGCCAGGAGCTGCGGGAGCCGAGCCTGTCCCTTCCCAGCTCTGGCTGAGGTGGAGCAGGGTGGCCGTGCGAGCGTGAATGCAGCCTGCGGGGACGCGAGCCTCCGAGCCTGCTCCTGGAGAGGGGAGTGCGCCCCGAGGACGGCCATGGAGAAAATGGCCAGGGTCACCACTGCCCTGGGGGGCAACGCCCTCACGGGACGGACCATGTTCTGCCACCTGGACGCCCCCGCCAATGCCATCAGTGTGTGCCGTGATGCCGCCCAGGTGGTGGTGGCCGGCCGCAACATCTTCAAGATCTACTCCATTGAGGAGGACCAGTTTGTGGAGAAGCTGAACCTCCGCGTTGGCCGCAAACCCTCCTTGAACTTCAGCTGCGCAGATGTGGTGTGGCACCAGATGGACGAGAACCTCCTGGCCACCGCCGCCACCAACGGTGTGGTCGTCACCTGGAACCTGGGGAAGCCATCCCGCAACAAGCAGGACCAGCTCTTCACCGAGCACAAGCGCACTGTCAACAAGGTCTGCTTCCACCCCACTGAGGTCTACATGCTCCTCAGCGGCTCCCAGGATGGCTACATGAAATGCTTCGACCTGCGCAAGAAAGACTCAGTCAGCACCTTCTCTGGTAGGAACGTGGGGCTGTTGCTTGCCCCGCTACCCTGGGGAGAGGTGGAGGTTGGGGGGCTTTGCCCTTTCCCCGTGCCCAGGAGGAGGGTTTGCTCAGGGCAAGATGTCTGGAGCAGACAGGGAGGGAGCTGAGAGGCATTTTGGTGCTTTTTTTTCCCCACTCAGCAGTGGGCTGCATCTCCATGGGAGGTGGAAGGTGGCCACATCGCTCCCTGTTTCCCCTTCTGTCTGGGCTGGTGACCCCCATGGCTCATCCAGTGGGGTTTTTAACTTTGCTGGAGCTCTCTCCCACCGTATATTAACTTCTGCCCCCACTCAGGCCAGTCGGAGAGCGTGCGTGATGTCCAGTTCAGCATCAGGGACTACTTCACCTTTGCTGCCACCTTTGAGAATGGGAACGTGCAGCTGTGGGACATACGCCGGCCAGACCGCTACGAGAGGATGTTCACGGCCCACAACGGGCCCGTCTTCTGCTGTGACTGGCATCCGGAGGACAGGTATGTGCGGGGCTGCCCCCCGCCAGTCGCCCAGCCTCGGCAGAGACAAGGGAGGCCCTAAAAACAGGGTTGGGACCTTCTGGGGGATGAAAGCAGAGTCTCTGATACCCTGGCCCCTTGTGTCAGGGGCTGGAAGTCGAGGAGCAGTTATTGCTTTGAGGATTAGGGGGTGTCTTTGGGGTGTTTGGGGTTTGTTTTTTGACCGATTGGGGGTTTCTGAGGCGCTGGGTTGCTAATGGGGGGCTATAGCAAGCTGCTGTCTTGCCCCCTGTGTCAGGGCAGCCTCTCGCTCCAGTGCTTTTCTTGGGGAGGGCGCTCCGTGGCTGCTCTTGGACACAGGTGTTTGATCACGTTTGCCTCCTGCCTTTCCCCCAGGGGCGGTTGGGGTGCGCCTGTAAACAATTGTGGTGTGCAGGTCCCTGTGCCGCCGCTCCTTCCTCACTCCCTGCCAAGCTATGCTCTGACTCCTCACTAGAGGCACTGAAATATGTTCAAACTGGCTTTTTTTCCCCCCTCTCTGCTCTCCCTGGCAAGTAGAAAACAGAGGTGGGGGGAACTGGTCTAGTTGGGAGCCCTTCAGATGAGTGTGGCTCTGAAGACACAGGGAGGGGTGTTGCCTAACCTGGTTATTGGAGAGCGGAGGTGTTAAGAGTAGTGTTTGGGAGGATGTGATTGCAGCCCGGCTGCCTCCCCTTGGCGTGGACGTGGTCACATCCGCATTGTGAGCGTTTCTGTGCTCGAGTGGGAAAGGAGAGGTGCACGGGCACGGATCCTTGCCCAAGCTGGTGTCTCACCGTCTTTCTCCATCCTTCTCCCAGGGGCTGGCTGGCAACAGGCGGCCGGGATAAGATGGTGAAGGTGTGGGACATGAACACCACGCGAGCAAAGGAGATCTACTGCGTGCAGACCATCGCCTCCGTGGCCCGGGTGAAGTGGCGCCCAGAGTGCAAGCACCACATCGCCACCTGCTCCATGATGGTGGACCACAACATCTACGTCTGGGACGTGCGGCGTCCCTTCATCCCCTCCGCCATGTTTGAGGAGCATAAGGATGTCACCACGGGCATCGTGTGGCGTCACCTCCACGACCCTTATTTCCTCCTGTCGGGTTCCAAGGACAGCACGCTCTACCAGCACATCTTCAAGGATGCCAGCCAGCCCATCGACCGGGCCAACCCCGAGGGGCTGTGCTACAGCCTCTACGGAGACCTGGCCTTTGCCGCCAAAGAGAGCCTCATCTCCTCCGACTCCAACCGCAAGCCCTACATTGGGGACCGGCGTCACCCCATCTTCTTCAAGCGGAAGCTGGACCCCACAGAGCAGTTTGAGTACATCTCCTCCTCCAGTGCCCTCAGCGTCTTCGAGACAGACGTGGAGAGCGGCAGCATGGACTGGTTCGTGCACACCGCCAAGCAGTACGCGCTGGCCGGCAGGCCTCTAGCCGAGCTCTGCGACCACAACGCCAAGGTGGCCAAGGGCTTGGACCGTAACCAGGTGAGACCAAGGCTGGAGACTCTCGGGTACAGACCTAGGCTGGTGCCGAGGTCGAAAGGTGCTGTCAGGATGAGGCCTGCCACCCAAGCTGGATGACAGCTTTCCATCCAGCTGTGCCCTCTGGCTGTCCCCAGAAAGGTGTACCTCTGCCTGGCACCAAACCCCAAACGCTGTTGCCTAAAACAAGCGCGGATCGTTGCCCAGAAACTTGACACACACACATACCCCCCACTCCCCCTCCCTGAGAGCCTGCCCAGGCTCTCTAGATTGGCCCAATGATGGGAGATGGTGGTCACGCAGGCGGCTGCACAGGGTCTGGTTTTAACCCTGTCCAGGTCTGACTGTGGCGCTCTCTCGCATAGGTGGCTCAAACGTGGACGATGCTGCGAATTATCTATTCCAGCCTCGGCACCGTGTCGTCCGCCAACCTCAACCACAGCATGGGGAAAGGCAGCACCACCCTGCCCCTCATGAACAGGTAAGGGATGCCGGAGCCACAGTGAGTAACACCGTGGCTGGGGTGGCTCCGGGAGCGGGAGAGCGGAGATGGTTCCTCGGTTGGGCTGGAGTTGTGGGCTAGGAGCAGGGACGGCTCTCCCCCAGCCTCAGGCCCTGCTGGTTTGCAAGCGAGCGGCCAGCCTGGCCTTGAGCTGTGCAGGCTTCCACGCTGCTCCCTTCCCTCCATAAAACGAAGTTTGAAGCTGTGGCGGGGCTGGTACCGTCTTTGCGGTTGTTTAATTAGTGGCTGTGACAGAGGGCTGGGGCTGGGGAACCCCTGTCTTGCTGCTGGTGTGGAGAAGTCTTCCGCCATGGAAAGCGAGAGGATAGCCAAGCTCTTCGAGCAGCTTGCTGGCATGGACAGCCCCATCGTGGGCTGATGAAGCAGGAAAACTTGTTTTTCCTCTTCTCGATGACATACATATAAAAGTGAGGGCTGAGGACTCCAAATTAGCTGTCAGACCTTGCAGGGCCAGGTTCCCAGGGTGAGTGGCAAAGACTCGAATAACATCAAACAAAGCGCTCTCCTTGACCGAGCTCTGCATCCAGGCGGGTCGCTGTCTGACGCTGACTTAAACCACAGGCAGCAAGCTGAAGAGCTCAGCTCTGCTTCAACCCCCTTCCCTCCCCTTCCTTTTCTGTCTCGGTGAAGCCTGAGAGTGGTGATGCATAACAAACAGCAAAGCACCTTGTAGCGAGGCAGCTCCTGTTTGCCTGCCTCTGAGGAGGAGGTAAATATGAAGAGATGGAGTCAAGAGCCCGCGCTCGGCTTGGAAATCCTTTAGGGAGACCTTTGCAGGCACCTTTGCGGTGCGTGCGCAGAGACGCCAGGCTCGGAGAAAGGACTGTGGTAACAATGGCAATGTATCTTTATTTTTAAGTCACCATGTGGGGCCAGCTGACTTCTGTGCTCAGGGAAATCGCCGTGTCTTGAGTTTCACCATTCAAATCACAACTGGAGACTGTTTTGCTGGCTAGAACGGAAGCTGTAAACTTCTGTGACTATTAAATTTGGCTTTTCCCAGCTTCAACCTGAAGGACATCCCCTCTGGGCTGGGCAGTGAGTCGAGACTGGACCGCAGCAAAGGAGAAAGCCGCACGGAAAACATCCTCATGGATTCCTCCTCTACCCTGATCAACAACGAGGGTAACGTTTCTGGGGCCGGCACAGTCGCGGTCCTGTGGCTCTCTCTCCTCCTCACTTGTAGGTGGCCCTGATATGGGATAAACCGGTAAATTTATCCTGTAAATTGGGGTGATTGGACCTGCTGCAGCCCCCAGGTGAAGGATGCTGAGCCCCAGGCATTGCAGAAGGACAGTTTACCCCCGTGACCCCCACGGTGGTGGCTGCAGGTGCCGGGAATGCGGCAGCGATGGGGAGCTGAGCCGTCTGGCTCGAGTGCAGCCTGGCGTGCTGGGGCAGGACACGGGGGATGTGGATCCGACCGTGTACCTGAGAGGGATGAGCTGATTCCTCTCTCCCTGTGCATGCAGACAATGAGGAGACAGAGGGCAGTGATGTCCCCGCAGACTATCTGCTGGGAGATGTGGAAGCGGATGAAGATGACCTGTATATGATGGACCACGAGAACCCGCACGGTGAGTGCAGGGCTGGTGCTGGGAGACGTTGCCTGTCCCAGACATGCAACTGGATTTTCTCCCGGAATTCCCCACTCATTCCTGATCTCTCCTCACAGCTGAAGAGCAGGAATACAGCCTTCCCCAAGAGGCCTTCCCCCTGCGCCACGAAATCGTGGACAACCCATCGGCCTTGGACCACCTACAAGACAAGGCTGACTCGCCTCACGTCAGCGGCAACGAGGCCGAGACGGTGTCACTGACACCCGTGGAGTCCTTCTCCCTCATCTCCATCTCCCACTCGCTCTACGAGAACCGCCTGCCCTCCGACTTCTTCAATCCCATCGTGCGGGACACTCTCCTCTTCTACGCAGAGCAGGGAGACGTGCAGACGGCCGTGTCCGTCCTCATCGTGCTGGGAGACCGCATCCGCAAGGAGATCGATGAGCAGACCCAGGTAGATGCCGGGAAGGCCCTTCCTGCCTGTGTAGGAACTGAACCCTCCCTTCAGGACTGGGTTCAACCCCGGGAGATGCAGTAGGACGTCTTGGTGGGCCCCAGGGGTGGTGGGATCCCGTTGCATTGGGACACACCTGGGCTCTGGGCACTTCTCCTCTCCTCCAGCCCCTGCCAGACTTGCTCTAAGCTGGGATGGGCAGCTCCAGGACCCCTGGTACCCGGTTTGTCTGTGGGGCCAGGATGGGGAAGAGGCGCTGGCCTGTTGATTTGTGGAAGGACACCATCCCGGCCCCCCAGAGCGGTCCCGCTGCCACAGGGATCTTGCCTTTGGGATGTGGGGCTGGGATCCAAGTGGGGATTTTGGGGAGGGGGCTGTCGAGGCTCAGCTGTCTGTGCCCCTCCCCAGGAGCACTGGTACACCTCCTACATCGACCTGCTGCAGCGCTTCCAGCTCTGGAACATCTCCAATGAAGTGATCAAGCTGAGCACTTGCCGTGCCATCAACTGCCTCAACCAGGCTTCCACCACCCTGCACGTCAACTGCAGCAACTGCAAGCGGCCCATGAGCAACAGGGGCTGGATCTGCGACCGGTGAGGGCAGGGACGAGGGGGGACCGCAGTCTGGTCACCAAGGGGAGTCCCAGAGGGGCTGCAGGGGCAGGAAGATGGGG
>NW_009649962.1:569521-570704 GCF_000708025.1 Charadrius vociferus
GTGATCTCCGGCGGGAGGGTGAGAATCGAGCCCTGAAGGGGATATTTTGGGGGGGAGGAGGGGGGGAAGACCCCAATGGGGCTGAGCCCGAGGGGAAATGGGGGTGTGCCGTGTTCCCCTCGCCCCCGGTGTTTTCCAGCGCTGGTTTCTGTACCCGCCGGAGAAAACACCCCATTTCCACCCCAACGAGACGACACTGGCCTGGCTCCGCCACACGTACCCCGCGCTGCCGCCGGCCCAGCGGCCGCTGGAATGCCCCCTGCGCCCCGGGGCGGTGGGGGAGGTGAGTCCGGCCAGCTCAGGTGTCACCCCGGGGGTCTCCGCTCCCCTCGAGAGGGCGGAGGGGACACCCACCCGCACATCCCACCCAGCACCGGACGCTACAGCCCCAGGAGCCCACAGAACCCTCTCCCAACAGGTCCTGTACTTCCCCGACCGGTGGTGGCACGCCACGCTCAACCTGGACACCAGCGTCTTCATCTCCACCTTCCTGGGGTAGAGCCGGGAAGGACAAGGACGTGTCACCATCACCCCCGCTGCGGTGACAGCGCACCGGGGCGGCAGCTTTGGATTTGCCCACTCAACTACTGGTGTTGCAAAGTGCCTGAAGATGTTCTGAGTTTTTTTTTTTACCGGTCTTTTCCCTCCCTTTTGGATTAAAGTTGTTGTTCTGCCGCAGCTCCTTGGGTATTGCCACATCCGCGCCACCACCACCGTGCAGGCAGGGAACAGCACCAGTTCCCAAACCAGGATGCGATCGGCCCCGTGCGGAGATTGCCGCTCTCAACCACTCCACCTCTTTTTCCATATTTATTGCTGAATTTTTTTTTTTATTTTTATATATATTTTTTTTGTTTTATTTTGTTTCGTTTTTAATTGACATTGGCAAACTTCCAGAGGGCGCTCAAAAGCCAGGCAGGCTGTCGGCCGACCAAAAAGCTGGAGTCGCAGTCGGCCGTGGGTTTTTTTGGTTTGTTTTTTTGGGTTTTGTTTTTGTTTTTGTTTTTTTTTTTAAAGGGAATTCATTAAAAGGAAGAAGAACTTTAACCCAGGCGGTTGTCCGCAGGGACCCACGGTCCCAGCGGGTGAGGGGCTGCACGAGCCAGCCCCTTCCAGCCCCGGGAGGGGCAGCAGTTTCCAAGGAAAAGACGGAGCGGGGGGGTCAGCATCCAAAGCGGGGCCT
>NW_009649962.1:571497-572495 GCF_000708025.1 Charadrius vociferus
CCGGGTGGGCCAGCGCTGCCCCCTCGGCCCCTCAGTAATCCTCCACCCAGCCGTTCTCCGAGATGAACACGTCTATCACCTCCTTCATGGCGAGGTTGGGGATCAGCTGGTCCTGGGTCAGGGGACTCCGCGTCACTGGATCGAAATGACCCACGCGCTGCAAGGGAGAAGGAGGAGGAGATGTCCTCGAACCGGTTACCCCACGCCCCCGGCCTCAGCCCTGGGGCGCAGGCAGGTAGCCATGAGGCCAGCACCTTGCCGGCATCAGGCACAGCAGCCGCGCATCTGCCATGGGCGGGGGACAGAACGGTGCGGAGGCAGAGCGTCCCCTCTGAAGGTGCCACCCAGCAGGATGAGAGTGGGTCAGGGCACAAGACCTCCGCCAAGAGCCGCCTCCACTTCAGGCAGCGCCCATCGCCTTCCTGCCTGCCCCGGCGCGTAGCCGGGACCAAACCCAGGGAGGCTTTTGAGCCCTTAGTTGGGCAGGCAGCTGCCTTCACGCCCGGGCAGAGGAGGACTGCTGGCAAGGTCCTGGGAAGCCCCCGCTGCACCCCTCCCCCTCCCGGGCCTGGTGGTACCTGGAGATGTTCCTCGATGTCCTTCCTGTCGTAGGTGATGCCGCTGGGCGTGATGCAGGGCTCTCTCATCAGCTCAAAACTGATCTTCCCGCACAGGTAGTCAGGGATGTCCCGCTTCTGGTTCGAAAGAGAAGCAGAGCTGGGTCAGGAGGGGCTGGACCAGCCCAGCATCAATAAAAAAGGGGTAGGAGGTGGTGCCGGGTCAGAGGGGGAAGCGGGAAAGATGGAAGAGGTGGTAGAGCATGGACTAAAAGCAGGTTTGGGAGGAGCAGCTCTGGACGGGGAGAAAGAGGAGCGCATGTCGGGACGCACTCACCTTCCTCTTCTCATCCACTTGAGAGAAGAGCTCGTCCATGTCCGCCAGATACTTGTCCTGAAAGAAAAGGCCTTGAGGACAAGTGGACCCTGGTGTACGGGGGC
>NW_009649963.1:0-856 GCF_000708025.1 Charadrius vociferus
TCACAGGGGTCCCAGCCACATCAGGGTTCTGGCCACACTGGGGGTTCTGGCCACACTGGAGTCCCTGCCACACTGGTGGTCATGGCAACACTGGGGGTCCTGGCCCCACCAGGGGGTCCTGGCCAAACTGGGGGTGCTGGGGATACTGGGGGTGCTGGCCCCATCCTAGCCACACCAGGGATCCCAGCCACACTGGGGTCATGGCATCACAGGGGTCCCAGCCACATCAGGGTCCTGGCCACACTGGGGGTCCCAGCCATACTGGGGGTCCCAGCAACCTCAGGGGTCCCAGCCACAGCAGGATCCTGGCCACATTGGGGGTCCCGGCCATGTCAGGGGCCCCGACAACACAGGGTCTCCCAGCCACAGTGGGGGTCCTGGCCAAACTGGGGGTGTTGGCCACACTGGGGTCACAACCACACCAGGGTCCCACCAACACTGGAGGTCCTGGCCATGCCAGGGGCTCCTGGCCAAACTGGGGGTCCCAATCATGCTGGGGTCATTGCAACACCGGGGTCCCAGACACACTGGGGGTCCCAGCAACACCAGGGTCCTTGCCAAACTGGGAGTCCTGGCCACGCCGGGGTCACGGCCACACCAGGGTCCCACCAACACTGGAGGTCCTGGCCATGCCAGGGGCTCCTGGCCAAACTGGGGGTCCCAATCATGCTGGGGTCATTGCAACACCGGGGTCCCAGACACACTGGGGGTCCCAGCAACACCAGGGTCCTTGCCAAACTGGGAGTCCTGGCCACGCCGGGGTCACGGCCACACCAGGGTCCCACCAACACTGGAGGTCCTGGCCATGCCAGGGGCTCCTGGCCAAACTGGGGGGGCTGGCCACACTGGGGGGCCT
>NW_009649963.1:965-1357 GCF_000708025.1 Charadrius vociferus
CCCCCCCGCCCCCCCCATTTCTGCCGCAGGGCCTCGGTCACCCCGAAAATAACCAGGAGCAGAGCTCGCCGCAGAAAGCACCGGTCACCACCGTCTACGAGCAGATCCGCCGGCCGCCAGAGGACACGGCCGAGGAGGTGACATAGGCCCTCAGGTGCGGGGAGGGGGGGCTGCCCCCAAAAAGGGGACCAGTGCTGGTTGGGGGTCCGCACGTGGGGACACCCCCCCTCCCAGCTGAAGGGTTCCTCTCTCCCGCAGGCACCCGCAGAGCCGGAGCATCGGGATTTTCCGGAAGGGCTGTAAAGTGCGTTGTGTGCCAAATCCGAACCCTCCAGCCCCTGTTTTGGCTCCGGGGATGGGAGGCACCATCTCGGGGTGACAGCCGGACGGAC
>NW_009649963.1:2468-5561 GCF_000708025.1 Charadrius vociferus
GCCTGGGCCAGCCCAGTCCCCCCACATCCCCCCCCGAACCCCCCGAAACCCGGGGGGCTCTCGCAGTCTGACTCTCCATCGCAGCCGGGACGCGGCAAGAGCCCCGAGGGGTGACAACCTCCGCGGGGACGGGCCAGCGCTTGTCCCCAGAGAGCTGCTCTCCTCTTTTACGTGTCTCCTCTGCTGCTGGGGGAGTTGTGGTTCAGGGAAAGCTTCCCGAGAGAAGACTTTGCTGCTGGCGGGGAGAAACCGGCTGAGCCCCAGTGGGAAATGCAGCCTCGGAGCAGGGGACTCCCGGGACATCCCGGGCACGGGGAACAGGAGCATTCCCGCTGCGGGGGACAGGACATCCCAGGTACTGGGGACAGGACATCCTGGGTGCTGGGGACAGGACATCCCAGGTGTGGGGGACAGGACATCCTTGGTGCTGGGGACAAGACAACCAGGACACAGGGGACAGGAGCATCCCAGGTGTGGGGGACAAGGTATCCCGGGTGCTGAGGACAGGACATCCTTGGCGCTGGGGACAGGACAACAAGGGCATGGGTGACAGGAGCATCCCAGGCACGGGGGACGGGACATCCTGGGTGCTGGGGACAGGACATCCTGGGCACTAAGGACAGGACATCTCGGGTGCTGGGGACAGGACAACCAGGGCACGGGTGATAGGAGCATCCCGGGCACAGGGGACAGGACATCCCAGGCACGGGGGACAGGACATCCTGGGTGCTGGGGACAGGACATCCTGGGCACTAAGGACAGGACATCCCAGGCGTGGGGGACAGGAGCATCCCAGGCACGGGGGACGGGACATCCTGGGTGCTGGGGACAGGACATCCTGGGCACTAAGGCCAGGACATCCCAGGCGTGGGGGACAGGAGCATCCCAGGCACGGGGGACGGGACATCCTGGGTGCTGGGGACAGGACATCCCAGGTGTGGGGGACAGGGTATCCCGGGTGTAGGGGACGGGAAATCCTGGGCATGGGGGACGGGAGCATCCCGGGTGCGGGGGACAGCACATCCCAGCGCTGGGGGCCCAAGTAGGACATTTCCAAGCCATCAGGGACCCTCTCCCCTCCATTTAATGCCAAGCAAACCCTCCTTCGGAGGAGCAGCCACCCTGGTTCGGCACCACAGCGGGGACAAGGACTGACGCCTACCCCGGGTGCGTTCCGCTCCGCGCGGCGGCCGGCCCAGCTGGCATTATTTACCCAAAGGCAGGTGGCATCCAACTCCTTCCTCTATTTATTGCACCTGAGGGAAAACAAGGGCTGGGCAGCGGGAGACCGGCTTGGGGGCTTTGGGGACCAACCCGGGGGCTTTGGGGACTGGCATCAAACCCTTGGTGCAGCGGTAGGGAGAGATGCCACCGCCCCATGTCTCGGCCATGGGGCTCGGTGATGTCCCCGTGATGTCCCCGTGATGTCCCCACGGTGTCCTCGCCTCGCCACTCCCCTGGGAAGGTGCGTACTCGACGTGGGGCGATTTGCATGTTCACTCCCTCCAAGCGGGTACACCGCACTGAGCTGAAGGCTTCGAGCTCGCCACGGTGGAGCGATGGGGATGTCACCCCGCCACCCACGTCCCTGCGTCCCCTGGCTGCTGGTCCCGCTCCTCGTGGTGGCAGGTAGGCGTGAGGGGAGGGCAGCGGCCGAGCTGGGAGGGGACCACGGCGGTTCCAACACTTGCAACCCTCATTTATCAGCCACCCCGTTTTGATTAGCGACCCCCATTTATTAGTGAGCGGGTGGCGGTGGGAGAGAGAGGGGGAGCGCGGCTTTTGGGTCCCAGGGGCAAAATTAATGATAGCCCCGAGGGGATTAGAAAATATGCAAAATATTAGGGGTGAGAACAGGATTTCCCCCTGCGAAGGAGCCAGGAATGATGCACGGGGGCACCGGCGGTTCCTCGGGGGCAGGCGAGCCGGGGCTGCTTGCTTGCAGGCAATGGGGGAAACGATGCGGGGTGATGCTCAGCGTCCCCTCCTCACTTCGCTGCCGGCATAAATCAACTCCCGAGAGGTTTACGGGTCCCCCGGCAAGGACGTGACCCTGGAGTGGGTGCCTGGGGCTGTTCACCCCTTCTTCTGCTGCGTGGTTGCTGCTGGGAGTGCTGGGCTCGGCCAACCCGCCGGAGGAAAAGGGGAAATGAATTTTTGACGAGTTACGGAGGAAGGCAAGGAGGGGCGATCTCTCCTCTTTTGTTTGCCTGCGCGTTTCCGAGAGGAGGAAGAGCGAGGCCAAAGGGTGGCTTGGCCCCAGGCTGCTCTGGCCATACCCTTTTCCTCGGGACAGGGAAAGGGGAGGGGGGGGTGGTCCATCCTGCTGCCGTCGGGGGCACCTGGAAAGCACTCGATGGGTTCAAGGAGCGGGCTGGGTGATGCCCGGGGTCTAACCACTGCCTGGCTGGGTGCCCCGGGGACGGCGGGGACACAGCGGTGTGGGGGCTCGCTCCCCATCACAGCTGTCGAACCCAGCACAGCACCTAGCGAGGTGGTACCCAAATGAATCCCCCCATACACACACACCCTTCCCCTTCTTCTCTCTGCATCCCCCTGAACCAGCGCGGTGGGTTGTCCACAGCCATGCTGGCATGATGGGGTGATGAACACCCCAACGCTGTGCCGGTGCGTTGCGGTTTGCCGGCTATGTGCCGGCCGCGCCGTTCCCCTCGTCTCGCCTTCCTCTTTGCAAACCATAGCGGCTGCAGAGAGCACTGAGCGGGGAGAGGCCAGAGCCAGCTCCAAAGCGTGCAGGAAGCGAGCAGGCTGCGAGTTGTGGTGCAGGGTGGGTCCTGCGGTGTGGGGATGTGGCCGTCTGTCCGTCTGTCCCCCCGGCTTGGGGGAGGCTGCGTTGGCGTCATGCAGCATTTCAGCATCTCAGATGTGCATCCGCCGGTGTGGGCAGCTCTGCCGCAGGGAGCATCTCGCTGTCACCCCAGGAAAAGAAGCAGCCCAGCGAGCCCCCGGCATCCCGGGCTGCATCCCCAGCAGCGTGGCCAGCAGGGCGAGGGGGGATTGTGCCCCTCTGCTGCGCTCTGCTCTGCTCTGGGGAGACCCCCCTGCAGTGCTGCCTCCAGCTCGGGGGCCTCA
>NW_009649963.1:5886-8905 GCF_000708025.1 Charadrius vociferus
GGTGGCACTGGATGGTCTTCAAGGTCCCTTCCAACCCAAACCCTTCTATGGTTCTACAAACAGGGGGGCTGCACCCCAAACGCTCAGCAGCGAGCTGCCCCACAGCCCCAGATGGAGGGTCCCTGTCCCCACCATGGGGACATTTTCTGAAGGTTTAACCTCAAACCTGCCCTGGTTTGAGCCCTGCTCGGGTGCAGGCGTGGTGGGGAGAGCATCCCCATCCCTTCCATGAAGCCCTGGCTGGTCCCTGTTATGGGGATGACCCGTGCACAGCGTGGGGTGACACGGGGTGACACAGGGACAATGCAGGATGATGCTGGGAAGGCACCGTGAGCGCCCAGTGTCCCCCCACCCCCAGGGGACGCCCAGCCCTGCGCGTGGTACCCGGCTGCTGGGGATGCTGGCAGGGGAGGTGATGGGTGTAGGATTAAATGAATCATCTCAGGCGGGTGCCACACTCCTGTGACTAAGGCACCGGTGGGCAGATGCCCACGGGTACCTCGGGTGGGGGCTGTGGGCAGGAAAGGGGAGGGCTGCTGGGGGTCTCCATCCTCCCGACTGTCCCTGTCCTGGCCAGGCACTGCCAGCACCCAGCCCCAGCAGGTGCACAGCATTCTGGGGGGGTACGTGTCGCTCTCCCCGGTGCCCCCCAACAAGACGGTGAAGGAGATTGAATGGAGCTTTTCAGACGGTGCCAGTACCATCATCCAAGTGGCAGAGTTTGGCCCCGACAGCTTCAAGCGCCCCAACCCCAAGGACCGGTTCAAGGAGCGGCTGGAGATGTTCAACGCGACGGCGCTGAAGATCAGGGCCCTGGAGCGGGGCGACAGCGGGATCTACGGGGCTCGGATTAAACTGCAGTCAGCAGAGTTGAAGGATCAGTTCTTCGACCTCTCCATCTACGGTGAGCGGCTGCAACGCGGCGGGTGGTGGTGATGGTTATACAGCCCCGGTGGGAGCAGCTCATACGGGAGGCAATAAAACCCTTCCGCGCCCAGAGTTAGCAGCAGCCGGGAAAGGGGAAGAGAAATCGCTCTCGCTGCTGAGCATCTGTCACGGGGATTTTCGTGGGTTTATGACTAACCCCGACCCACTCCCACCTGCACTTCCCCTTCCCGCACCCCCTCGCTGCCCCTCCAGCCCAGCTCGCCCTCCCTGGGGGACCCAGGGTGTCCCCGGGGTGTCCTCGGGGTGTCCCCGAGCGCAAGAGTGTTTGTTTGCCCCTTAAACAGGGCCGGTGCCAGAGCCGGAGATCCACCACCAGCAGCTCTCCCTCACCACCCAAGGGTGCAATGTCACCCTGCGGTGCTCGGTGCCGGCCGGCAGCGATGCTCATGCCGCCTGGCACCCCAGGGTGCCGAGGGGACAGTTCTGCCAGGACGGCCAGAGACTGTGCCTGGCCGTGCCCACCAGCGCCTTCAACACCAGCTACACCTGCGTGGCCCAAAATCCCATCCAGGAGCGGAACGTCTCCATCCGTCTGGACACCGTGTGCCGGCAGCAGGGTAAAAAATCCCCCCGGCACCCGGTGCCCCCCGGCCGGTGGGGTCCTGGCACCCACCATGGTTTGTCCCCGCAGAGACGCATGGCTGGTGGAGGTGGCCCTTGTGCCTGGTGCTGCTGGCCGTGGCCACGGGAGCCCTGCTCGGCATCGTCTGGCTGTGGAGGAAGAAGAGGAAGAAAGCATCCGAGGGAGGTGGGCGCTGCCAGGTCAAGGCTGTGTCCTCACAGCCGGGATCGCTCGGCAAACAGAGTTGGGAAAAAGGGAACCGGCTTTTTCCTTGGCTGTAGCTCTGCCTGCCCATCCCTGCCTGGACCAGGGCGGCTCCAGACCCCCTCTTCCCTTCATCCCGCTGCCCCCCGGCACCCCTCGGCTCACCCCCGTCTGCCCCTCTCTCTGTAGCCGCCCTCGACTCCCCCTCCAGCGAGGATGCTCCGCTGGAGATGCCGTATGCTGAGATCCAGAGGAGAAACCCCCCGGCGGTGGATGAGTGGGTGAGACTCGGGGGCTGAGGCCCGATTCCACTCCTGCCCCATTGCAGGGAGATGCCGGGGCTGGATTTGGCTCCTGCCCCATTGCAGGGCGATGCTGGGGCTCACACCAGTGCCAGGCTCCCGTTTCCAGCTCTCCCCTCCAGGAGCTGAGGCTGAAGGTCCCTCTGCGTCCCCAAAGTCCCCTGAGCCGGGGGACATGACCCCCTTCCTCAACCCTGGAAGCGGCTCCCGGCATCACACCAAAGCTCCTCATGCTTCACCAGGGATGGACGGGGAGGTGGCACGAGGGGACGTTGAAGGGCACTTTCCAGAGCCACCATGTCCCTGGGGAGGGGCAGTTGTCCCAGCTGAGGACTGTCCCCCTGCCAAAGGGCCAGTGGCTCAGGGGGGGTTCTCCCTATTTTTTGGCCCCGAGCAGCAAGACCACCCCACCACCATCTACAGCCAGGTGCAGGCAGGAGCAGGCAGCCAGGCAGAGCTGCTAAAGCTCACCGCGGCCGGTGAGTACCGCCGGCACGGGGGGGGGGGGGATCCATCCTCATCCCCCCCTGAGAGGGACCCGGCTCTGTCCCCGCACTGACTGTCCCCGCTTTGTCCCCGAGCAGGACGGAGCAGCAGGATGAGGACCACCGAGTCCACAGCGCTGTGGACTGACGGACACCCGTGTGTGTCCCCATGATGTCCCCTCCTGCGCCCTCTCCTGCTCCGTGTCCCCCCCCGACCCCATTTCTGCTGTGGAACAGAGCAGGACTCGGGGGGGCGGCGAGCAGCGTCCCTGCGGGCTGCCACATTCCCTTTCCCCAAACAAAAGAGCAGCCCAGGGGGGGCGGGATGGACTTGAGGGGGGGGTCCAACCCCCCCACCCCCCCTTGGCTCACTGGTGACTCCAGTAAAGATGGGTGAAGGTGAAGTGTGGGTGGATTTATGGGGCACCCGGGGACGTGGGGGGTCTGCAGCCCGGTGGGGGTCCCAGGCTGCCCTCCCTGCAGCGGGGTGGGGGACTCTGGGTGATGGGGGGGCCACC
>NW_009649963.1:9057-9694 GCF_000708025.1 Charadrius vociferus
TCTCTCCTGGAGTGTCTCCCCCCGTGGCCCCCAGCTGCCCTGTACAGCTGGATTCCTATACAGCAACACTCCTGCACAGCTGGATCCCCATACCATGGGATCCTTGCACAGCTGGATCCTCACACAGTCATACCCCCGCACAGCTGGATCCCAGTACAGTGGGACCCCATATATAAGGATTCCCGCCCAGCTGGACACCCATATAGCACAATCCCTGCGCATCTGGATCCCCACACAGCTGGATCCCTGCACAGCAGGATCCTCATGCAGTCACCCTCCTTTGCACAACTGGATCCCAGTAAAGTGGAGACCGCCTGCACGGCTGCATCCCAGTACAGCAGGACCCCATATACAAGGATCCCTGCACAGCTGCACCCCCACATAGCAGGGTCCCTGCACAGCTGGATCCCCATACAGCTATTGCCCTGCACAGCTGGATCCCGGCCAAGCAGGACCCCCTTACACAGCTGGATCCCCAAACAACTGGCTCCCTGCACAGCTGGACCCCCGCATAGGTAGACCCCTGCACAGCTGGATTCCTGCACAGCTGGAGCCCCGCACAGTCCCACCCCTACACAGCTGGATCCCCGCACAGCTGGACCCCCGCGCAGCCACGCCCCCGCGCAGCTGGATGCCG
>NW_009649963.1:11121-20243 GCF_000708025.1 Charadrius vociferus
TTTCGTTCGGGGGGGTGGTTGCGGAGAGGTGGAGGATTACGGTTAAGGAGAAGCCGGGCAGCAGCTCTGGGGACGGGCGGGCAGGGTTCTGGAGGGGGCCTCTGTGGAGCGATTCCGAAGTGCTGCCCGCGATAATGGAGCGTCGATGTCGCTGATGCCGATTTCCTTCTGTTTCGCAGTCAGCAGGAGGGAGAAAATGAAAGCAGGCTGCAGCATTGTGGATAAGCCAGAAGGAGGAGGAGGTAAGGAAGTCGAAAGGCTGAGTTGTTCAGCTGTTACGAATTCTTTTCCCAGGATAAAGGAGCTCAGGAGGGATTAATTCCACCTCTCCCAAAAGCTCTCGTACGTGGGCAAAAGCCGTGTGTGAGTGAGGATCGATGAGACGTCTGCTTGATGGGCTGTCGGCGAGTTTTTAAGAGTGCCAGGTTTAATATGCAAATCGATCTGCCCGGCGATGTTTTATCCGTAAGGATTTGGGATCTCGAAGGTGGATCCCCTCCCGTCTGGTACAGCTCGTGCCTGGTTTTGTCTCCGTCGCAGCCTGCCGTAGTGGTGTGGGTGGCGTTGGAAGCGTGATGCGACTTCTCTTCCACGCTGCTGGAGCCTGAAATTGTAGCCACGATGATTTAAGGGAAAAATAAAAAAATAAAAAAAAACCCAAACCCTCGCGTTAGTAGTTGTGCTGGGAAACTATTCTGAGAAAGCCGAACTTGGCAGGCGCTCAGAAACATCTGCAGGCGCGGTTGTAGCTGGAGCGGGCTGCCGGGCTCCAAAATAAGGGGGAGAGGGAGCGCCCTCGCCTACACCCCCCACCCCCCCCCCCAAACATCAGCACACCAAATGCTCAAATCTGGATTAATCGCCTTATTTCAGCCACCTGGAGTCCAAATTGTAGCGATTTCTAAAGCTTTTTGGGCTCCTTTCCACTGTTTCTTGTGCTTTTGTCCCTTCCTTTTTACTGTTTTTTTGTGGTGGTTGGGGATTCTCCAAGGAGAGGGGGCTAAAAGGAGTAAGAAAATGGGCAGCAGAGTACGAGAGCCGTGTTTCTCTGCTTCCACATTGAATGTTTAATAGAATTACAGCCCCCAGCAATGCTCTGTGGTCTCGCTCTAGAGAAAACGCGATAAATACGCAGTAGAGTTTGGCAGTTGTGAGCTCCTGTCGCTGTCTGAGTGACTTTTTTCTTGGCCCTTTCCAAGGTTATCATTTCCCAGAGTGGGCTTACAAAACAGAGTCCAGCCCCGGCTCCCGACAGATCCAGTTATGGCATTTCATCTTGGAGCTGCTGCAGAAGGAGGAGTTTCGCCATGTCATTGCCTGGCAGCAGGGCGAGTACGGGGAGTTTGTCATCAAGGACCCTGACGAAGTGGCCCGGCTGTGGGGCAGAAGAAAATGCAAACCCCAGATGAACTATGACAAGCTGAGCCGCGCTCTCAGGTGAGCAGAAGTCTCTGTGAAGGTGAGGGGCTGGTAAGGAGCCCTCTTTCCATCTTTCCGTGCCTCGTTTGGGTAATTAATTGTAGCTCTTCAGTCCCTGGTTCGGTGGCACTTGCATTTCTGGGAGGTTTGTATCATATTTTGAGTTCTGGGATTGCTCAGGTAGGTCTGACTGTACTTGGGTGGGATTAGAGAGTCAGGGGAGGGAGTCCCTGGTTCACCGTGCTGTCTTCTGCGTCACAGTGTAAATTTGCACCTCTAGTTCAGGTTGTCATTATGAGGATGACTTCCTTCCGGGGAGCTTTTCTCTCTCTTTTCTCAGCTTCCAGTGCCACCGCTGGCTTGAGCAATGAAAGGTGTGGGAGGGAACCAGAGGTGTTGCTCTGTTATCGCACCATCAAGGGTACCGTTTCAGAGAAAGCAACTCCCCTTTCTAACATGATTTGTACTTGTCTCTTTACTGCTGAATCCGTGCGAGGCAGAGGTTCGGTGCCAGTCTCACAGCGAGGACCTGGACTGGGTGTTTCCCGAGCCCCAATGACATGAATTTGGGTATCCTTAAGGACACCCTCTGGGCCACCAGTTGTCCCCTTGTGTGAGACAGGGGCTGAGCCTTCTTTGCTTTGCCATTCACAACTCCAAAGCCCCCAGTATGACTTTGCCCTCTTTTATTTAGACCCTTCCATAGGGTCCAGTTGGGGGTTTTTTTTCTGCTTATCACTGCGTATTTTGAAGTCAGCCCAGTGGAAAACAAGCACGACCCTCTGAAGTATTGCAGCATTTCAAACCTGTCACCTGCAGGAGTGGCTGAGTTCCTGACAGGTTCTGGCATTATCAGTCTGTAACGTGGACTTCGCTGCCTTACACCCTCTGATACCTCCTGGGTGGAGCTGACAAAGACAAACAAGGCAGCAAACACAAGAGTCTCATACTGGAACAGGAAGGAAACAATAAATTCAGTGGCACCGAGGCTGTAATTGGTGCATGGGAGTGGAAAATAGCCTCCACCTGCCAGCGTTGATCATGTCTTGGCATCTTGATGCCGAGTGTGACGGTGGCGGGGCAAGAGCGCTGCGGGTATCAACAGCCGCTTCAGCTGGGGACCTGTGGCTTCTTCCCCCCCTCCTGCTGGCCCCGCTTTGTTTGGTGCGCGCTGTGGCAAAGGGCAGCGTGTGTTAATCTACCTCCTAAGCACAGAGAACGGTGGCAATGATCCGCATGTAACACCTTTGTTTGTACACCAGGCTGAGGACAAACAGTGGTGGTGTAAGTGGGGAGGAGGCTGCGGTGGGGATTATACCCTCCGTCTCCGTGGCTGAGTTCTTTTGCCTTCGTTTGGTGCCGTGAAGGTGAGGAGGGGAGGCTGATGGGCGGTCAGGGCTGGCCCCAAATGCCTGCCCTCCGCAGCCCTCATCAACGCCAACCGCGAAGGCGACAGGGGGGCTTTTAATCCGAAGGTGCAAACGGGTGAACAGAAGGGAATCAGTTCGCTTATGGGTGTGAGAGCGGCAGAAACCAGCTCTCCCGATTTCCAGCCTTGTGGCCTGGACGCTGTTACAATATCCCAGGCCTTGAAAATTGCAGAAATAAAAATAAAATTTAAAAAAACAAAACAAAACAACCAACCAAAACCAACAAATCTGAGGCTATCTGGGTAATTCGGTCCGTTTTTGCTCAGCTCCGGTGTTGCACTGAGTTTTGTTCTGCCCCAGCCCGGGCACACGTTTCCGCTCTTTAAAGTTCTGTGTCTCAGCACAAGTTCACCTGAATTTTCTGCTCCCGTTCTGGGACATTCCCCCGGCAGTCAGAGCCCCACCGTGCGTGTTTCGGTGGCTGTGGGTTGTTTGTGTGGCTTGGCATAGAGAGGTAGTGCCAGTGCCGTGTGGGATGCTTGTATGAGACCCCATGGCATCGGTCCCAGTTTGGACAGGGGTGAGAACAGCACGTACAGGCTTGGCCTGTTGTTCAGCGTTCACTTCCCTTCAGGATCTCACCTTTTCCCGCACGTTCTAAGGAACATATTGACCTGTAAAATGGTTTGAAACCTACTACTGAAGAATGTGTTGTAAAAGGAGTGGGTGTCGTTTGGAAACTTTCCAATCGACTAATATTTTCTTGTACAACACAAATTCTCGGGGTGAATTCATTTTTATAGATACGTCAGAGGTGGATGTTGATGGCGCTAAAAGAAACGAGACCTTTAACCAGGTCACCGCGTGCTTTGATCAATCTCTTTAACTTTCGTTAACAGATACTATTACAACAAGAGGATCCTCCACAAGACAAAAGGCAAAAGGTTTACCTACAAGTTCAACTTCAACAAGCTGGTGATGCCCAACTACCCATTCATTAACATTCGGCCTAACGGTGAGTGGGGGGCGGTCGGGGCTGCATGTTTTTAACTGTCCCCCCACTCCCGGCGTGCGGAATGGGGCCGGGACTGACCCCGCAGCCTCTGCAGATCCTCTATCAGTCATCTCCTACACTTGAAAGCCCGCCGGGGCAATCAGCGCTGCTGCGGTGGGAATGTCTGGACGCTGATAAAGCCTTATCTTCCCTCGGGTTTGTCACAGACGCAGCTGCGGTTGTCTTCGGGGGCAGGCTGGAGGCATTTTGGTTTCCTATTTGAGCTGGCTTGTTGGACTGTGCCACGGCTTGGCTTGGCTTGGCTTTGCTTTGCTGGCTGGGCGGGGGGGGCGGGTGTCCTTGGGATAAGAGGGTTTCAGTTGTGTTGCAGGACCCTTGCCTCACTCACATGCTTTGTAACGTAACTTTATGGTGCCATATAAATGTGACCCTTCTTGACAAGGAGCTTAGAGGTGCATGGCGAGGCGTGCGTGTGAGCGCTATCAGAAACTTCGCAGCTTAACAGCAGTTTGCTCTCCTCCCCGCTTCTGCAAAGGCCCCTTCTTTGCTTCAGTTCTGCTCCTTTTACATCAAAAGGAACTTTTCGTAACCAACTTCTATCTAGAGTTCAGAGGAACCTAATAACGAGTGCAGAGCAGTTTCCAGAAAAGAGTAGTCACTCCCCTGAGTGACCGAAATCGCAGGTAGTTCTCAATTCTCCCTGCGGCAGACGTTCAGGATAGCGAAAAGGAGTTTAGGAATGGAGCATAGTTGTTCCTTTCTCATCCTAAAAGGCCTTTGAGTCTTTTGCCAGGAGCTGGAGTTCAGTCTGGGTTTGTCCCGGACTCAGCAGTAGTGCTGTGGTTTCTCTGGAAGAGGGTCCTTTGTTTGCACGATCCTTTTTGGTGGAGTTGAGTCCCCCCCATAGCTAGATTTCTGCAGCTGGGGTGATTGCCTCCGTAACTGCACAGCCGCCACGCAACCAGGGAAATTAGTGGCCGTCAAGTCCATCAGAAGAAAAAAAAAAAAAAAAAAACAACAAAAAACAAACCCCAAAACCCTTCTGGAAGTCATTACAGCGAGGCCCGAGACTGCAAGCTCTCCGCAGCGAAGAAAGCGTGAGCGCAGAGGCGCCTGAACCAGCCTTTCTCACAGCGCCGTGCGCTTAGTTCTCACCTCTTGAAGAGTGCCCCAGGGGAAGCCTTGAAGATTCGTCTAGCAGGGAGAGAGCAGGGGAAAGTGGGGATTGAGTGTTGACTCTGAAACCCCGGCGGCTGAGAAAAACAGGTTACGTGTGGGCAAGAGTGGATTTCTCATCGGTGCTCGCGTAGCCTGTGCCTACGTACGGCGGTGACTGCTCGTTGATCTTGGCGCTTGGAAGCGACCTCCATCCCTCCCCGCCCCTGGGGAGTCCCAGTCCGGGTGCGAGCACCACTGTGATTTCAAGGCATCGTCTCCTAAGCAAACACTAACCCCAAGATGGGGTTGGGAGAATAGAAAAATAATCATCGAGGCGTTTTGCTTCACCTGTGTGGGACACGCTTGCCTTTATGGCAGCGGGGAGAAGGGAATATATTCTCCAGGAGTCCTTAGCCAAAGCACGGGGGTGTAAGATGTAGTACGAAGCTGCACTGCAAATCTATAATTACTTGCAGCAACGAGTCTGGGCAGTTCCAGCTCAATATTGCTCACTGCTGTTCCTTTTCCCTGTTTGCAGCCACTCCCTCCTATCTCTGGGGCATGCATTTAAAAAAAGAAGTTTGGAGAACTGGAATGCACTTGTCTAATTACAACCTGTTTTCTTTCCTTCTGGCTGGGATGGGGGTTGGGATATCAAACCTGTTTGGGGCACTTGGAATCAGGTTTCTTCTCTCGGCTCTCCCTCGCGCAGTTTGGAAGGGAAGGGAGAATCAACGGGCGCGGTGTGGAGGTGAGAAAGTAGGTGGAAGAATTCGCCTCAATATGGCTCGTTGTGGGACGAGTAAGTCATAGACAGGCGGCTCCGTAGGCACGGCGGTGGAAGAGGAGCCAGCGAGTGCTGGCAGCGGTACCGTCAGAAACGTCAGAGAGAAGACACGTTTTCCCAGAAAAGCACAAATCAGTGACTTTCAGTCAGCCCCGAGAGCTTGAGGTTTACCAGCAGCACTTCTGCCGGTGGCGTTGGAGCGCGATTGCTTAACCCTGCCGCTAACGCACCGGCGTCGAGACGTTTTCTGGTTAAACCAGAGCAAGGAGGTCAGGGGAGGGCGTCCGAAAGTGGAAGTGATTTCAGTGGCACTGGAGGTTCACGAAACCTCAGCCGGGGCGGAGAGAGGAGAAGATTCATCCCCGGCAGTGGCGAGGTTTTGAGGTGGGCAGAGGAGGCTGGAGCTGTGCAGGGGAAGGGAGCAGATGGGAAAGGCGCCTCCCATCTAATCGTCTGCTCTGTTGTTGATAGCGCGTGGTATTTTTGTGTTGCTCTTCCAAACGCCTGCGGGTGCAGCCCGAAAAGCAGCTCTTTACCTGTGATTTAACTCCCTCGGCAACTGTGCTCTTACCTCTCCCGTACTCTCTTTTTCCCCCCCTCCCTGTCCCAGGTGTCGTGCCGCAGAGCGCTCCTCCTGTCCCCACGGCTTCGTCCCGCTTCCACTTCCCACCGCTGGACAGCCACTCTCCCACCGAAGATGCCCAACCCAGTCGGTTCTCCGGTGGTTCTCTGGTCCCATCCAACCCAGAAACGTTGGGTGACGGCAGCGAGAGGAAGCCAGACATGCCGGAACTGGAGGACGGCTCCTCGGATTGGCGCCGCGGAGTGGATCTTATGGCCTCACGCAACGCCGTGGGCGCCGGTAGCGTCAACCACCAGAAACGCAAACCCGATATTATGCTCCCGCTCTTCACCAGGCCTGGGATCTACCCGGATCCTCACAGCCCCTTTGCCGTGTCCCCTCTGCCGGGGCGCGGTGGGGTCCTCAACGTCCCCATCTCTCCTGCCTTGTCCCTGACTCCCACCCTTTTCTCCTACAGCCCCTCGCCGGGCCTCAGCCCCTTCACAGGCAGCAGCTGCTTTTCTTTTAACCCCGAGGAAATGAAACACTACCTGCATTCGCAAGCTTGCTCCGTCTTCAACTACCACCTGAGTCCGCGGACTTTCCCCCGCTATCCGCTCATGGTGCCACCACTACAGTGCCAAATGCCCCTGGAGGAGCAGCCCCAGTTTCCCATCAAGCTCCAACCTCCACCCGTGGGGCGTAAAAACAGAGAGAGACTGGAAAGCGCTGAGGAGCCGGCGGCCCCCCAGTTAGCTACTCCTCCTCCTCCCAGGGTGAAGGTCGAACCCGCGATGGACAAAGAGGCAGAGTCCGAAGAGCCGCCGGCGAAAGGGAAAGATAAAAATGAGAGAGAGGAAGGCTGCGGCGTTGCAGCCAGCCTGGAAGAGGAGAAAGGGCCTGTGTTTGCCAGACCAGCTGCACTGTGGTGGCACCCAGCCCCACCGGCAGCCAGCCAGGCCGGTTTCTCGGCTGAGGAATCGCCAGAGCAAGGGGAGAGCAGCGGGGAGAAATCATCCCGAGAGGCCGCCGGAGAATCAGGAGCGCAAGAGAAGAGAGAAGATGCCCTCATGCCTCCGAAACTGCGTCTCAAGCGTCGTTGGAACGGCGACCGGCAAGCTGACCTCCCCGAGGAACGCCACAACGGCCGTGTCCACTGGAACGGGGCGCTGGGCAGCCCGCACCTCACGGCGGCTCCCAAGGCTGTGACGGCCACCGCTGCCTCCGACACTTAAGCCCGGGGGAGAGCCTCACGGTCCGTCTGTGCTGAAAAACATCCGTGTATTTATGTAGCAAGGTTGCAGAGCGTGGGGGGCGGGCGGGGGGCTGGGGCTAGCCTGGTTTTGGTAATTCTAGAAACTAGGGGTTTTGTGTTCTTTGTTTTCGTTGTTGAATTGCAGGTGAGACGCGGTTGTCTCGCTCCGATTAGGAGAGGCGAGGGAAGCCGGCCGCCCTCGCGCGCAAGCTTCATGCCTTGCACGAACTCCAGCGGGGTTGAGGCCTCCACCGGGACGGAGGAACTCCAGACACGGTCCATTTTATATACGCTCTAGAAGCAGGAATCGCCGAATTCATCTAGTTCCCCGTTACTATGATTTTTTGATTTTTTTTTTTTTTTTTTTGCTTTGGAAGGGCGAAATTCTAGCAAGAGCAGCAACCCTCATGACAGGCCATTAAAATGTACATGGATTGGTTCAAATCTGAGATTTGATACACAGTCTCTTCTTCTCAGCTCAGATTGAGTCACCTTTTAAGTCAGATTTTCTCGTGTTGATATTAGTCATTCATGGGCTGTCCATAGAATAAAGTAACTGTATGCTTTCTGCATACATTAAATTTCATTGGCCCCTGACTTCAACCTTCTTTGTTGTAGAATGCGGTTTCTTTTTATCTCAGGGGTAGTACCTATGGCTTATTTTGTTGGGTTTTATTTTGTATTTGACTCCTAAGGGATAAATAATACAAAATGCAGCAACAGAAGATTTTTGCCTAATAGGATATTTATATTTCCATTGTTTTTCTCTAAATCTTTCAGGGAAGGGAGTGGGGTGGGAAAAAAAAAAAAATAACCTAATGCCTTTAATAGACGCATTAAAATGTACCCTAGGTTTCCCCCCCCCCAATTGTATGGGTGGAGTTGGGAGTGATTGGAAGATTAACGCTGAAATGATTGTGGTGAGTTCATAGAGAAGGAATGACAGGAGCTTTGTTCGATCTTCTTGCCTTTGTTTGGTTCCCCTATCACTTTTGACTCATGCCTTAACTACGTGTACACTTTATGCGAGCAGGGTCTGTCGCCGACGGGAGCAGCCTGGGCGAGAGCCGGCTGCCTCCGGCCCAGTTTGGCTTTTCCCGGCGGTTTTGCATTTTGCCTGATGCCGGAGAAGCGACGGAGAATGCCCGCACAGTGGTGGCGGGAGCGGAGGCTGTCTCCGTGGGCTGCGCCGTGTAAATCTCGCTGTGTTTTTTGCTATAAATCTGCTATTTCCCTACGCGGCTGCGTTTCTCGTTAGGCTGATTAACTTAGGCTCCGGATTAACGGCCAGTACCGCGCTTCGGTTCCCGTTGCGATGGGACGAATCCCTCCCGATTCCTTGAAAGGAACTTGGAAAGGACCGATCTTGGCGAGGTTGGAGCCGGAGCTCCGGCGCGTTATTCCCGCCGACGGGGGCGAGCGGCGTGTACGGGCAGATCGCGTCGGTGGAGGACTCGGGTGCCTGTTCGGAGGAGGGGAGCGCGTGGGAGCACAAGAAGATTTTTTGCAAAATGTCTTTTTTGGTTTGGTTTTTTTTTTTTTTTTTTAGGCAGGTG
>NW_009649963.1:20786-21309 GCF_000708025.1 Charadrius vociferus
CCGCGTCTGCAGCGTTTCCCCCCCACCGGCTCACGGAGTCGGGGAATGGAGGGGGGGTGGTGGGGAGGGGGTCAACCTCGGTGCGAGGCGGGGGCTCTTCCCGACCAGATTTCACATTGCCTAGCGGCAGCCTCGGAGGAGGGCGCTTATAAATACATTTTAAATAAGGAAAAATTTAAAAAAAAAAAAAATAAATAAAAAAAAAATATATATATTCCGATGTGCCAAAATATTTAAACTTGTAAAGTTTAAATGGTTGAGATCTCAACGTCCACCTGTATTAATTAATCAAGAGCATGTTAATGTTTAAACCATTTTTGCTTTGTTTAGTCATAGAGAATTCTGTAGGAAAGAGACTTTGAAGCGGACAACCAGCGGTAAAGCGCGATTTTGGGGAGGGAGGGGAGAAAATATCCCCCCCCCCCCATCTATGGAGACGGGGCAGGGCGGATTAGCCTGGCAGAACTTAACGAGCCGCAGAGCCGAAATGAGCCCCGCGCCGGGGCCGAGGCCCGTCCCCCCG
>NW_009649963.1:21586-26438 GCF_000708025.1 Charadrius vociferus
CTTTTGGTTTGAAATAATCGTAAACAGATTGTTTATAAAAAAAAATTATTTTTTTTTTTTTTTAGAGTGCTTTTAAGGAGAAAAATATTTACCGCTAGAAAGTTGTGGGTTGTTTTTTTTTATTTTATTTTATTATTATTATTAAAAAAAAAAATCACTTTTCCTTGAGGCATGTTCTTTGACTTTACTAGAATCGATTCAGCAGGGATTAGTGTGGATGCATACGCGTGCGGCGGGGACGGGGTCAGCTCGAGCTCTCGGGGAGCGGGCTTGAACGCGTGTGTGTATATGTACATACCAATGTAAAGTAGTCTTTAAATACTCCATTGTGCAGTGCCTTTAGACGTTCCACTTTCTATAAAGTCTTCAAAAAAAAAAAACCCAACAAAAAAACAAAAAAGTTTGCATATATATATTATATATATATGATGTAATGTTATAGAAATATATGTATAATATACATATTTTTTTCCAGGGGTATCTGATAGCTCTGTATTTTGTTATGGAAGTTGAAAGAAAACAAAACAAAACAAAAAAAGTATTTTACCTCAAATTAAAAAGTTAAATAAACCTTTTAAATAAGCAGTTTGGCCTCTGGCTGTGTTCTTGGCGGGTTTCGCTCCGGGGTCGGGGTGGTGCCGTTTGCCTGACGTCTCTTCAAGTCTTCCCCCAGCGCCGCCGGCCGTGGTGCGGGTCGAGATGCTCTTGGCTGGATTTTCGGAGAGGAGCGTCCCCAGTCCCGCTGCCGGTGATGCTGCTTCTTCTAGGATTTCCCCACGGAATGGGGCCGGGGGGCACTGGGGTGGAGGGGGGATGACCCCGCTCAGGCTGGGAAGGTGGCTCAGGGCATTTTATTTTGTTTTATTTTTATTTATTTTTTTTAATTGTATTTTTTATTTTATTTCATTTTTTATTTTATTTCATTTCATTTTAATTTTTATTGATTTTGTTAATTTTTTTAGTATTTTTTATTTAATTTCTTTTATTTTTTATTTATTTAATTTTTATTTTATTTTTTATTTATTTTATTTTATTTCCTTTTCTTTCCAAGCGGAGAGCAGGATCTGCATCGCCAGAGGATGAGGGGCTGGGGCTCCTGGCTCAGCCCTGTGCTTACGCTGCCGACCTCTGCTCCGCCGCCCTCCCCTTTCCCAGGCCTTTCTTATTACCAGTTAATTATTATTCTCTTGAGCCCCCAGCACCCCCCTCCTCTTCGTGCCGCGCTCTCGGAGGGACGGCGCTGCCCAGCGAGAAGCTTTCTGCTCCTTTCCTCGGACACACAATTAATCTAATGAGAAGTATATTTAATTAAACACCCCTTAATTCCATGGAGACACATGCCGGGGTCCTGACAGCCGGATAATCCCCGTGGGGGATTTATTTTTATTTATCAATCAGTGCTGAGCCATTAGGTGTGAATTCAGGACTCTGGTTTTGCTGTTGCCGGTGACTGCGCGGTGTCTTTGGCGCGGTGTTCCCAGGCCAATTTTGGGGGCATTTTAGACATTTTGGGGTGAAAAAAACCAACAAAGCCAAACAGGTCTGATTTGGAAGTTTGCAAAATGGTCATTGCTATAAAAATCCCGTTGCCCAACGAGGCACCGAGCACAGGAGCTGGAGGAGTTGTGTTGTGCGTCCCCCCACCTTAGGGATGCTGCTGACCCCCGCGCAGGATCGGGCCCCTCCTGGGGAGTGAAAATAAGGGGGAAAACTGCCGTTTGGCAGACGCTTTTCCAGCTTCTTGATGAAAAGGGAAAACTGCAAATGCTCTTCCAATTTCGTGATGAAGAGGAGTCCCCCCTTCCACCCAGCTGAGGATTCCTCTGGAGCAGAACGCTGTCTGCTTTCCAGGGTAGGGGGAAAAAAACAAACAAACAAACAAGGGAGATTTGAGCTCAAAATGGAAAACCGATCCTTAATCTTTCAATATTTCCAGCAACGTCCAAGCGGGAATTTTCCAAAGTGGCAGCCGGGAGCCGATGGTGAAGCGAATTAAGAGCTTTGGGAGCCCCATCCTGGTCCTCCTCCCACTGCTGCCTTCGCCGGAGCGGTGCTGGCTGCCGGGGGGGAACGGGATGCTGCAGCCTCTCGGGGTGGAGGGGGTCTGTTTTGGGAGGGACAGCTGTGATTTGGGACTCCCCATCCTCACACCAGCCCCAGGGGGGAGGACGGGGTCGTGATGACGGGGAGACACGGACCGCATCTCCCTCTGCGCCTCCTCTTCGTCTCTCTTCCCTCCTTCACCCTCCTCATCTTCCTCTGCATCGAGGGGGCGGCTGGTATTGATCGGTGCCGTTCCTCCGTCTCACCCGCATTGATCAGGGAATTGCTTTATCTCTTATTTGGCCGCCGTGTTATCTCCTCTTGCTCCCCCAGCTCTCCGGGGCGGGCCACAAAAAACCACGCTGGGGGCTGTCTGCCTTCATCTGGGTCTTCATCTGCCCTCATGTCATAGGATCATCGAATTCTAGAAGGGTTTGGGTTGGAAGGGACCTTGAAGCCCATCCAGTGCCACCCCCTGCCCTGGGCAGGGCCACCTCCCCCCAGCCCAGGTTGCTCCAAGCCCCGTCCAACCTGGCCTTGAACACCTCCAGGGATGGGGCAGCCACAGCTTCTCGGGGCAACCTGTGCCAGTTGTCCCACACGGGGAAAGCAAAGCACAGATCACCTCACCCCAAAGCTGTTTTGGGATGGGGCAGTTGAAATGTAGCTGTGGGCACGGACAGGAGCCGGCCACCAACTCCCCCAGGGAGGCCACACTCTGCTCCCATTAGGTCACAGTGGTCGTCAACAGCTTGGGGCAACCATGGGGGGCTTCGCCTGGGGAGACCTGAGCCCACAATGTGTGCTGGGGCCCAGTGAGCCCCCGGCATCCCGGGCTGCATCCCCAGCAGCGTGGCCAGCAGGGCGAGGGGGGATTGTGCCCCTCTGCTGCGCTCTGCTCTGCTCTGGGGAGCCCCCCCTGCAGTGCTGCCTCCAGCTCGGGGGGTCCCACCAGCAGAAGGAGACGGAGCTGTTGGAGCGGGGCCAGAGGAGGGCCCGGAGATGCTGGGAGGGCTGGAGCCCCGACAGGCCCCGGGGAGAGCTCGGAGCCCCTTCCAGTGCCTGAAGGGGCTCCAGGAGAGCGGGGGGGGCTCTGGATGAGGGAGGGGAGCCGTGGGACGAGGGGGAACGGTTTTAACCTTAAAGAGGGGAGAGTGAGATGAGATACAAGGAAGAAAATCAGAAATTCTTGACTGGTGATCCCCTGGGGCAGGTTGCCCCGAGAAGCTGTGGCTGCCCCATCCCTGGAGGTGTTCAAGGCCAGGTTGGACGGGGCTTGGAGCAACCTGGGCTGGGGGGAGGTGGCCCTGCCCAGGGCAGGGGGTGGCACTGGATGGTCTTCAAGTTCCCTTCCGACCCAAACCATTCCCTGATTCTGTAAGTAGCAACCTCTCAGGGTTTCCCCCCTCGTCGGCGGTGCAGGAGCCCCAGAGGGGTTTGGGGCAGAGCAGGAACAGAGTTCCCCTGTCCCCAACTCGCTCCATGTCACCCCGGGACCACCGCTGCTCTTCCTTGCACGTGGCAAAGATGAAACGGGACCCGGGGGGGGATGAGGCTCTGCACAGACAGCCCGGGAGCTGCTCCCCATCGCTCCCCTCACGCCGCAGCCCCGGGGTCACCGCAGGCCGGATGATACGGTACGGAGAGGCAGAGGGAAATCTCTCCGGGACTTTCCAAAGCCTTTTTGGGGAGGGATGCCCAGTGCGGCGGGGTGGGGGGATGCTCGCGTGCAGCTGCATGCGTGGGAGGTTACCCCCACCCCCGAACTGAGGGCAGCGAACCTGCCGACCCAATGGGGATTTCCTTGTTCACGTGTGCCCCGGGGTCTCTTCTTGGCATCCCCCATACACACACACACACACACACAGAGCCCCAAAATTTATCCCCGGGGAGGGGTGTCTCTGCTCCCCATGGGGACGTGGCCGGGAGCATCCCCTGGGGTCGGCGGGAGCCTGCCGCTGTTGGAACCACCCGAATTCACAGGTGCAATAAAACCCCAAAGCTCTTTCATCCAGCCCCACCCTCCTCTTAATGGCAATTAAAACCACCTCCAGCCCCACTCCCGCCTGGGGTGTCGTTAATCCGCCCTTGGCACCCATAAAGGCGCCTCCGAGAGGGCGGGAGGAGGGATGAGCTGTGTCGTCCCGGCTCTGCGGAGCCCCAGGGCCCGATCCTGCCCGGCACGTGGGCTTCGCACAACGTCGCCTGCGTCCCAAAAAGGGGGCCTGGAGGCGGCCGTGGTGTCGGGGGGGGGATTCATGGCCCTGGAGGGGGTGGGGGTGTTGGTGATGGAGAGGGCCGGGGCGCGGGCAAACGTGAGCGAAATGGGTTTATTACCGGGAGTCTGTCGGCGCGATTGCTATCGATCGGCAGCTGTCACCTTCCATCCCCGCTAATGGGACCTGAAGAGGCTTCGGGAACCGGAGCGGGACGTGCACCCGTGCACCGGCCGCATCCTGCTGTCGGCACGGTCGCCCAGCACCCCTTGCCCGGCTCCTGCCTCCTTTCTCCCTTTTCCCTTCCTCCACTTGCTCTTTTACCATTTTCTGCCCATTTTGCCTTCCCTCCTCTCTCCCCATTCCCGGGTTCACCACGGCCTCTCGCTCTTCATCCCCCCTCATCCTCAGATGAGCCCTCTCCGCTTCTCCCCTCCCTCCTCCTTCCTTTTTCATCCCGTTTCTCCCTTTTTCTTGTATTTCCTCCAAATCGCTGCCCAGGTTTGGCCACTCTTCTCCACCCCGACCCCTCAGCTCAGCCGCTGACACCGCGGCCGTCCCTCGGCTCAGCTCTCCGCTCCCAACCCACCTCT
>NW_009649963.1:27764-29061 GCF_000708025.1 Charadrius vociferus
AACAGTGTCCGTGGATAATTCCCAAACCCGGTGCGTGCCAAAAGGGGGTGGGGCTGGGGCTTGCCACTGTAGGATGAAGCTGAGCCTGGGGATGCGGGACATCCCTGACCCTGGGAAGCCTCCGGTGCACACCGGAGCCACCGAATCCCCCTGCCGGGGGTTCCGATGTGACCCTGCGCCGCCGGAGAAGAGAAACTGGGGAAGGTCCCATCACCTTTCCGGATGCCCGGCATCACCCACTCCTCCTGGTTCACATGGACAGGGGAAACAGGGCTGGAGCAAACGTGGTGCCCGCGGTCCCTTGGCTGCCTGGCAGCGCAGGCAGGGACAGGCAGCACAGGCAGGGACGGGCTACCAGCCCTTTCGGTGTCCCTGGGCTTCGCGTGTGGCTCCGGGAGGGTTTTCCGGCACTGGTGAAACCCCGTTCTGGCCAAAACATCCCTACCTCTCCGGCGGGACCCCGCTGGCACTGCCGGCCAAGGCGCTTCAGTGCCACGGGTGCCCCCGGCCAGTTTGCCATAGGGAGGGACCGGGGCACAGGGAGCTGCATCCCCATCACCTGTAGGGACTGGGAATGAAGAGGAGGAGGAGGAGGAAGAGGAAGAGGAGGAAGGTGGCGACGGCAGCGGTCGGCAGCCGGCGGCCGGTGAGGGGGTAACGCAATCTGTGCAGGCTCCCGGGAGCGAGCGAGCACTGGGTTTTCATTTTAAGTGACCCTAACGCGGTGAAATGCATCGGGCCGGGTGCGCCAGAGGAGAGGAGCGCGCGGGCG
Source organism: Charadrius vociferus (assembly GCF_000708025.1). Classification (NCBI taxonomy): domain Eukaryota; kingdom Metazoa; phylum Chordata; class Aves; order Charadriiformes; family Charadriidae; genus Charadrius; species Charadrius vociferus. The sequence goes on from NW_009649963.1 coordinate 28,537, forward strand.
AGACGGACGCCGGGCACCGGTGGGAGGTAGGAGACCACCGGAGCAACAATCCGGCACCGACGTTTTGGGAAAGGCACCGTGAGCCCTTCACTCGCAGGGACCCGGGGGTCCCAGCGCCCCTCGGAGCCCCTCATGCTCCCAGCGGGGGTCGGATGCCCACCGTGACGGCACCAGGGATGTCCCTTGAAGGATGCTCAGGGCAGGAGGTGGCGATGCTCGGGGTCACCGCGACAGCCTTGTGCTACCCGAGGCCGCTCCGTGCCTCCGCCTCTGCCTGCGGGCAGGGTTTGGTACGGGCAGGGAACGGATCTCCTTTTCCATTTTCACCAGTTTCACCAGATGGAGGGTGGGGTTTCACCCCCTTTGCTCGGGTCGGTTCCCCCACGCCAGCCTCTCCTTGCTCCGAAGAGGATTTAGGCAGAGAGGGAAAACCCCAAAGAGCTTTGAGGATTAGGGCTGGGCTCAGGGGATGGAGCTGACGATATCTCAGCCCACATCCCAGTCCCGCTCCCCGCGGCAGGCCGA
>NW_009649963.1:32587-35533 GCF_000708025.1 Charadrius vociferus
CCAAATTGGCGACATCACGGACCACCGCAGCATCGTCCTCCAGCGTTGCATGCGTCCCCCGGTGGTGGGTGCATCCCCCCAGTGGTGGGTGCTTCCCCCAAGTGATGGGTGCATCCCGGTGGTGGGTGCATCCCCATGGCACAGGGTGCATCCCCCCAGTGCAGGGTGCATCCCAGTGGTGGGTGCATCCCCCTGGAACAGGGTGCATCCCCCCAGTGCAAGGCATCCCGGTGGTGGGTGCATCCCCATGGCGCAGGGTGCATCACCCCAATGTGGGGTGCATCCTCAGCGATGGGTGCACGCCCCAGTGCTGGGTTCATCCCCCCCAGTTCTGTGTGTATCCCCACGGTGGTGGGTGCATCCCCCTGATGGTGGGTGCATCCCTCCGGGCACTGGGTGCATCCCCCTGATGGTGGGTGCATCCCCCCAGTGCAGGGAGCATCCCCCAGTGCAAGGCGCATCCCTGGTGCTGGGCACATCCCTGGTGGTGGGTGCTTTCCCCCAGCGCAGAGTTCACCCCCCAAATGTGGGGTGTACCCTCACAGGTGGGTGCATCCCCCCAGTGCAGGGTGCATCCTCGGCGATGGGTGCACGCCCCAGTGCTGGGTTCATCCCCCCCAGTTCCGTGTGTATCCCCACGGTGGTGGGTGCATCCCCCTGATGGTGGGTGCATCCCCCCAGTGGTGGGTGCATCCCCATGGCACAAGGGGCATCCTCCCAGTGCAGGGCGCATCCTGGGTGGTGGGTGCATCCTCCCAGTGCAGGGTGCATCCTCAGCAATGGGTGCATGCCCCAGTGCTGGGTTCATCCCCCCAGTTCTGTGTGTATCCCCACATTGGTGGGTGCATCCCGGGTGGTGGGTGCATCTCCCCAGTGGTGGGTGCATCCTGGTGGTGGGTGCATCCCCATGGCGCAAGGGGCATCCTCCCAGTGCGGGGCGCATCCTGGGTGGTGGGTGCATCCTCCCAGTGCAGGGTGCATCCTCAGCGATGGGTGCATGCCCCAGTGCTGGGTTCATCCCCCCAGTTCTGTGTGTATCCCCACAGTGGTGGGTGCATCCCCCTGATGGTGGGTGCATCCCCCCAGTGCAGGGTGCATCCCCATGGCGCAAGGGGCATCCTCCCAGTGCGGGGCGCATCCTGGGTGGTGGGTGCATCCTCCCAGTGCGGGGTTCATCCCCCCCAGTTCTGTGTGTATCCCCACAGTGGTGGGTGCATCCCCCTGATGGTGGGTGCATCCCCCCGGCGCTGGGTGCATGCCGGGCGGTGGGTGCTCACCGCAGGGCTGCTCTGCTCTCTGCCCGCAGGCCGGAGGATGCAGTGTGCCTGTCTGTCCCAGGGGCTGCCCGTGCTGCCCGGCTCCTGTTGGCTACCAGGTGAGCGCCCGGCCGAGCCCGGCCAGCGGGGCAAGGCCCTGGGGAGGGGTGACGGGCCCACCCTCAGCACCCCACTCTCCTCCCTGCGCCCACCCGCGATCCCATCTCTCTCTGCAGACCCACAGCCGCTCTGGGATGAGGCATGGATCTCATCACTGTCCTCCCCGGTGCCAAAAAGCAGCTGCTTTGGGGGGGTTGCAGTGACCTTGGGGTGATGTCCCCTGGTCTCCGGAGAGCCCTAAGGGTGCCCCACTCGCTCCGCAGGGCTGGTGTTCCCCGACTGGGCGTACAAAGCTGAGTCCAGCCCGGGCTCCCGGCAGATCCAGTTATGGCATTTCATCCTGGAGCTGCTGCAGCAGGAGGAGTTTCGCCATGTCATCGCCTGGCAGCAGGGCGAGTACGGGGAGTTTGTCATCAAGGACCCCGAGGAGGTGGCCCGGCTGTGGGGTCGGAGGAAATGCAAACCCCAGATGAACTACGATAAGCTGAGCCGGGCGCTCAGGTGCCGCAGGGGATGGGGAGTGTGGGGGGACAGAGCCCTCGCCGTCCCGGGGGACCCAACAGGGTGGCATCCACCATCCCGAGGGGACCCTACGGCATCTGCCACCCCAAGGAGACCCCACAGGGTGGAATCCACCATCCTGGGGGACCCAACAGGGTAGAATCTGCGATCCCAAGGGGACACAACAGGGTGGAATTCACCGTCCTAAGGTGACCCTATAGGGTGGCATCTGCCACACCAAGGGGACCCCATGGGGTGGCATCCACCATCCCAAGGTGACCCTATGGAGTGGCATTCACCATCCCAAGGGGACCCAAGAGGGTGGCATCCGCCATCCCAAGGGGACCCCACGGGGTGGCATCCACCATCCCAAGGTGACCCAACAGGGTGGCATCCACCATCCCAAGGGGACTTCACGGGGTGGCATCCACCATCCTAAGGTGACCCAACAGGGTGGCATCCATCACCCCCAAGGGACTCAACAGGGTGGCATCCACCATCCCAAGGTGACCTAACAGGGTGGCATCCATCACCCCAAGGGGACCCAACAGGGTGGCATCTGCCATCCCAAGGGGACCCCACGGAGTCCCATCCACCATCCCGGAGGAACCCATGGGCTGGAATCCACCATCCCAAGGGGGCAAAACAGGGTGGCATTCGCCATCCCGGGGGTCCTCTCAGCTCGCCCGGTTCCCAGCCCTCTGTGGGGGTGTCCATCTGTCCGTCTGTCCGTTAACGCCCCCACCTCCCCCCTCTGTCTCCCCCAGGTACTACTACAACAAGCGCATCCTGCACAAGACCAAGGGCAAACGCTTCACCTACAAGTTCAACTTCAGCAAACTCATCTTCCTCCGCTGCCCGTTGTGGGACACCCCCTGCCCGGGCGCCGGCAGCCTGTGCCACCCCCCCGCCGCGTCCCCCCCCATGCCAAGCCAGGACCCCAGTCTGGCTGTTGACACCCCCTGGGGACGTGCTGCCCTTCCTCGGTGTTGCCACATCACCTTTAATCCCCCCAGTTGGTGCCGAGCGTGTTGCTGAGCCGGCGGGCGCTGGCGGAGCCGCTGGCCTG
>NW_009649963.1:37289-41059 GCF_000708025.1 Charadrius vociferus
TCTGTTCTGCCCCTGTATGTCTCCCCACTGGCCCCCCCCATCCATGCTGTCCCCGTGTGTCCCCCCAATTTGTCCTGTCCCTGTGGGTCTCCCCCACCCCAGGTCTCCCCCTGGGTTCCCCAAATCCATGCTGTCTCCATGGGTCCCCCCACCCGACTCTCCCCATGGGTTCCCCCAAACCCAGGTCTCCCCGTGGGTGTCCCCCACCCCAGGTCCCCCTGTGGGTCCCCCATACCCACATTGTCCCCGTGTGTGCCCCAAACCCAGGTCTCCCCACACGTGCGCCCCATCCACACTGTCCTCGCTTGTCCCCCCCATCTGTACTGTCCCCGTGGGTCCCCCCTACCCACGTTGTCCCCATGAGTCCCCTCAGCCCAGGTGTTCCCGTGTGTCCCCCACATCCACACTGTCCCCGTGTGTCCCTCATCTCTGCTGTCCCTGTGGGTCCCTCCTACTCCAGGTCCCCCCGTGGGTCCCCCATATCCATACTCTCCCCATAGGTCCCCCACATCTGTTCTGCCCCTGTGTGTCCCCCAAAATCCAAGTCTCCCCACGTGTCCCCCCAATTTGTGCTGCCTCCATGGGTCGCCCCCACCTCAGGTGTCCCCGTGGGTCTCCCATATCCACATTCTCCCCGTGGGTGCCCCCCACTCCAGGTCCCCCATGGGTCCCCCATATCCACACTGTCCCTCCGAGGGTCCCCCCACTCCAGGTCCCCCCGTGGGTCCCCCATATCCATGCTCTCCCCATAGGTCCCCCACATCTGTTCTGCCCCTGTGTGTCCCCCAAAACCCAAGTCTGCCCACGTGTCCCCCCAGTTTGTGCTGCCCCCCCACCCCGGGTCCCCCCGTGGGTCTCCCATATCCACTTTGCCACTGTGGGTCCCCCATATCCACATTCTCCCCGTGGGTCCCCCACATCCAAGTTGTCCCCGAGGACCCCCCCCGCCCCAGGTCCCCCCGTGGGTCTCCCATATCCACTTTGCCACTGTGGGTCCCCCATATCCACATTCTCCCCGTGGGTCCCCCACATCCAAGTTGTCCCCATGGGTCCCGTCCCCCTCCCGGGTCCCCCATATCCATGCTCTCCCCATAGGTCCCCCACATCTGTTCTGCCCGTGTGTCCCCCAAAACCCAAGTCTCCCCACGTGCCCCCCCAGTTTGTGCTGCCCCCGTGGGTCCCCCCCACCTCGGGTCTCCCCGTGGTTCCCCCACATCCACGTTGTCCCCCTGGGTCCCCCGTATCCACGCTGTCTCCGTGGGTCCCCCCGACTCCAGGTTCCCCCGTGGGTCTCCCATATCCACATTCTCCCCGCGGGTCCCCCACATCCACGTTGTCCCCATGGGTCCCGTCCCCCTCCCCGGTCTCCCCTATCCATGCTCTCCCCATAGGTCCCCCACATCTGTTCTGCCCGTGTGTCCCCCAAAACCCAAGTCTCCCCACGTGCCCCCCCAGTTTGTGCTGCCCCCGTGGGTCCCCCCCACCTCGGGTCTCCCCGTGGTTCCCCCACATCCACGTTGTCCCCCTGGGTCCCCCGTATCCACGCTGTCTCCGTGGGTCCCCCCGACTCCAGGTTCCCCCGTGGGTCTCCCATATCCACATTCTCCCCGCGGGTCCCCCACATCCACGTTGTCCCCATGGGTCCCGTCCCCCTCCCCGGTCTCCCCTATCCATGCTCTCCCCATAGGTCCCCCACATCTGTTCTGCCCGTGTGTCCCCCAAAACCCAAGTCTCCCCACGTGCCCCCCCAGTTTGTGCTGCCCCCGTGGGTCCCCCCCACCTCGGGTCTCCCCGTGGTTCCCCCACATCCACGTTGTCCCCCTGGGTCCCCCGTATCCACGCTGTCTCCGTGGGTCCCCCCGACTCCAGGTTCCCCCGTGGGTCTCCCATATCCACATTCTCCCCGCGGGTCCCCCACATCCACGTTGTCCCCATGGGTCCCGTCCCCCTCCCCGGTCTCCCCTATCCATGCTCTCCCCATAGGTCCCCCACATCTGTTCTGCCCGTGTGTCCCCCAAAACCCAAGTCTCCCCACGTGCCCCCCCAGTTTGTGCTGCCCCCGTGGGTCCCCCCCACCTCGGGTCTCCCCGTGGTTCCCCCACATCCACGTTGTCCCCCTGGGTCCCCCGTATCCACGCTGTCTCCGTGGGTCCCCCCGACTCCAGGTTCCCCCGTGGGTCTCCCATATCCACATTCTCCCCGCGGGTCCCCCACATCCACGTTGTCCCCATGGGTCCCGTCCCCCTCCCCGGTCTCCCCTATCCATGCTCTCCCCATAGGTCCCCCACATCTGTTCTGCCCGTGTGTCCCCCAAAACCCAAGTCTCCCCACGTGCCCCCCCAGTTTGTGCTGCCCCCGTGGGTCCCCCCCACCTCGGGTCTCCCCGTGGTTCCCCCACATCCACGTTGTCCCCCTGGGTCCCCCGTATCCACGCTGTCTCCGTGGGTCCCCCCGACTCCAGGTTCCCCCGTGGGTCCCCCAAAAAAAGGGGTCTTGGGGAGGTAGGTGTCCCTGTCCCCCCCCAAAAAAAGAGGTCATGGAGGGGGTAGGTGTCCCTGTCTCCCCCCAAAAAAAGGCTCATGGGTGGAGTGGGTGTCTCCCCCAAAAAGGGGTCATGAGGGGGTGGGTGTCCCTGTCCCCCCCCAGAAAGGGTTGGGGGGATGGGTGTCCCTGTGTCCTGTCCCCCCCAAAAAAGGCTCATGGGTGGAGTGGGTGTTCCCCCCCAAAAAAAGGGTCATGGGGGGGTGGGTGTCCCCATCCCACCCAAAAAAAAGGGTCTCCTCGCAGGTAATTAAGCTAATTAACCCCTGGCAGGATGTGTGCGCCTTCTGGCCCAGGAACGGGGTGTGGGGTGGAAGTGGGTGGTGGGGGTCCCACTAGTGTCACACCCCCAACCCTGTGTCTCTGGATGGCATGGGGGTGGGTGGGCAGCGCTGCCGCTCGGGAAGATGGAGGTCCGAGCTGGAAACGGGCACCTGGCTCCATGCAGACCGGCATGGCAAATTGGTGGAAAAAACCTCAAAAAATAACCAAAAAAAAACAACCCACCCAACTCCACGTTTGCTTTTGGGGTGATTTGAGGGACGCAGGCGGCCTCGGGGCGAGGAGCTTCCCAGTGTCCTGGCTGCAACCGGGACCCCCCGGTGCAACCGTTAGGGATGCGATGGCGTCTGTTCCACGTGGATGTCACCTTTTTGGTGCCGCCGGCACGGCTTTGTGCCGAAAACATGGGTTTATTTTCGCCGCCAGAAAGAAACCGGTTCAGGGTGTCGGGGGCGATGCCGTGTCCACTGGCGACATCCCTGGCCCATGGCGTTGGAAGATGCTCGGCGTGGGTTCCCGGTGCATCAGCAGATGCTGCTGTGCCGAAAAAAAGAAGTGATTTGGTGGGTTGGTTGGTGGGACGGGTGGTGTGTTCCCACATCTTTTGCCAAGGAGCCCTTTGCATGGCTTTTTCCAGGTTTGGGGGAAAGGCTTTCTCCTGGTTTGGGAGGGAAAAAGTATGTGTGCAAGGCAGGGGCACAAAACCACCGCGCTTTCCCTCTTAATTAGCCCGAGTAGCCGGCCAGGAGGCCAGCGATGAGGCTCTGTCTCTTTGTAGCCAGCCCCACCGGAGCAGAAATGGAGACTGCTGAATTTCGCTCCCCGTTCCGGGTGGAAAAGCGGCAGGATCAGGTCTCGGTGGCGTGTGGGAGCGGGGCTGCGCCGCATGAGCTTCACCCGCCTGACTTCCCCACCTCAGGAAAGCACAGGGCGTCATTACCGGGCTT
>NW_009649963.1:41123-41876 GCF_000708025.1 Charadrius vociferus
CGCGGCCGCCCCCCCCGCCGCTCCTTGCCGGGTGGCACAGCCCTTCAGTGATAAAAATGACGTGAAAATGGGTGAATGCGAGGACTTTCCCCCCAAAAACCACCCCAGCAGCCTCTGCCGCTGCCAGGCTAACAACGGCTTTGGGGTGGGCACAGGGTTTTGTCGCTGGTCCCCACAGCCCATCGGTGTCCAGGTGGGTCGGTGGTTCCCAGGAGAGGCAGACCAGTGCAAACCAGTATAGATCTTCCTGCTGTGGCATTAGGGGATGCAGAAGGAGCCGTGCATCACCCAGCGAGCGCGACTCGTCCGTGGGTTTGGTCGCCGCTCTCTTAACCTCTCACATCGCCACGGTTTTAATCGTGGAAGGAGCTGGCGGGGGAGGCTGGAGGAAGGCATTCCCAACGCGGCCGCTCCCGAGTGGAAAGCGGCGTGGTGTTACCCACTGTGGGGTGCGTGCGGCGGCTTTTATTTAGGAGGAGGAAGGTCAGGGAGGCCGGAAGGAAAAAAAAAAACCATTCCTTCGGGGTAGGTTATTCCATATCTTGCGTGCTGCTATAGGTCTTGCACCCCAAAAGCGCTGTCAGTGCCGGACAAACCAGATCTGCCAGTCTTGTGTTTTCCAGGAGACGAGTGGCACCGTTAATGATTACACTGCCTGGCACGGGGAGAGAGAGCTTGGGAGTGATTTGGAGCTGCTCTCAGTCCTTGCCTGTCCTGCTGCGCGCGCCACCGGCGGCGTTCCCGGGAAAGCCG
>NW_009649963.1:41903-42910 GCF_000708025.1 Charadrius vociferus
CTTCCTCGGTGGGGAATTGGGATCCCGGCTCCATTTTCCCCGTCAGACTCCTTCCACGCTCCCGTGCTGCGGTTTTCTTGCGGGCAGGGAAGGGAAGGACGGCACACAGTTTCAAAAATGGAATTTTTGGGGGGGGAGGAAAGGGCTTTTGGCGCGCAGGGTTGCTGCTGCTCTGGCCTAACTTTGCTGGTGGCCGTCGTGATACTTCACATTGATGTTAGCAGAGTGTGTGTGCAAACATCGTCTAATTAAGGCGTAAATACTTGGTCACCCCTTCCTCACCTCCTGCAGCTCTTCTGCGGCTCTCACTGGCCTCTACCGGGCAGAGCGCTCCAGTCTCCGTCCCTTTTTGGGTCTCATCCTGCTTAGGACGTCCCACAGCCACCTCCGGGAGTGGGACCGGGGTTGTTTAGGGTCTCCTTTCCCCCTCGTAGGTGCTGTCAGTGCTGTGTCGGAAGAGATTGGTGCGGGAGGACCCGGGCCCAGAGAGTGGGGCAGGCATCGGGGCTGCGAAACCCAACTGATTTTTTGCGTAACCGCCTGGCTGCCCAAAATCACAGCTGTCCCCCGCGCTCAGCCTCCGTTCCTCCCCGTGGGGAATTGGCATTGCAAAAATTTGCAGCACACAGACAATTAGAAATGTGGGGAATGGAGTCTGCTGCGCCATTAAACAACCAGGGCTGCTGCGCTCGTCGTGTTAATTCCGGCCCCCCCCCCATTTAATTAAAAGTCTTAATTTAAACAAAGCTTTTGCGCAGAATCCCCTGTCTGCTGCAAGAAAGTTGCTGGAGGAATCCAGGGGATTTAAATTCAGTCTGCCGTGGTCGCGTACGGGGGACTTTGTGTCTGATTTGCAAAATGAAATTTGCTGCCAGCCGCCTCCTGAGGGCTGAGGCTTTGCTTTGCTTCTCTCCCTTGGAAAAAAAAAAATAAAAATAAGCACAGAAAAAAAAAAAAAAGAGAGAGAGGAGAGAAGGAAAAAGCTTTGCTGCATAAACCCCAGATGG
>NW_009649963.1:43640-53994 GCF_000708025.1 Charadrius vociferus
GGCTGGACGGAGCCGGGCCAACGCGTTTTTCCCTCTGCCGGATCCGAGGGGAAGGGGAGGAAGCTGAATCATTTTGATTTTATTTTTTTTAATTTTTTTTTTTAGCTGAGATTCCTTCCTTCCTTCCTTCCTGTCCCCAGAATACCGATATGCGCAACCGTCTGCGGGGCTGTGGCCCGGGAGAGCGGCCGGCGGCAGGGTTTGGCACGGGAGATGTCGGGTAATCCCGGTGCTACCGGGCAATGCAAAGCCTATCGTCGGGCTGCGGTCATTTTGATTTTATTTTTTTTAATTTTTTTTTTTAGCTGAGATTCCTTCCTTCCTTCCTTCCTGTCCCCAGAATACCGATATGCGCAACCGTCTGCGGGGCTGTGGCCCGGGAGAGCGGCCGGCGGCAGGGTTTGGCACGGGAGATGTCGGGTAATCCCGGTGCTACCGGGCAATGCAAAGCCTATCGTCGGGCTGCGGTGGAAGCAATGACTCAATTGCGAGAGGCATCCCAGCAAGGCACTGGTTTCCCTTTTCAAGTTGTGGGGTGGTTTGTTGGTTGGTTGGGTTGTTTTTTCCATATATATTTCTAATTTTTTGCAACTTTTCCCGCTGCCGGGCCGGCGCTGGCCCCACGTGCCTCCCCGCTTGACTCAAAAAGGCGGCAGGTTTCCAGGCGTGCCAGTGCGGGCTCCGACTCTTGGCAAAACTTTTCGCCGGAGCTGGAATCGCAGGGACCAACCATTTAGAGACCTGGGAGGGGGCGGAGAAAAAAGTAAAAAAAAGATAAAAATAAACCTCCCGGTCTCGGAGAGAGCGTTTTACAAAGCCCCGGCTGGAGGCTGACCCGCTTTGAGGATTTGATCCGGTTCCTCTCTTAATCTTTTAATTGTGGCGGTTGCTCTGCGTGGGCTGCCGAGGTGGCAGCGCCTGTGCTGCGCTTTGCTCTTTAGCCTGCGCGATGATTTTATTTTCCTCCTTGTTCTTCCTTTTTGGTTTTTTTTATTGCTTTTCACCTCGGCTGTGCCCGGCTGGCTACATCTCGCCGGGATGCCCGGCGTGTCCTGCCCTCGCTCCCCGACGGGATGCCCTCTTCCATCCTGCCCCCGTCGCAGACAGCCAGGGCGAGAGCATCTCACTCCCGTCACGTGGCTGTGAAAAGCAAATTGCTGTGATTTAATCACAAGTAGCCAAAATCGGGGGAAAATAACCTCAGAAACTGAGGGGAGCGCATAGGATGTGGCTGCAGGTGTCAGTTCAGAGACTGGCACCAGTGCTGGGACTGGGTGAGTCAAGGGCGGTTGCAGGATTTGGGCATCGTAGAAGGGCTCTGGAGTTATAATTTTTAGGAAAAAGAGAGGGCTGATCTTTCAGTGCACCGAAAGGAACTTCCCCCGCTGGAAATAGGTGCCGGGGTCAGGTCTCTGTCGAGCTGGCAGCGTTTGGTTTAAAATGGCATGTTTTGACTCTCCGTAAGTCAATTAGGAAGGAGCTTATGCAAAGCCGAATTAAACTACTCTTTTAGACGGCAATAAGCCAGCGCTGGCCCGGCTCCTTCTGGCGAGATGGAAACGGGCTCCTGCCACGGGCACGGGGTTGGCATCTCCCCTATGGGACCGATGGCTCCTGGTTGGGTTGAGGGGCTCAGCCACGTGGGGCCCTGGCACCGTTGGGCACCGGGGAGCTTCCCCTAACGAAGAGGCTTAACGACTGTCCCACGGCGCAGCGGGACCTTAAGTCCTGGCATCCGGAGCGATGCGGAAAGAGGAGTCGATCCTTCCTTGGCCTGGATAAGCAGCAGGTCTGACCTGCCCCGAGCACCCCTCCGCCTGGCTGTCGGGTAATCCCGCGGGGTTAATCCTGAACCTGCCCTTCGACCCACAAAGGTTCCGGTCCCCGTCCTGGATTGCCTCTGAAATGGGGAGGGGAGTTCCATCCCTGCCCCCAGCTCCTGGGGAAGCCACGGGGATGCTTTGGCTTCATCCCCACTTCATCCCCCATCCCTTCATCCCGGGCTGCAACCGTGCCTGGGCTCCTTCACGCCGAGGTCCTGGTTTATCTCCCGCTTTGGCGAGCGAGGGTTGTAATCGAGCAAATCTGAGGCTGTGGCGTAACAGTTGTGCAGGTCAGGTCTGGATTAAGGTTGTTTGGGCAACCTTAAATGAGGTGTTTCCTAATGTTTGTCTCCTGGAGCGGGGAAGGAGCCGGGGAGCTGTTGCACCTCGGGAACCGGCAATGGGCTGTGGGGCTGTTGCATTTACGCTGCTGTGGGCTCCAAATTTGCATCCCTGTGGGGCGGTTTTGGGGTGAGACCCTCTTGCTCAGCCCCAAAGGAGGGCTGAGAGTCCTGCTCGGCTTCGTTGTCCTGCAAACGAAAGCGGGCTGGGTTCGCTGCAGACATTATTTTAGGCAGGGAGGAGGGTTGCCCAGGAGATGCCACCCATGTTCTTCCCCCAGCCTGTCTCCAGGCAGCCCCCCTGCCCGAGGGACGATGCCGGGGGGTGATGCCTACCTCTCCCCATCATCCAGAGGAGGGGTCGAAGCCAGGAGGAGGATTTGCCCCGGCGAAGGTGAATCCTGCCCTGAACCCGACCAGTGCTGCGAGGCCGTGCCATGCGCCGGGAGGTGTTTTTTGGGTCCTGCCACTTTCCCCAAGGGGTGTAAGCACGCTGTGGCTGTGCTGTCTGTCACTCCTCTGCCTCTGGATCTGTTTGTCTCCTCTTTTCCCCCCCCTCCCCGCACCGCTGTCCTCTGGGTGTCCCTTGTGCCATCTCTCACCCCTGTCTCTGTCCTCCCCGGCAGCCGACCGGGCAGCAAGAGGCAGCCTCACCTGCCCAGGTAAGCGGGGTCGGGGACGGGGCTGCTCGTGCTCTCATCCTGCGCCCTCGCGTCATCGCAGCCTCCAGGGGGTAAGGCAGAGACCGGCTGCTCTTCCCGCTGGGCGCACCTTCATTTTCTTGCTCTTCCCGTTGCTTTCCAACCCCTCTGCCCCTGCCCCGACGGGGGAGAGCTGTGGTTGATTTGGTTGGGAGGAGGAGAGGCAGGACAGCGGAGCTGGGCTTTCATTCCTGGCGTGGCGTAGGATCCTGGAAGGGCGCAGGGAAGCGGGGGCAGCGCTCCAGGGCCCTCATTTTGTGGATGGAGCCGGGTTTGGAGGCAGAGTTGGTCCCCTAAGGAAGGTAAAGGTCAGGGGCTGCTCCGGGATGCTGTTCCCTCCAGCCGCAGCTCGGGGGTCTCCTGCCCGCACACGGAGCTCCCTGGCACCGTCTTGTTCAAGCAGTGTTCACAGGGATGGTTGCCCAGCCTTGACTTCTCCAAACCCCCGTTAGCTGGAGAATAAATGCTGGGACTAAAAAGAGCCATGTGGATGCGCCGCCCCCCCTTCCTATCGCAGTTTTCCAGCATGCCAGCGAGGGGATGTGCTTGTGCCCCTTCGAAGCCCCAGCCCACGCGCCCATCCAGCACCCAAAGCCGTGCTGCGGGACTTGCGAGGCTCAGTAAAATAACTGTCTATTGTCTGTCTGTCTCTCACCCGTCCTTCGCTGCTTCGTGTCTCTCCTTCCATCCGCCCCACTGCAACCCGGTAAAGATTGGCCGCCGAGCTCCATCCCATCTGCGCTGCATGATATACATCTCTCCTCCCGCCTGCCGCCTTCGCTGCTCTCCCTGAGCCCCGCTCGCCCCGGGCAGCCCCTGCTGCTCCTCCCTGATGGCAAACGCGAGATCTCGGGGTCCTGGCCCCGAGCGGGTCTCTTTTGGGGCTCTTCCCAGAGCCCTGTGGTGGTGAAGGGAGAGGAGCCTTTTCTCAAGGTGGTTTGGGGACAGGCATCTGGAGGGACAGGCAGCACTCGCCCATGCGGGCTGCCGTCACCTTCCAGCTCTGTGCATTTGTTTTTCCTGAGCTTGAGAAGGAGCTGTGGCTGGAGGATGGCTCCGTCCAGCCATCCCCAGTCCCAGCATGGCTGCAGGATGACTGTCCAGCCATCCCCAGTCCCAGCATGGCTGCAGGATGACTGTCCAGCCGTCCCCAGTCCCACCATGGCTGCAGGATGACCCTGTCCAGCGGTCCCTAGCCCCGGCTGTGGCCGGAGGATGGCTCCATCCAGCCGTCCCCAGTCCCACCATGGTTGGAAGATGACTGTCCAGGCATCCCCAGCCCCACCATGGCTGGAGGGTGGCTCCATCCAGCCATCCACGGTCCCAGCCATGGCTGGAGGATGGCTTCGTCCCTGGTCCCAGGGGTGCCTGGAGGATGGCTCCATCCAGCCGTCCCCCTCCCTGACCTCTCCTCCTCCTCCTCCCCAGGTTAAGCAGCCTGTCTTCCCTGGGTGATTCCTCTTCAGAGCGGAGGTCTCCTGGGCACCACCGCCAGCCCTCCGACTCCTCCGAAACCACAGGTAGGTTTCCCTGCCCCCTCCTCCGCTTCTCTTGCGCTTGAGAGCTGCATTTAGTGCCCTGTCCACACAGGGAGCTTGGTGGCACATTGCCACCTTGCAGCACCCTGGGGGACAGGGCTTCGTTGGTCCTTCGTGGCACCCAAAGTCACCCAGCCAAGGCTGCGTGTGCCTGGGGAGGGCAGAACCCTTCCTCAGCTGCCGGCTGAGCAGCCCAGTGGGGCCAGGGATGATGCTCCGGCTGCCGGGAGCTCTTCCCACCCTGCTCGTGTTTTCAGGAGAAAGGTTCCAAGCAGGGACATCACGTGGCGGGGTTCGTAGGGTGAGCAGGAATTAGCCGTGCCTCCGGGGTCTGGCCGCAGGGTGGCTGACTCCAGGGGCTCGGCACCAGGCTCGGGCTCGGGAGAGCCATCAGAAGCCTCAGCCCCTGAAACCGAGAGCGGTGGGGGGTCCCCACAAAGCCAAACCCCCTCCCCAGGCTTGGAGTCTCACTGGTTCTCCCTCCTCTTCCTCCCCAGGTCTGGTCCAGCGCTGCGTCATCATCCAGAAGGACCAGCATGGCTTCGGCTTCACCGTCAGCGGGGACCGCGTCGTCCTGGTGCAGTCGGTGCGGCCAGGTGAGAGGGGCCGGTGCGAGGGCAGGGGGGGCAGGCGATGCCTCAGGGCTCCCCTCACCCGCTCAAAGCCACATCCCTCGTGAGAAAACGTGGGAGAGAGGGGTTTTCCTTCCTCAGCGTTGCAGGATTGGGGTCTCGCCACGGCATCGGCAACGATGGGCAGGACACGATCGCAGGACACGGAGGGGGCAGGAAGGCGGTTTTGGGGGGAGTGTTTTGGGGAAGCTCCCCAGAACTGCCGTGCTCTCCCCGCTCCTCGTACAACCCGGGGAGCTGCTGACGGTGGGTGGGTGGGGAATTCCCTTTTGTAGCCCTGGGTAAACACAGATTCAGCAGCTCGAGCTGCTCTTGGCGCTGTGCTGCAGGAGACGCTGCCGGTTTTGCTGTATAATGACTTTGCGGGGTGGCAGGGCTTGGAGCAGCAATTTAAATAGACAATGAGCTGCTTATTTTACAGCGGATGTTCCCACCTCCTCCCCCTTCCCCCCGGCTCTAGCCCGAAAGCCAGGAAAAATGAGAATATAGGAAAGGGAAAAACACTGTGAGTTTCAAGGGCAGGTTAGCGCTGGAAGTGCCTCACTCCTGCAACTGGAGCTGCGTGGGGACCCCCCCCGACATCTCACCCCACAGCTGGATGGGGGGACAGGTCTGAGGTCCCCGGGTGCAGGACAGCCCGGCGTCCCGTTCCCCCTCTCCCTGCTCACTTCATTTGCCAATAACGAGACCGATAAAGCCGAAAGAATCTGAACAATCCGATGTACTTTCCACTCTCAGAGCTCGCTGCCGTGTCTCAGACCCTTGGCTTGGAGTTGAAACTAATGGAAACATTTTCCTCTTGGTTTTGGCTTTAGGAAAAGCGAATTTTTCATGTATTCCAACCTCGGCGGCTTTGTTAAAGAGCAGGAGGGGGAGAGGAGGCAGAGCAGTGCTGCTCTTCCTGGGCCCCGCTCCTGCCTTTGGATCCAGGCACATGGTGGCTCTCTCGATTGTGTCGGAGCCAACCCGAACGGTGGGATAACAGGTTGGGGCCCCCATGTCCATCCCGAGATGGATGGAAAAGGCTGCAATCTGGCTGGGAGAGCAGAGGAGGGCTTGTCCGGATGAGCTATGAGCTGAATGTGTGCTGGGTGTTGTGCGTTAAAGCAACCAAGGCTTGGTCGCCAGCCTTGTCCCGCGGGGAATACGTACCCCGTGGTCCCCGTGTCCCCACCCTGGCAGGATGAAGGGCACAGGCTGGGCCAGGACGATCTGGGACTGGCGGGAGGGGAGCCCCTGGCTCCGTCTGCTGCTCCTCCAGCCCTCCTGACGCCTGTCTCTCCTCCCTGTGTTGCAGGGGGGGCGGCCATGAGAGCTGGGGTGCAGGAGGGGGACCGGATAGTCAAGGTGAGCATCCCCGGCCGTCATCCCCACTCCTTTTCCAGATGAGGCCCTGTGCCCTGCTCTCCCCCACCAGCCTGTCTGACCCCCTGTCTCCTCCTCCAGGTGAACGGCACGATGGTGACCAACAGCTCTCACCTCGAAGTGGTGAAGTTAATCAAGTGTGAGTATGGCCAAGGAGCTGCGGTGGCTACTTCTCATCCCGGGTGACCGGCAGCCCCGGTCCCCATCAGCCGGCTGCTCTCCCCGACCGCCCCGCTCCATCGTGCCCGGGCTGCTGTGGACGAAATGGGAGGAGACAGCGCGGGTGTGCAGGAGCACGTTTTCAGAGGGCTACTAGGGTCATTGGTGGCAGCCAGTCCCCACCTCTTGCACCCACAGGGTGACGGTCTGCCCCATAGCAGGGTCCTAAAAAGACAAATCAGTGTTTACAGCCTCGGCCACAAGCCTTGCAGCGCAGAGAGGGACACTCTCTGCGCTTGTTCCTCCCCAGCCTGGGAGACCACAGGATCCTGCCCAAGGGCAGGTCTTAATTTTGGGGAAAAGATGGGAAAATCTGTCTCAATCCTTCCAGTGAGTGTTTGCAAGCTGGGCCAGGATAGCACCTGCCTCAGCAGAGGTGGCCTCGCTGCTTACAGGGACAGGGACGTGCCCACCCCGATGCCACGATGCCCGTCAGATGTTTCAGGTTGAGAGAATGAATAATGGAAGCCTGTCTAACCCTCTTTTTCCCCCTCCCAAATTTTCCCAGCAAAAAAAACCCCCCTGGGCTCTCCCCCTCCTTCGGTGGGACTCTCAAGTTCTCAGCAAGACGTGAGCACGGCGGGGGCTCCCCGCGTCACCCCCGTCTGTCCCCCACCACCTCCCCCACCACCTCTCCCTCCACCGCAGCGCATCACCGACCCCAAGCCCCTGCAGGTAGCAAACTGTGCTGTCACCCAGCCGTCCACGCTGCCACCCTGCTCTGTCCCCTCCACCACCCAGCATGGTGGGCAGGAGGAAGGCAAAGCTCAGCCATCTTTGTACCCATCTGATATCGCAGGACCCTGAAGTCCAGAAGCACGCGACACAGATTCTCCGCAACATGCTGCGGCAGGAGGAGGCAGAGTTACAGGTACGGTGGTGACACGGCTCTGTTCTGCAGAGCTACAGCGGAGGAGCCCTCGGTGCTGCCCTGGCTTCCCAGCCCTCGCAGCACACAGGGACCCGCGCACGCTTCAGCCCATCATCCCACCTACCTGCTCAGCCCCATTTCCTCGTTGGTGGTAGGACGGGGCTTATGGGTTTGGGGCTGGTGTGGACATCCCCTCTCTTCTCTCCGCTCAGCGCTTCTACGAGGCGTACAGCCGAAACCCTGCCACCGTGGTGGAGGAGCAGATCGAGGGAGCGCGCCGGCGGGTCAGCCAGCTGCAGCTCAAAATCCTCCAGGAGACCGGTGGCTCCATGGTAGGTGAAATTAGTGGGGTTACCCCCGGTTCAGGGGTCCTGCCATCGTCTCATCTCCCTCCAAGCCTGGCTGGAGCTTGGGGAGACCCTGCTGAGGTGGTGGGCACAGCGGTGGAGGCATCCCTGCTTTCCAAAACCTGTTGCGGTGGCAGCTGCAGCGGCTGGCCCATCCCTGGCCCTGTGCCCAGGTGTCCCCACATGCCGGGGAGCATTCCACCAGTCCAACACACTTCCTCGTGTTGCAGGATTCGGGGCGGCTGTGCGGCGACTCCAGCTTGGCCGGTTTCAGGGTGATGGAAGGTGAGTTGCGCTGGCGGCTTGGACCGTCCCCACGTCGTCATGTCCTGAACACATGGGTCAATCTCTCCTCTGCTCCCAGGACGCCTCTCCCTGGACTCGCAGGACGGTGACAGCGGGTTGGAGTCTGGGACAGAGCGGTGCCCTTCCGTGAGCGAGGTGAGAGCGGGGTTACTGCGGCCGTGGGGAGCACCCCCCAACTTCTGCTGGGCCCTGGGAGTTGGGGAGGAAAGCCCAGATGGATGGGTCTGGTGCCTACTTTAGGGCTTGAGGACCTGCCATTGCAATCACAATTATTTGTTTGCCATCTGAAGAAGCTGAATTTCTTGTCCTGTGGTCTTGGCTCTGAATTTCTTGGGCTTGCAATGCTTAGCCTGGCCTGACCGCCCCAAAATGAAGGGTACCCCAAAGTTCTTGGCTTGTGGTCCTGATTTTAACACCTTTAAAGGTGTTTCTGATGGCCCTGGAGGGGTTTTGTGGTTTCCAAGTTCTCTGGGCCCATCTCCTTTTATGGTCGCTGACCTGGAAACTGCTCTCGAGATGGCCCCGCGTGCCTCTGCCGGGCAGGCGAGTGGCGGTGTCAGCATGGAGCCTGGCTGTCCCTGTGCCCCGTGTCCCCTGATGCCTGTGCTGCTGTCCCAAGCAGATCTCCCTGAACCGCAACTCCGTCCTCTCTGACCACGGCCTGGACAGCCCGCGAACCTCCCCGGTCATCACCGCCCGCCTTTTCCAGCACCATCGCCGGCAGGGCTCTGACACCTTTGCCCCCTCGGCCGAGCAGGTGGGCTGGGGACGGCTGGAGGGTCCTGCTGCATGGCCAGGGTGTCTGATGGGTGCTCAACCCGATCAGACATGGTCCGAGCCTCCCTCAGGAGCTAGCGGGGTGGGATGCTGCAGGGGGGAACAAAGGCATCCCCCCTCAAAATCCGGAGCCTGGCTCCTAACTCTGTCCCCCCTCCCTGCCAGGGCTTGGACCGGACAGGACGACCCCTCATCATCGGGCCGGAGGAGGATTGTGACCCAGGATATTTCAATAACGAGGTAACGGTGTTCTTGGGGTTTGTCCTCTCTCCTTAGCGGACAGGGCTGTCCCCCTCCAACGTGGGTCCCTTTGTGGCCCCCCATTTAGGAATCCTCCCAGGGGACATCCAGGGCTGGGCTGGGCTGAGGGAGGCGACTGTCGGGCTGGGGTGAGGGAAGGGATGTGGGAACTGAAGACTTACCCCAGTGTTGAGCTGTGGGATGGCCCTGATCCAGAGGAGTTAATTCCTTTCCATCCTAACTGGCTCTTTCTCCTCTGGTCCCTTCTCTGCGCAGTGCGACTCCCTCTTCCAGGACCTGGGCAAGCTGAAATCCCGGCCGGCGCATCTGGGCGTCTTCTTGCGCTACATCTTCTCCCAGGCGGATCCCAGCCCTCTGGTAAGGCACTCCCCGGTGGCACCAACGCAGGCACCGAGGTGTCACCGCCGCAGGCACCAAGCAGGGGAGGGGAGGGATGCAGACGGCGATGGCGTGTTTGGCACCATCCTCTTCTCCGGCTGAGCGCCGAGTGGTGCTGAGCCCATCCGCAGAGGCTGCAGGCAGCTGCCTGTACCGGCTGCCTGCTGCAGGCAGCTGCCAACCAGTGGTTCCCACAGCTTGTTTGTGCTCGTGAGAGGGAAACACAGCTCAGGGTTACACTTCCTCCCCTTCCTGGGGTGCTGCCCTCCCCAGACCCCAGTGATCGTTTCCTGTTTCATGGCCCTACGGGCGCCGCTTTACTGAGCCTTTCACCTCCCTGCTCCTCAACCTCCCTTTTCCTCCGCTGCCCACCTCCTCTCTCCCCTCTTTGCAGCTCTTCTACTTATGCGCGGACGTTTGCCAGCAGACCACCTCCAAGGATTCTCGGGTCTTGGGGAAGGACATCTGGAACATCTTCTTGGACAGGAACGCGGTAAGGGCAGGGCTCGGCTGTGAGCTTGCACAGGAATGGTCACAAGTGGCCCATGAGCCAGCAATGTGCCCTTGTAGCCAAGAAGGCCAATGGTAGCCTGGGGTGCGTTAAAAAGAGGTTGAGGGGGGTCATCCTCACCCTCTGCTCTGTCCCGGCGAGGCCATAGCCGGAGCACTGTGCCCAGTGCGAGGCTCCCCACTTCAAGACAGACACGGAGAGGGTCCGGCGGGGGCTGCGGAGATGCTCAGGGACTGGAGCGTCTCTCTGCCGGGGACAGGCGGGGGGAGGGGGGGCGGGGGGGG
>NW_009649963.1:54024-63421 GCF_000708025.1 Charadrius vociferus
ACGGGGAGGGACATCTTTCCCGTGAGGGTGGCGGAGCACTGGCACAGGCTGCCCAGAGAGGCGGTGGAGTCTCCTTCTCCGGAGAGATTCAAACCCTGCCTGGACGCCGTCCTGTGCAACCTGCTCTGGGTGACCCCGCTCCGGTGGGGGGTGGAGGAGAGGAGCTCCAGAGGGCCCTGCTGACCCCTGCCGGTCTGGGATTCTGTGAATCCTTGTCCCTGCAGGGGATCAGGTAGAAACCCAGTGTGGGGTGTCATGTCCCTGGCATGGGGAGCTATTTTTAATGGTGTTTTTGCCACTGACATTGCTTTGTTGCTGCTGGTTCCTCTGCATCGGTGTAAGCAGTTGCGCAAGGCGCGTACCCATGCATTGCACAACTGCAGCTGCCCCGGTGCCTGGAAGTTCGGCGCAGATAAGAGAGGAGGGTCCTGGCAGCAAGGATGGGGCTTGAGGCGCTCTCATTAGTGTTCCTGAGGCACAGTGCCCCCTCGGAGGGAGCGGGGTGCCATTGCGCTGCTCCAGACAGGATTGTGTCTTGGGATGAGCTGTGTGAGATCCCCAGCTCTCACCTCTCGGGCCGCAGAAATTGCCATGGGGCGATGGTGTGGGAGCGCAGGGCACCTTCTCCACGCTGGCTTGAGGGTGGCTCTGGCATGTGCGCCATTATCCCCAGCTCCTTCCAGCCCCTCTTGCTGCACGGGGAAGGTGAACCGGTGCTGAGCCGCTCTCTGTTCTGCTTTCCCTCCCCAGCCTCTGCGAGTGAAAGTGTCTGAGCAGCTCCTGGCTGAGATCGGTGAGTGACGGGCTCCCGGGTCATGTGCGGTCTGCGTGGCCGGCGTCACCGGCACTTCCCCCTGAATGAGGACTGTTTGTTAAGATGCCAAAGCAGGATCCCAAATGACTTCTGCAGGACTCTACCTCTTGCCCCCTCAGAGAGGATGTGCTGAGGTTTGGCACTGGGGCTCCTGAGCTCTTCCCCAGCTCGGTCCCAGTGGTCCTAGGGGTCTTGTTATGGGCAGGTGTCTCAGCCTGGGTGTGCAAAATGGGAGATGGGTTATCCCAGCCCGGAAACTAGCTGGCTAGAGGGCTGCGCTCTGGCAGGAGGAGGCTCTGCGGTCTTCCTGCCTGCCCCGCTCTGCCCAAGCGCCTGCTAGAAGATCCTTTGTGCCCTTCCTTGCATGCTGAGCATGGTTGGTGACACACCGATTCTCCTCTCCTGTCCCCAGAGACTCGCCTGCGGAACGGGGACGATGTCCGAGCCACCCTCTTTGAAGCTCAGGAGATGGTGATGCCTGAGATACAGGAGCAGATCCAGGACTACAGGTAATGCGGCTGCCAAGGTGCCCCACAGAGCTCCGTGGGCTCCTGCCCACACTCCCGCCTGCACAGGGTTTGTCTCGGCAGCGGGTGGCCGGTGCCTGAGCTTGTGGCCCTGACCCTTGTCCTCCGCAGAACAAAGCGCACCATGGGCCTGGGGAGTCTGTATGGGGAGAACGACCTCTTGGACCTGGATGGGGACCCCCAGAAGGAGCGGCAAGTGGCCGAGAAGCAGCTGGCCCAGCTGGGCGACATACTGTGAGTGCCGGGCTGCCGCGGAGGCTCCCTGCCCTGCGCGTGGGGGAGCGCCTCTCTGCCTGGATTTGGGGTGAGGATGTGGGGAAGGGGATCGGGCACAGCCTTGGCTCTGCTCTTTCATCCTGCGTGATCCACGCGTTTGCTGTTGGAGGTGGGAAAGGGAGTTTGGAGCAGGCGCTGGGTGCGGTGAAGGGTAGGGGGCACAGTGGGGTGGAGAACTCGGCGCTGCGAGCGTCCTGCCTGGGGGCTGGGCAGAGGAGCCTGTTCCAAACAAACTCTTTTATCCCTCCCCATCTCTCTCTCCAGGTCAAAATATGAAGAGGACAGGAGGTGAGTGGCTCCGGGGCTTGGGGGAGCGCGTCCAGATGTGACTGCCTTACAGTTGTTAGCCAAGGAGGCAAAAGGAGAGGAGTCACAGGAGCATCCCCTTCCCGTGCTGGCCTCCGGCACCCTCTCCCCATGCCAGGCGTATCCCCGTGGGCTCTCAGGCTGGCCCTGGGGAAGGGTGAACACATACCTTGGCGTCCTGGTGCCCCCCCCTGCCATCTCAGCTCACCCTCTTGAACTGCTCCTTGCCTTTCCTCCCTTCTCGCTTGCCCCGCATCCCAACCCGGGCATCCTCTCTGGCCTGGGGAGGGATGGACCCTCTCTCCCCGCCAGAGCCCTGCAGGATGTCCCGGCCTCCCCCATTGTCTCTCCTGGCCTGCGGTGCTCTGTCCTGGTGTCGGATCTCCAACCTTACACTCTCCTCTCTTCCAGCTCCCCCATGGCCTTTGCCCTCAGCACGTATATGAACCACACAGGCATCCGCAGCCGGGAGCCCCGGGTGGCCGGCACCAGTGAGAAGGCACAGTCCCTCCCAGACAGGGACAAGTGGCTGCCCTTCTTCCCCAAGACCAAGAAGGTGGGTGGCCCTCTGCCCTGGGGTCAGGTGCTCGCTGCTGGATCTTTTGAGGTGACCCAGGGAGGGGTTCTCCAGAGATCCCCGTCTCCCCCCCATGCCTTGGAGAGCTGCTTAGTGCCAGGGCAGAGCCAGATCCCAGCCCCATCCCTTCCCAGACGGCTCATGCCGCAGCGTTCAGCCAGCGCGGTGATGGCTGGGGACACGCATGGTAACGGTGTGTTTTTATCTGTGCTCCTCTCGGCTGTCCCAACAGAGCAGCAGCGCGAAGAAGGACAAGGACGCTATGGAAGACAAGAAGCGCAACCCCATCCTCAAGTACATTGGGAAGCCCAAAATCTCCTCCCAGAGCAGTGAGTATCGAGACCTTCTCGGGTGCTGTACCCAGCAGTCTCTCTGCTGCCTGGAGGAAATCTGCAGCCATCTGCGTGCCTGGGACCATTGGGTGGCCGTTGGCACACGTGGGGCTCCAGTTTACCCAGTAGCCAGCACTTCGCATCAGCCACCCTCTGCTCTCCTCCAGCCACTCATTGGAAACGTGGAAACTCAACTGGCCGTGCTCCCACATGGCTTTGAGGGGAGCGGGAAGGGAGCTGAGCTCTGCCCCCCACCAGAATCTATCTCATGGACCCCATCCCGCAGGCTGACGGGCTGCTCGCTGTGTCTTAAAAGTGCTGCGGCTCCTGGGGGGCTGAGATGGTGGAGAGCAAGTGTGTGCACGTGTGTGTGCGCACACGTGTGTGCCTGTGTTCCTCTTCCTCCCCTTCTGCTTTGAGTTCTCATGTTGTTAGCTCACGCCTTCCCTCTTTGCCTCCTTCCTTGCTGAAATGCGGGATTGATTTGACATCTCATTTTTGTTTTTCCTTTCAGCATTTCATGTCCCTTTGTCCCCTGTTGAAGGTAAAAGGCCTCTTTTTTTGTTTGCCATTCACCTCATGTGCTTATAGTTTTATTTTGCCCCCCCCGAACTACCCCACCGTTCTTCCACTGGGTGTCGGGGTGGGCTCGGATGGGTGCCCCGGGGACCAGGAGGAGGGTTGCCCATGGCGACCGGCCGTTCCTGTCCCACGCTCGGGCATCCCGGGCGCCCACTCAGCACATCTCCCCAAGGAAGCCGGCACCCGGCTTCGGGGAAGCCCTTGGGCGAACGGTGGCGATGCCGCCGGCACCTTTGCCTCCGCAGCCCGAGATGGATGGGAGTCTGCCGGGCAAATGGCCGAGGCCACGGTGCTGCGGGGTGGGTGGCAGCACCAGCATCTCCTCGCCCGGTCTCAATGGGAGTTGTTTCCTTCCTTTTGCCCCAGCAGTCAAACCCGGCAATGTGAGGAACATCATCCAGCACTTTGAGAACAACCAGCATTACGAGAGCCAGGAGCCCGGCACCCAGCGTCTCTCCACCGGCAGCTTCCCCGAGGACCTGCTGGAGTCAGACAGGTAGGGCAAGGGGATGCGTTGGGGGCTGCTTGTGCTTTCAGGGGTCCCACCGCAGTTTTTGGTGTCTTTCCATGAGTGGCGACGTCCCTGCCTGTCCCCCCAGGCTCAGCCTGTTCTCCGCTTTGTCTCCCTGGTGCAGTTCCCGCGCTGAGGTCAAGCTGGGCCGCTCGGAGAGCTTGAAAGGCCGGGAGGAGATGAAGAAATCCCGGAAAGCAGAAAATGTGCCACGGTCCCGCAGCGATGTGGACATGGATGCCGCAGCCGAGGCCACAAGGCTTCACCAGTCGGCATCGTCTTCCGCTTCCAGCCTGTCCACAAGGTGGGAGACACCATCCGAGCCCCCGGGCAGGGAGGACCTGGGTTCACCAGGGTTTGTTTTTCTTCAAAGGGGAGCTGGGAGACCTGGGGCTTTGAATGCTGAACCCTGTGGGCTGAGAGACCGTCTCTCGGGAAAGCTTTTGCTAAGCTGCTGGGTCAAGGCCAAGCCCCAGCCACGCACAGCGGGGTGGCCCTGGCCCCACAGCGCCCAGCAGAGCCTCCTGGCCAACGTTTTCCATGGGAAAACAGAGAAAATTGGGCTTTAATCCCCATTTGTGCCTCAAACCCCTCTGGCAGCTGGTAGCGCCAGACCCACATCTGGAGGGGTTTAGAGAAGCGCTGCTGGGTGCTGCCCCATGGGGCGCAGCGATGGGAGGAGGCAGGTCAGGACATCAGGACGCGAGGGTGACTCTCCCATCCCTCCCCAGGTCGCTGGAAAATCCCACCCCCCCCTACACGCCGAAGATGGGACGCAGGTGAGTGGCCCACCCGCGGTCTCTGCCGTCTCTACCGCGCCGCCCCGAGCCGAGCCGGGTCCCTGGGGCCAGTTTTCCTTCAGAGCAGGAGGGTCACTGTTAGGGGTGTGCCGGGGCTGTGCCCCCGCTTTGGGGGTCAGAAGGGCTCCGTCTGTGCCTTCCTAGCTTTTTCCCTCCCCATAAGCGAGCCTTGAGAGAGCACAAGGGGAGACCATGCCCAGGGCTGCCCCGGGAGGGAGTTCCCCTGTTAGTTCTCCATCCTCCTGGGGCGAGGGGGCACCTCTGTTCCCTTGTGTCTCATGCAGGAGCTTAAAGGACCTATATAGATGTCTGCTGGGGGACCTAGTCTTTTAGCTCAAGAGTCAGAGGCTTGTACTTCTTGTGCTGAAGGCCCCGGGTTCAAGCCGAAATAGGGCCCAGGTAGATATTGGCTGTACTGGGAGCGCTGCGGGGTGGGCTGGCTGGATGCGGGTAGCTGCAGAGTACTCCCACTGCCGCCTTTCACCCTCTCAGGAGCATCGAGTCGCCCAGCCTGGGTTTCGGTGTGGATCCCTTCCTGCCTCATCTCCTGGAGGACGAGCAGGGGCAGCTGTCCGACCTGGAGCCCGAGTTGGACTCCCAGAACTGGCAGCACACGGTCAGCCGGGAGCTGGTGGCCAACCTGCCGCAGAAGGAGATTGACCGGCAAGAGGTGATCAACGGTAAGGAGCGCAGGGCATCCCAGGGACACGAGGGACCCCCCCGGCAGCGTGCCCCAGCACCGCTGGGCTCCCTGGCCACTTCTCCACCCCTGTGCCTTTTGCACAGAGCTCTTTGCCACCGAAGGGTCTCACCTCCGCATCCTCCGAGTCCTTGACCTCCTCTTTTACCAGCGGATGAAGAAGGAGAGCCTGCTGTCCCGGGAAGAGCTGGCGCTCCTCTTCCCCAACCTCCCTGACCTGATAGAAATCCACAGTAAGCCTCTTCCCGCTGGGATCCCGCTCTCCCCTGGAAATATCCCCCTGCGGTGGGAGCAGAGGGTGGCCCACGGCTGCCCGCTGCTCCTGCGTGATCACCCACCATTTGAACCAGTCCTGCTGATGGCATTGTACCGTCTCACCGCTCCGGCCTCTCCTTTCCCTCGCCTGGGAGGGATCCAGAGCCTGTATTTTCCAGGCTCTGCCAATGCCTGTGTGTGGGATGCCTGGGCTGTACCCAGCCCTTGGCGTAACACGCTTGCAGGACACGCTTTTGGTGTCACACTCCTTGACACGCTGCGTCCGTGATGGCAGCAGTCGAAGCCCACGTGGCTCTCAGCCTCTCCTGCCTGCCGGAGAGCCGGCAGAGACCCTCACGGATGAGCGGTGGGTGACCCCAGCATCCCATTCACGTTGGGTCCTGTCTGTCTCTCGCATCCTCGTTCAGATTCTCTCTCCGAATCCATGAAGAAGCTCCGGGAAGAAGGACCAATCATCAAAGAAATTGGGGATCTCATGCTGTCTCGGGTAAGGGGGGACAGGGGTGGTAGAGCCCCTGAGGGCAACTTCTTGTCCTCTGGCGTGGAGGGGTTGACATCTTTAAGGGGAGGTGATCCCACTGTCACACTGTCCTCTGGCCGTGGCTACGCTGGGAGCTCGGGGAGACTCAGGGTGAAGCCTGGGGGGTGTCTGAGCCCAGTTCTCCCCTGCACCCCCCCAGTTCGACG
The DNA here is from genome assembly GCF_000708025.1 of Charadrius vociferus. NCBI lineage: Eukaryota > Metazoa > Chordata > Aves > Charadriiformes > Charadriidae > Charadrius > Charadrius vociferus. Next base: position 60,413 of record NW_009649963.1, read on the forward strand.
GCACGGCTAAAGAGGAAATCCAGCAAGTGGCTGCTGACTTCTGCTCTTACCAATCCATCGCCCTAGAGCTGATCAAAACCAAGCAGCGCAAGGAGACCCGTTTCCAGATCTTCATGCAGGTTTGTCCCTCTCCTGGGCTGTTCCTCGCCCCCGGGGCTCCCCTGGTTTCCCCCGATCCCACCTCGGGGTTTTCACCCTCTCCCTTCCACCCTAGGAAGCAGAAAGCAATCCGCAGTGCCGGCGCCTGCAGCTCAAGGACTTGATCATCTCTGAAATGCAGCGCCTGACCAAGTACCCGCTGCTGCTGGAGAACATCATCAAGCACACCGAGGGTACGGGCTTTGGGGGGCACGGGGCGCTTGTCCCCAGGGTTGCTCGGCTGAGTGTTCGTGCTTCCAGCACGTCCTTGGGCTGGCAGGAGACGATCGCTTTCTGCTGTGGGGCTCGTGCCTCTCTGTTGCCATCCAGAGCACAATCCCAGGGCGGTGCGGAGGACATACTGCCTTTCCAGCACAAAGAAACGGACCAGGGGGGATCCAGGGGGTGGGAAAATCTCCCTCTTGTCTGCAGGGAGCTCTGGGCTGGTGGTGGTTTGTGCCCGCTGACCTGTTGTCACCTCTCTGCCCTGCCAGCGGGTACCTCAGAGCACGACAAGCTGTGCCGAGCCCGGGACCAGTGCCGGGATATCCTCAAGTACGTGAACGAAGCGGTGAAGCGAGCAGAGAATCGGCATCGGCTGGAGGGCTACCAGAAACGCCTGGATGCCACCTCGCTGGAGAGAACCAGCAACCCGCTGGCTGCTGAGTTCAAGGTAGTCCCGGCTCCGCGGCAGCGGCAGGGGATCGGCAGGGGTCTGTCCAGCCCTGGCCCATGCTCACCGCCGTCCTCGGCATCCCGCAGAGCCTGGACCTCACCTCCCGGCGCATGATCCACGAAGGGCCCCTCACCTGGCGCATCAGCAAGGACAAGACTGTGGGTACGGACCTTCCCCACCACCCGGTGCCAGGAGCACTGGGAGACTTCTCCCTGCATCCTCAGCGCCTCCCAGGACATGGGAATTTTATCTCCAGCCCCAGCGGCATTACAGGGACCCCCGTAGCCCCTACGTTGTCTCTCCTGGCTGTAAGGAAGGAGTTTCCACCTGGTTTGCAAGCACATCACTGGTTGAGCCTCCGCTCTCTTGTCTCCTCTCCCACCCCAGACCTGCACGTGCTGCTCCTCGAGGACCTCTTGGTGCTGCTGCAGAAGCAGGATGAGAAGCTGGTGCTCAAGTGCCACAGCAAGACGGCGCTGGGCTCTTCGGACAACAAACAGACCTTCAGCCCCGTCCTCAAGCTCAATTCGGTGCTCATCCGCTCCGTGGCCACAGGTAGGGACAAAAGCTGGGGAGAGGAGCCACCAGGGCTGGCAGTGGGGACCGCCTGTCCTCTGGCTGTGTCCCACCACGGCCATGCTGGTGACAGCCGTGCCGGTGGGTTGGGTTAAAGCCCTTGCCATGCGCTGACCTTCCTCATCGCTCTCGGTCACCCCACGCAGATAAACGAGCCCTCTTCATCATCTGCACGTCAGAGTTGGGACCTCAGATCTATGAGCTGGTGGCTCTGACGTCTTCCGACAAAAACGCGTAAGGCTCGGCGGGACGGGGGCTGGCGGCGACGGGCAGTGCCTCCCCGGGGACAGGGGCTTCTCTGGGGGGGACAGAGACACACACCCCCCCGGGGGAGCTGATGAGGGGCTCTCGGTCGGGCAGGTGGATGGAGCTACTGGAGGAGGCGGTGCAGAGTGCCACGAGGAACGCCACTTTCCCCCCTAAACGCCGGACGCCGGAGCCCACCCGTGCAGCACCCTCCGGGTGAGCAGCGCAGCCCCTTGTTGGGAGCCGGAGCCCTAGCCCAGTCCTGTTGCTGGGGAGACAGTGGGGGATGAGGCCAGCAGGCTGCTGGGTCTCTCCGGAGGGCGGTTGGGATGGGGAGAGGGGTCCTCCCCGGTCACTGGGGACCTGGGGGTGGCTACCAGGGCTCCTGGCACCTTGTGCGGGGGGCTTCGGCTGCGTCCGCCCTGGGGTGGGGGCTGTCCCCGAGCCCCTGGCTCCTGCCTGTGGCCTGATGTCCGTTCTCCGTCCTCGCAGCCTGGTGTTACAGGACCCCGACATCTCCCCCATCCTGTCCCGAGGTGCCGGCTCTGGAGCAGAGGCAGAAGATTGCTCCTCAGGTGAGCTCCCGGAGCCCTGCCTGCCCCTCGCTGCCTGCACCCTGCCCGGATTTCGGGGACGGGACACGGACGTGAGCTCTCCCCTTCTATCCTGCAGCAGACGACAATCCCACCGCGCTCCTGGGTGAGGAGAAGCCCGCAGCATTGCTGGAGGAGCCGGTGAGCAGCGAGGTGGAGGAAGGGGAGGAAGAGCTGCCCGTAGCCCCGCTGCCCACCCCCTCGCTGGGACTGGGGGTCTCGCTCCCCGCTTGCCTGCGTGAGCTTTGCTGGATGGGAGCTGGGGGCTCGCGTGGGGCACCGAGGGCTGCGGGTGGACCCCCCCTCTCTGCTGTGTGCACCCCGGGGGGGTGGGGGCTCTGACGGGTGCCGGTGCTGGGTGCTGATAGGTGCCGGTATCGGGGTGCTGGTGGTGGGTGCTGGTATTGGGGTGCTGGTGGTGGGCGCTGATGGATGCTGCTGACAGATGCTGGTGTTGCCGTGGTGGTGGTGGGTGCTGGTGGATGCTGCTGATGGGTGCTGATGGATGCTGGTGTTGCAGTGCTGGTGGTGGGATGCTGGTGGGTGCTGGTGATGGGTGCTGGTGGTGGGATGCTGGTGGGCGCTGATGGTGGGATGCTGGTGGGTACTGATGGATGCCAGTATTGGGGTGCTGGTGATGGGATGCTGATGGGTACTGGTGGATGCTGGTGGTGGGGTGCTGCTGATGGGTACTGATGGATGCCAGTGTTGGGGTGCTGGTGATGGGATGCCGATGGATGCTGGTGGTGGGTGGTTGATGGGTGCTGGTGGGATGCGGGT
>NW_009649963.1:67948-68359 GCF_000708025.1 Charadrius vociferus
CGAGCAGCTACAAAGTCGTCCGGAAAGGTAGAGGGGTGACAGCAAGGGTCCTCAGCTGGTCAGGGTGGGGGACACACACCGGGGGACCCCTCTGCTCTCCCTGACCTGCCCCTCGCTGGGACTGGGGGTCTCGCTCCCCGCTTGCCTGCGTGAGCTTTGCTGGATGGGAGCTGGGGGCTCGCGTGGGGCACCGAGGGCTGCGGGTGGACCCCCCCTCTCTGCTGTGTGCACCCCGGGGGGGTGGGGGCTCTGCCCGGTGCCGGTGCTGGGTGCTGATAGGTGCCGGTATCGGGGTGCTGGTGGTGGGTGCTGGTATTGGGGTGCTGGTGGTGGGCGCTGATGGATGCTGCTGACAGATGCTGGTGTTGCCGTGGTGGTGGTGGGTGCTGGTGGATGCTGGTGGTGGGTGCT
>NW_009649963.1:69210-69672 GCF_000708025.1 Charadrius vociferus
TAGTGTGGTACTGATGGTGGGGTGCTGATGGATGCTGTGGTGGGATGCTGATGGGTGCTGGTGGTGGGTGCCGGTGTTGGGGTGCTGGTGGCGGGGCCTGCTCACCCCTTCCCTCTCCCTCCCCCCTCTCTTTTCGGGGTGCACAGCCCAGGCGGAGGGTGCTATGGAGGCCACGCCCTCGCCAGGCAGCAGCCAATCAGAAACTGAGCTGCAGGAAGGAGGCGGAGCTAATGTAGATGGTAAAGAGACCCCCCCCATCCCCTCCCTGGACCTCACAGGGTGTCCCCCTGTCCCCCATGTCCCCAGGAGGGCCACCTTACCGTCTCCCTGTGAAGGGGATGTCCTCATGTCCGTTGAAAGGAGCTGCATCCTCTAAGGGGACACGTGTCCCTGGCAGGGGGGGACAGTGTCACTTGGGAGGACCTATCCCTGGCCGGGGGGAGGGGGAAGGAGGGGGTGACA
>NW_009649964.1:0-1870 GCF_000708025.1 Charadrius vociferus
CCAAGGACTAGTAGAAGGCACAATATGTCCTTGTTGTGGTTTGGCCTCAGCCAGCAACAAAGAACCAAGCAGCCGCTCACACAACTCCCACACCCCCAGATCCCTTTCTGCAGGGCTGCTCTCCCAATCTATCAGTACCACCGCGAAGCACACCGACCGGACCCGCACCGCCGCAGCCCACCCCCGAGTGGCGACTCCTCTCCTTGCCCCAGCTAGCTCCTCTTATAGCTCGGGCATGGGTCACGTGGTATGGAATACCTGCCCCCTGCCGGCTCCTGGGGAGATTAACCCCATCCCTGCCGGAACCAGGACAGTGTGGGAAGAGGCAGTGGTACCTCAAGGTGTGCGCGCATTTCTTGAAGAAGTTTGGGATTAATCTGTGGAAACGGTGGTCTTGGGTGGGGGTATGGTGGGAAGATGTGAAAAACTTGTCTGGGATCAAAAGGCAATTAAGCAAATTCCTGGAAAGAAAAATCTACTGAGGTTTGGTGAGCCCAGTGATGGTGCTTCTGGTGTGGGAAATCCCCAGGCTACAGGAGTAAGGAGCATGTTGTGGGCATGGTGTGCTCCCCTGGAGCTTCAGCTCTTCCCAAGGCCTTGGCTGTGGGTCTCTGTCCCAAAAAGGATGGGGATGGTGGGGCTGCTTTTCTGTTTAAAGCATCATTACTTGGTGTTTAAAGGTTGGAGCAGTGGATGAGGCCACTGAGTTCTGCAACTTCCTACCCAAGTGCTGTCTGCAAAGCACATTCCTGGTGGGTCACGTACTGCTGCAAAGGAGACTTTTCCCCAGTTGCTGCCACCACTGCCTCTGAGCTGGATCTCCCCATTGCTGAGCAGGTGGGGTAGGAGTGAGGGTGTGAACCTGTGTGCAGGAGAACGCTGGTTCCTTGCTGTGGTGCTCCCCTAATCCTGCTCAGACTGCCCTGCTCAACATGGCACGGGGAAGTGTCTGGCAACTGTAGCTGGGTGAGCTCAGGAGATGCATCTGAGGACACTGGGCTTGGCAGCAGCGAGGTTTGTACTCTGTTCTCTATGGCAAGAGCAGTGCCCACACATTTGGTGCTGTTTCTCCTTCCTGCCTGTTCCCATCCTTGGAGATGCCTCCTGCCTTTCCCAGCACCCTGACCTGCAGGATGAGGCTGTAAGGAGAAGAAAAAAAAAATAATAAAAAAAAATCCATGACCAGTTTTTTTTTTTTGTTGGATTAATGCCCTGTTCCCTGTCTGCTGTGGTCTGAGTCGATGCATCTCTGAGGAGATGCTGATGGGAGTTGCCTTCCAGGTCAGGTCTGGGTTTTAGTTCCTGCTGTTTGTGAAGGCAAGCCCAGTCCTGAGGGTATGGGGACCTTGTTCTTTGGGGCTCATCCAGCCCCTGGTGTGTCCCCTGAGGAAACCACCAAACCAGAGTGGCTCTCGCTGGCTCCCAGTTATTTTTACTTTGGTATCCTCAGCATGCAGCAGGCTTGGGCCTACCCAGCTCTGAGCATGGGAAAATCCAGATGGGAAGGGTTCCCAGGAGGTCTCTAGTCCTCATGCTCAAAGCAGGGTCAGCCACAAGGTCAGAGAAGGCTGCTTGGGGCTTTATCCAGGCTGGTCTTGAAAACCTCCAAGGACAGTGACAACACTGGAAGAGCTTGTTCCAGCAGAATTTCCAATGTCCTTGTGGTGCTGTGTCTCACTAGAGCCTGCCTGCATGGCCTCCTGAGGGCATATGGGAGGAAGGGGATGGAAGTGGCTATTAGGGCTAATGATGGTGTTTGGTGTGTGTTGTTTGTGTTTGTTTTTTTTTTATTTTGTTTTACTCTCCACCCTCCCCTGTTGGGGCTGAGGATGCTGGCTGGTGGCCCCCCCTTCTGGTGGGCTGCTGGCGT
>NW_009649964.1:2748-22316 GCF_000708025.1 Charadrius vociferus
GGGGCCTAGCCAAGCTCCCTGGCTGCTGCAGGTACTGATTTGGGGGACACCCTCAGCCCCCCAGCAGGTTTACACAGCTCCAGTACAGGGCAGATGCTCTCAGCTCTTCCGTGGGTGCTGTCCACACCAGGAACCATGTCCCAGAGGTGACAGGGAGAAAAGATGAGGGCTTCCAGCATTCGCGATAGATTTAATTAGTATTTGCAATTAGGATCGGACAGGGAAGGCTTTGGGCAACTGGGATACACCCACCCACCCCCCACCATCCCATGCCCTGCTTGCCCCAGCCTCCACAGCACAGAGACACCAGGGTAGGTCTGCTAGGGGCTTGCTGAACCATCACAGCCCTAAACTGGCAGGGAGGAAAAAACCCACCCCCTACCAGAGCTAGGGAAAGCTTTTGGGAGAGTCCTGGAGAGCTCCTGGCACAGGTATAGAACCTTCCCAGGTGGCTGAAAGTGGCTGGGGCTTGGGTCCCTCACTGGCTGGAGCTGCCTCTCTCAGGCTTGCACTGATGAACAAGTAGGAAATGATGAAAGCAAAGCCAACATCCGCATCCACCCTGCTTGGAGGAGCACAGAGCAGCAGGGAGAAGTGCAGGCAGGGAAGCAGCCCTGGAGTAAAGGTTTCTAGGTGCCAGTTATCCCCAAAAAGGGCTGATGTAGGGCAAGGGAAGTGCCAGCCTTCCCTGCTTGGCTCTCCTGACCCCCAGGAGTCTGCCGACAAGAGGGACAAGCCATCCTCAACCCCACTACCATAGGAGACAACAGCCAGCATTTTCTCTGCAGCACAGACCAGAGGTGGCATAAGGACAGGGCAAGAGTGGTGCTGACAGGCAGACAGTTCTGAAGTAGAAAAGAATACCTGAGCAGGGGTTACCCACCCTCCCCAGGGGCTTCTTACCACAGCAGGAGGTTGTGCTATTTAAACAGTGTTCCCAATTTCAGTGTTTCTCTCCCCACTGCTATGCACAAGCTCTCATAGACAGTCCCATCCTTCTGCCATTTTGAGATGAGACTCACCTCACCTGTCTCCCCTCTCCCCTTAAATCTAGCCAGGTTGATGAAGCCTTCCTACATCTGCCAGGCTTTGGGGCTGAAACTCCCACTGCCCAGGCCCTGCACAACAACTGCTGTGGTGGAGGTTGCCATCTCCACTGTGGCTCAGCCCCAAAGGCCTAGGGCACCCTTCTGCCACGCAATCTACATTTAAGCTTCTTTGCAGAAATCCTCAGTTACTGCAACCCCCTCACAAAAACCAATAGCACATGGCCACTCTGTGTGTCCTGTGGCCATTGCCTCAAACAGGCTCTCCCCTTTGGTTCAGTGCTGGGCCGTATCCAGCCTGCCACACTGCTCCCCCATATGCATGATGGGACCAGACCTAGGGCTTCTCTCATATAAAAAAGTACAGCAGTAGCACATTTTTCAGTTCAGAGAAGGGAAAATAAACCAAAGTTTAAGGCAGCAACCTGTAAGTGGAAAAGAAGGATAAGACAGACCCATGAGGCACAACAAGGGGCAGGCCAGCAGCAGAGAGCCATGCCTGTCATCAGAAATCCATGATGCATGAAGCATTGCAGGGGAAGGAGGAAATCCCTCCACAGAGCCTGATGAACAGTGCTGCTGCAGCAGCAGCAGCAGCAGCTCCCCTCTTCCCTAATCATAGTGGGGCCACACTGCACCACAAACACCAAAGACAGCCCAAGAGCCCCTTGTGGCTGCCTTCAGGTAGGGCAGATGAAACAGGGAGAAGTCCTTTGCTGCAGAGGAGCCAAAGCAGCAGGAGACCAGACAGCTCAGGGCCAGCATCAGAGAAGCAAGAGATACCTGCTATCAGGCTCTCTAACTTGGTGCTTCCAAATTAGGGCAGGGGAGAGAGACTGCCAAGCCCATTTCTTCTGTTAACTTGGGCTAAGAGGCATAAGAATGAAGAGCAACCTCAAATGCACCAGGGAAGCATGCGTACAGATGGGCTCCACCAGAATGAGGAGTGCTCAGATAGCATGTGAGACACAGGGTTTACAGAAGCAGCACAAGCTACGCTGCACCAGTCCCACACAAAGGAACTGCCAGGGCCTGGATAGAGTTTTGTGGGATTTTTATTATTTTTTTATTATTTTTGTAGAATTTATTTTATACAGGCTAGCATTGTACTCTTTGCTAAAGCTGCTGATTCTGCCACAAACTAGAACAGAAATTTCTCAGAAATTAAGTCGGTTCCCCTCCTTGTTAATTCCCTGTCTGCCTCCCAACTGAACACTGGTCTGAATTGGTGTTTGCAGAAAAGATTCCCTGTACAAAGTCTGACATGCAGCTACACTGTTCTGACTGAGGAATAAAGAAGCCGAGAGTCCATTGAACAATGGATTTTTTCCCTGTATAATGTGGACTGATGTGGAGTTTGGTCCAGAGGACAGCGAGTTAACCGTAGAGATCATCGTCATTGTCTTCACTGTACACATTGCCCCCGCTGCCACCTCCTGTGCCTTGGCTCGGACCGGTGCCACCCTGGTTACCCGATGGGAACCTGCGTGCAGTGGTGCAGAAGGGGAGAAAAGAGATGCTGTTCAAAAGCCTCCTCACAGCTCAGCACAATCCCCTCCACGCCAACACCCTGATGCCAAATAGGACAGGCAGGAGAAATGGGATAGAGCCTTATGGCACATCGTGCAAAAGGCTTATACGGCTGCTGGATGTCACTCATGTTAAAGGAAAAAAGGGTTGATGGACTTCAGGAGCACTAACAGAGCACCTACAATTGACCTGCAGCACAGCTTACACCTGCCAAATGCTCAGCTGACTGCTGTACATGCTGGGGAAAATAGGAAAACATAGTGGAAGAGGGAGTTTATTACCCAGAATCCTGCAAAAAGCTGCCTTGGTACTTTGTTCTGGGGCTGGCTGAGACATGCTGCCCTCCCCCCACTCCCCCACAGTTACCTGAAGCTGCCAAAGCCACGGCTCTGCTGTAGAGTCTGTGCAAACATCTCATATTTCCTGATGTCATTGTCACTGACAGAACGCCGAGCAAAGCGCATGGCCTCTTCAAAGTGATCCCTGCGTATCTCGGGAACTGGGTCATCCTCCTCCACTTCCTACAGCAGGACAGAGGGCCCAGGTGAGCTGTGTGCTCAAGCTCTGTGGCCTGACAGATGCCCACAGCCTCCCTCTAGGCCAGGATGCTCCAACACCCATCAAAGTAAGGGCTGGAGAGGGACACCGTGGCAGACCAAGTTGCAGCTGCAGCAGGGGCCTTCTGAGCAATGCTGACAATGAAGCACCCCAGGAGGGCCTCACCCTCCCAACAAGATGAGAACAAAGTGCTCCAGCTCCACGCTCTGTGCTGAGAGCCCACTCATCCCCATCTGAGGATTATGGAAAGCAACATATCCTGCCTCACCCACGGGCAGAGGTGGGCTGCCTGTCTCATGAGCAGGGAAAGTTCAGAGTACCCCACTCACCATGGCAGAAGGGTTGGTCTGCCTCTCACGTTCTCGCCTGATCTCACTCTCAATAGACTCACGGATGGCCAGTTTGCAGGCACGCTGGCAAATTTCTGTCAGGTCAGCCCCCGAAAAGCCATTGGTCATCTTAGCTAGGAAATCCAGGTCGACATCCTAGCAGGAAAAAAAAAAAAGAAACAACCAAACAAAAACAAACCAAAAGAGGCCTGTCCTTTACACCTTACACCCTCAAGTGACAAAGAGGTGTCTTTAGATCCCATGGTATCAAGATGCTGCCTTAACTTTAGCCAATTTTGAAAAGACGAGCTGTTAAGGTTCTTGGTTTTGGGAAAAGTTAACCACATACAAAGACAGGCCACACTCCCCACACACCTAGCAAGACCCTGCAAAGCAGCTGTAAATCATAGAATATTTAGAGTTGGAAGGGACCTTAAAGATAATCTAGTTCTAACTCCCCTGCCATGGGCAGGGATCAGGTTGCTCAAAGCCCTGTCCAACCTGGCCTTGAACACTTCCAGGGAGGGGGCATCCACAACTTCTCTGGGCAGCCTGTTCCAATGTCTCACCACCCTCACAGTAAAGAATTTCTTCCTAATATCTAATCTAAATCTACACTCTTTAAACCATTACCCCTTGTCCTATCACTACACTCCCTGATAAAGAGTCCCTCCCCAGCTTTCCTGTAGGCCCCTTTTAAGTACTAGAAGGCTGCTATAAGGTCTCCCCGGAGCCTTCTCTTCTCCAGGCTGAACAACCCCAACTCTCTCAGCCTGTCTTGATAGCAGAGGTGCTCCAACCCTCTGATCATCTTTGTGGCCCTCCATTGGACCCGCTCCAACAGGTCCATGTCCTTCTTATGCTGGGTGCCTCAGAACTGAACACAGTACTCCAGGTGGGGTCTCACGAGAGTGGAATAGAGGGGGTGAATGCCTCTGCACTCTTCAACCTCAAGAAGAGGCAAGTTGGCTTGGGGATTTAGGATACGATTCACTCATGTCTCAGCATTAGGAGTCAAACGAAATACTGTCAGACTGGAAATGGAGATGGGGCACAGGCAGACCAAGACAACCAACCTCCTCCTCCTTCCCCTCAACTGAGGGAATAGTACTGCAACCTCCTTTGAAGCTTTCCTTCCCAACAGCACCTAAAAAGGTAAGCTTGGCATAAAATAGCTTGAGCTCTCACTTGACATCTGCTTTTCTCTGATTAACTATCAGTTGCATTATTGCCTGCTCCCCAGGCAAGAGACGTATAGCTCTTGCCTATGATAGAGTTCAGCAACAATTAACTGCAATGGTTCTTCTTCAATTTCCATTTCCCACCCGTTTTCTACACTTACTTTTCTTTCAGAGTACAAGAATCTTTTCCATCTTGCCATAACAGGCTTTCCTGTTCCCACACCACGGGCAGAACTCCACTATGTGATAAAGACTTGCTGCGCTTACACACTAACACTTAGCTTTGTTGATACCTAGTCTCAGAGCTCAAACCTGCCCCTACCTCTTCCTTTCCATCCTTCAGGGATTGAAGGTTTCCCAGCTCTGTACTGCGTGGAGCAGTCACCAGCCCTCTGCTCTGTCCACAGCTTGTGAGGAGCATGTGCAGCACACAGCAAACCCAAGTCAGACACAGTCAGGGTGCAGATCCTACCTTGGCAACTGGCGATTTCCTTAGGTTGGCTTTAAGAATAGCAACCCGGGACTTCTCATCAGGCAGGGGGATGTAGATGAGTTGATCTAGGCGGCCGGGGCGCAAGATTGCTGGGTCAATGATGTCTGGCCTGTTGGTGGCACCAATGATGAAGACATTTTTCTTGGTGGACATGCCATCCATCTCTGTCAGGATCTGGTTGATGACACGGTCTGCAGCACCACCACCATCTCCAATATTCCCACCTCGAGCCTTTGCAATGGAGTCCAGCTCATCAAAGAAGAGCACACAAGGAGCTGCTTGGCGGGCCTGCAAAAAGCAAATGGTAACAATTACTCCACGTTAATACCAGGCGAGGAGCACGCTGATTTCACATTAAGCCTACCCTACAATTAAAGCAGCTCAGAGGAGTAACAGAGCACTGCTGCCACAAGGAGAGCTTAGAGGAGCTGCTCTGGAATAGTCTCCTGCCACACAAACCCTCAATTAAGTTATCCTGAACAACAAGCTGTATTTCCCTAAAGCTAGGAGCACTGTGAACCAAGCAGAAGGGCGGTAACTCCAATGCCTAGAGGGAAAGCTGGAGCCAATTTGCCTGGACCAGAACTCTCCCTGCAAGATCTGGGGACATCAATTGATTATTTAGGCACTCAAGTATCAGTAGGTAAGATATATCAAATGGAAGGGGGAAATCCAATCGCTGTCTTCAGCTACCTAATGGGTAGTTATAGGGAAAAGGGAGCCAGATTCTTCTTCAAGATGCACAGCAAAAGGATGAAAGACCACAGGCACAAATGGCTGCAAAGAAAATTCCAGTTAGAAATAAGAAAAAAAAATTTCTTGACAATGAGAGTGCTCAAACATTAGCATAAGGCCCAGAGAGGTCAGGGATTCTCTAACCCTAGCACATGTTCAAAACACAAGGCCCTGAGCAACCTGATTGAATTTTTAAGTTATCTCCCTGCTCTGGACAAACAGCTGGACCAGATGGCCTCTGAGGTTCCCTCTCAACCTAGATTTTTCTCTCTCTCACTCTCCTTCCAACTTTGTTCTTTCAGCACCTTCCCTGACCACAGGAGTGAGGATTCCCAAGATAATCCATGCAGATACCCTCCTGGGACAGGAGGTCACACTATCTATGGGAGAAATGGGCAGTAGGAGTGAGCTCCTTTCTAAGCCATATATTTTGATGGAATAGAATTCCATATTTCAGTTGGAAGAGACCTACAATGATCATCTAGTCCAACTGCAGAAGAAGAAACACCCGTAGCATGTTTTGAAAATCTGTAGATGGTGATGGCTAATGAGGTGTCAAAGTAAGTTTTCAGGGATGTGGAGAATATCTACGCCACCCTAATGCTAGCCTCACTGCTAAGACACTGAGGCATTTATCATCCTGTAACAACAGATACAAAGTGCAGCAGGAGAAAACCATTTAAATAGCTGTTGCCAAAGAAGATTAATTCCCTAACATCAGGAAAGCAGCCTCTACTCTCAGTGCAAGTGGGGAAAACACAAAACAAGAACCAGGCCAGTAAGACATGTGCAGTGGAGGCTGTTTTGGGGGTATCTCAGCACAAACATAGCACAAGGAATAGAAGATACACTTACCTTGTCAAAGATCTCACGCACGTTAGCTTCAGACTCACCAAACCACATGGTGAGCAATTCTGGCCCCTTGATGGAAATGAAGTTTGCCTGGCATTCATTTGCAATGGCTTTGGCCAGCAGTGTCTTACCACAACCGGGTGGCCCATAGAACAGAACCCCTTTCGATGGGGTCATGCCAAATTTGAGGAACTTGTCTGGGTGCTCCACAGGATACTGAAGAAGAACAAACCAAACAAACAAAAACCTCTTGTGATAAGCCAGAACAGGTCTGTACCTTAGAATAACAGAAAGGTTTGGGTTGGAAGGGACCTTTAAAGATCATCTAGTCCAACCTCCCTGCCATGGGCAGGAACATCTTTCTAGATCAGTTTTGTTTCTGCTCCTACCAGAAACACTACCTGAGATTTCTGGTGGGTTAAACACAAGATTCTACCTGCTCGGTGCCACTGGAGTTTTTAAATGGGCACTGGTTTGAAAAGCACCACAGCTAAATTGTAAAGCTGCCTTAAACAGTCTATTTCCACCTATGAACTAAGTACCAGTTCAGGTAGTTTTCCATCACACGTAACTCCAGCTTGACTCTGCCCTGCAAAAGCAAAAGGGAACAGCTCATTATCTAACCTATTTGCTCTGCCCTCCAGAGACAGGCAAGATGTCTGGTGTGAGCATTTGTCCTCCGCAACAAGGTCAGAGAGGCGATGATTTTAACGCCAGAAAATTAGACTAAAAAGCAGATTCTTTTATTCACAGACAGGCTGTTTCTACAGTGCCAACTGAAAGCAAGAACATATCAAACCCAAACCACCACAATGCAGGCAGGCACCAGAAGTTTCCGCAGACCATTCATGACTTTGTTCCAGCCTCTCCTTTCATAGAAGGCTTCACAATTACTTCTTACCTGTCTCTATGCCAATGCTGATGGAAAGCTCTCTGTATGAGAATCTTCATCCACTTTCTAGCATATAAAGCCACCACATAACAGGATTCTCAGCAGTGGTCCTTCTGCTGGTCTCCGCTTAAGAGGAGCGGAACTGCTGCTGTTTCTGCATGTAGCTAAGCACCCACCCAGGATGTCACTGTAGACTCAGCTAAGGAAAGCCTGATGCTGCTTCCCAGCACCTTACTCTCCCTAAGTTCACCAAGATGGAACAGCATGGTATTTTCAGTCCATTACAAGAAAATACCATAAAAACTCTGCATTTATCCTGTTCACAGCCCAAACAGGAATGTGAAGAGGTTCTGGATTTTATTAATATAATTATTTTTCAAGCTGACTATGCAAAAATCTGTAGGAAACCCTCACCTGTACAAGTTCCTGGAGTTCTCTCTTTACATCTTCTAGACCACCAATATCTTCCCAGGTAACTTGTGGCACCTCCACCACAGTCTCCCGAAGAGCAGAAGGGTTGCTCTGGCTCAGAGCCCACTATCGTTAGAAGAAACAGCATTATATGTATTCTAACACGTTATGTTCACACGCTTCAGATGAGCAATTAGACATTGCACCCAAAAGAAAGAGGGGCACTCCTGCATTACCCTGAAGTCATCCATGGTCACAGCCAGCGAGTTCATCACTTCAGCATCGATGGTTTCATCCTCTAGGTCTATGAGATCCATCTTCTTTCTTATAGCCTGAAGAGCAGCTTCTGAGCAAAGAGCAGCCAAGTCAGCACCAACATGGCCATGGGTCTCGTTTGCCACCTGAAAGCAAAGCACTGACTATGACTCACAGGGGTACAAGGAAGCGCTCCGCAAGGGCAATGCATGCTCTGGTCACTCGCTCAGAGGTGCAACAAAACTCTGGAGGACAGGAACATCAGTGCTCTGCTGCAAATTCAAGACAAGCGCTATCATATATTTAACAGGCAAAGACACTGCTGTTCCACCCCCTACTTCAGATCAAAGCTGTAACTGGAATTCAGATGGTGTGCAGAAAGATAACCCTGAGGACTGCAGTTCTTCATTCAGGACAGAGATTACAGTAACCATCCAGTATCACCACAATGTTCACCCAGGCTTGCTTTATTTTTAAAGAGAATGCCACAGCAAACAAACCCAGGAGGACAGTGGCAAGGCACTTCCAGACTGGGATGATACACATTTGTTTCACTTAACCATGCCATTCTTCACTAGCGAGTGAGGATTTTTGGTCACTGGTAAACTAGTTAGAAGGAAACCCAGAGATCACACATTCACCCAGTTTCATGCTGTCCTAAATGAGCAGAGACAAACTTTCCTAATAGCACTCTACTCACCTGTTCCAGATCCACATCATCAGCCAGTTTCATATTTTTTGTATGGATCTGCAGGATCTCCAGTCGCCCGGTGGCATCTGGGATACCAATATCTACCTCTCTGTCAAAACGACCTGGGGAGTACAAAACATATGTTGAGCTGCTGATTCTGCAAACTAGAAGAGTTGCAGTTGCTGCCTTCCTCTGACAGAGGAACATGATGACAAGCTACAAACACATACCATTTCAGAAAACATTCAAGATTATATAAACACAGAGGATTTCTGTTTTTTCCGAGCCTCGTTCATGAGAAAATATGCTTCCCCTAACCAACACACCATGAGACATTTTTGTTTATTTCTACCTTTGTGTCCTCAGCACAGAAGCCCACAAATACTGAGAAATTTAATTTCTCAGAACTTTCATAGCAGTACCCAAGTGGTAAACTGCCCCAATATCCAGGGAGACAGGAAACCTACGTATTACTGCAATATTAACTAAGGTACATACACCTATCATTTTCCTCTAGCCATAGCTGTGCATTCAAACACCTCACTACACATTTAAGAGGCTGTTTTTTCCTGCAAACTCGACTGGTTTGCTATTATAGACTTTACCAACTGGTCATACAACAGACATTCATTCACACTGCAAAGTTTCAAAAACCCGAATCTGAGAAACTACCAGACTTCTCATCAATAAAAGTAAGAGAAATTAGACAATTCAGAGCCTTCTGCAACCTGAAGCATGAACAATCCCTTAAGCATTTAGTCCTGAAGTAGCCTCACCTAATTGATGAAGTGAAAAACCACGCTACCCTTTAAGTATTTCATTATTTCTACAAGTTCTAACTTAATAAAGCACAGAAAATGATACCAAAGGTTGAAAGACTAGAAATGAATTTCAAACAAGTAGCTGGAGACAAGTCAATATTTTATGTAACGCACAGAAGATGTTAAATATTAATTTCTGCTCAATCTTTCCAAGGCCCCTGAAGCATAGCCCACGACAAAGTATCTGATACACAAAAAAAAAAGAGATGGCAATCGTGGTTACCAAATCGCCTGAGTGCTGGGTCAATGCTGTTAGGTCTGTTGGTAGCTGCCATAACGATCACGTGTGCTCTCTGTTTCAGTCCATCCATAAGAGTCAACAGCTGAGACACTATGCGACGTTCCACCTCTCCATGTGTCTATGCAGAGAGAAAGTAACGATTAGACCAAAAGCTCTAAAATACAGCATAGGAGCTAGTACTGCACCAGAGCAAACAGATACAACAGACGCAAGCTCTTAAGAAACATCATGAACTATATCAGATTCTTCTGATATCCAACTTCTGACATCCAACTGAATTCAAGCGTTAAAGTTAAATACTGCTTTACCCTGTAGTCAAATGCAGAGATTCACACCAGCTGTTACCAAAAACCAGCTGTTACCTCCTTTACCTTCTACAGGCTTTCTTTACCTTCTCTCTCTTAGGAGCAATGGCATCCAGTTCATCAATGAAGATGATGGCAGGAGCGTTCTTCTCTGCTTCTTCAAAGGCTTTCCTCAGGTTGCTCTCAGACTCACCAGCCAGCTTGCTCATGATCTCAGGACCTGAAAACATAACAGCACTGTGGCACCCAGAAGAGAGGCAGCTAGCCCCAAGGCATGCAGCTGGTGTGGGTTTGTGGTTGTGGGGTTTTTTTGGTGGTTTTTTTTTTTTTTTTTTTTTTTATTATGATGTGAGAGTATCTATATTTCAAGCCAAAGCAAATACCATCAACCAAGTTCACTAAATTTTCAGCTGAACAGGTAAGAACAGCATGCAGAATTACTTTCTATCATTATTCTGGTGTTTTTAGTTTACTCTAACAGAATGCAGCACTAGATAATGAGCTACCTTTAGCTGCCTCTTTCCTTACCCTATTTCACACTTGGTGAGCTTCTCTGTAATGTGCCACCACACACAGTTAATGCCAGTCCTAGCTTGCAAGAGAAGCAATCAAATTATATGGTGATGAATTATGAGGGTAGTGAAGAAAAAAGCTGTAAAATATTGAAGCTGTCTTTAGCTTGCATTACACAGTTATACATTTACCGCTAAGAGCCTATAATTGAGTTTAAAAAAAATAAACAAAGAAAACCCCCACCACACCAAACCCAAACCCCATCTCCTCTCAAAAAATTAAAAAAAAAAAAAGAAAAAAAAAAAGAGGTGTAAGCACATTAATCCCAGAAGGAAGGACAGTATTCCTCTGAGATCTCCTACAATGAATAACACTAGTGCAGGCTCACAGATTTATTCTGTTTTTACAGATTTTTCCATCATGCTGATGGGAGTGATAATGAAGAGAACAGTATGCTTTTAAGACATCCAAGAAAAAGAAACCTGACCCTCAGGAGTGCAAAGCTGCTAGCTGAAGTGCACCAACTGCAGGGCCACTGGTGCAGGCAGTTTCATTACAAGTAACTCACCAATTCACACCATCTCTGTCTACAGCACTGCCTGCAGCTCCAGGCTTGGGACCAGCAGACAGAGAATGCATCACTAATTCTGACAATGTTATTTCTATTCTGCAATAGAAGTACAAGTGCCTAAAGAAATGTCTGGCTCATTAGCATGCAGCGAGTGACATCTTCCACACACTTAGGAAGTACATGACAAGGGTGACATATGGTTAAAACCAGTCCATTTACATCTCATATCTTGAGATACAAAGCAAGTCACTTCCCTACTGCTGCTCACTGCTATGCCATGCTATATACCCCTTTGCTTTCACCTTCATGGATCTAAGTGATTGAAATCAGAAAAGAAAAGCAGCACTCCTTAAGTACAAATGTTCAGTTATTCCAGCACTGACTGTAAAATGGGACAGAAAAACAGCTAGGAAGATTCAGAGTCTGGTCCTTACTGGACATAAATCAGTATCCATCTCGACTGCTACAGGTGAAGAGTGATCAATAGGAGGTTCTGTCACTTGTAGCTAAGTCCCAAGGTACTCATTATAGCTTTCAGAACAGTTCCTCCCAATTAATATTATGCGAAACAGAACAGGTCTTGTGCTTTACTTGAGGGGAAAAAAAGAAATCCACAGCAGACCAGCTTCTTTTCTGAATGGAACATGCTGGCAGCAACAGAAACAAGTGTCCTGCACCCATATACATAGAATAATCTCAGCACTTCACTCCCAGCTCTGCCCTCAACAACATAAACAAACATTCTGCCAGACAGACTTCAAGTCCCTGCATCTCAAAGCTGTCTTTCCAACCAGCCTGCTACAAAACTATCAAGCTTAAGGGAAGCATCATTACAGACGCTTCCACGCAAATGGCCTCTACGTGTCCCCAGAGGCACACTTCAAAGAGGTAAGGAAGGATGTCAGGGAGACAACGTGGCTCTATAAGCCCTATTAATACCATTCATTATCATGAGATGGATGAATGAGCACACAGCAGATCTGGGGCCAAAGCAGCCATAAAACTTACCATTGATCAGGAAGAAGAAAGCCCCTGTTTCGTTGGCCACCGCTCGGGCAATCAGTGTTTTACCAGTGCCAGGAGGACCATACAGCAGGATCCCACGTGGAGGCTGAGGACAAAGGCAAGGGACTTAGCTGGTGAGCTAGTACGTGAATGCCTAAGGAGCTTCACAGTGAAGCCGTAAGCATTTGATAAAGCCAGTTCAAAATTGTGATGCAAACTCATGCAACAGCTGCCATCCCAGCACTGCTATCAACATCCTTACTACTTTGCATGACACACAAACAAAAACCTTGCCAGTAACTGACAGTGCTGATTCAATGCATCCATCTGCTTTGCAAGTTGCCAGTACTTTTAATCTATGTCCAAAACATGTCAGGAAATACTTTCCTAACACCAGCATTAAAAGAAAAAAACTCCAGAAAATTACTTATTCCCCCTCCCAATACCTCATAAACCTCCAACATCAAGAGTCATCTGCAAGGGCAAGCCCAGTCATCCACCTGGTGCACACGGGGACTTACCTTCACCCCTATAGCCTTGAAGAGTGCAGGGTGTCGGAGGGGAAGTTCCACCATCTCTTTGATTTGAGCCAGCTGCTTCCGGCAGCCACCAATGTCATCATAGCCCACTTCATTCAGTGACTCTTCTTCATCCTACCCAGAAGGAAATACATTAATCATTTGAGTGAAAACAATAGTTCAAACAATCCCTCCCGGTCTACAGAACCCAGGAATCCAGGTTTTTGCTCGTTGACATTTCTTTGCTGTCTTGAGAGTCTCACTT
The DNA here is from genome assembly GCF_000708025.1 of Charadrius vociferus. Taxonomy (NCBI): domain Eukaryota; kingdom Metazoa; phylum Chordata; class Aves; order Charadriiformes; family Charadriidae; genus Charadrius; species Charadrius vociferus. Next base: position 15,961 of record NW_009649964.1, read on the forward strand.
TCAAGTCTTCCTGGTGTCTTCTACAATTGTTTCTTAGCTCTCTTGTGGGAAAGTAACAGAAGATTGGTGAGGATGATTGTAAACACGCTCAACACCTGGGGTGTCAGAAAACACATAACTCACACTAATAGTTGTTTAGTCTTATGTGCTTGACAAGCAAAACATCTGTGCTTAGATAACATAGGCCTGTGATGGACTCAGAGGCACCTTATCAAACATGCTTGAGATTCCTGCCCTGCTGTCGGAAAAGACTAAAGCACAGTGGAAAACTACGCTTGCTTGAATCCCCGATATAAAGGCAAGAACAGCAGGTTCGAAGTCTCTCTCGCTAGCAAAAACTCTCTATCAAGGACCGAGCTCTGTGGTGCCTGCGTTCCCACTTGTGTGCCTCTGCCTGGGTGCTGCTTCAGAGATCCCCCAGTTGGTGAGGTATCGAGATTAGATTTACTCCTTGCATTTCATCTGTGGTTTTGTGGTTGTTCCTGCATCCTGCCTGTGTTAGCTCACACATCTCTCTTCCCAGACATGCAAAGGGAAATGCCTGCACGTACCTAGACCTCACTGAAGCCCACTCTCTTGAATGACAGCCTCTACTGCCAGGACCCCTACAGACTCCAGTGCAAAACAAGTTGTGTGACCCTCTGTGACTAACAAAGATACCAACAGACAATGAAGCCCAGTATAAAATATACTTAATCCTTAAACTGCAAGTGATATTTCTAACTTCTTGACATACCCTAGCTACCATACAGTTCAACATAGTGTTTTCTTTTGAGATTGACTCAAAGTAACAGAGAATGTTAAGATCCAGATGTGCAGATTAGACTGACTATAACCAACTCTTTCAGTATAGCTCTACAGCATCCATTCATTTGGCTGTCCAAATCTCTACTGGCCTTAGTTATCTGTAACATTAGGCAACACTAAAATAATACAGCCTGGAATCTCAGAGGGGCTCAGTCCAAGCCACACAAACAGGAACTACTACTTCAAGCAGGTTGCCCTATCAAGCGCTGAAGGTCTCTGGGTCTGGAGATGCCTGCCCTCTCCAGGTCTTGCTCCAGGGTTTGTGGAAACCTTTTTCCTAATATCTACTGGGAATTTCCCTTGATCCAGCTTGTGCCATTGCCTCTAGTCCTGTCCCTGGGCGCAGCTCTTGGAAGAGCCTGGTTATCCACCCCTTCCCATCAGGCAGTTGCCAGTAAGCCTGCCTCTGCCTTCCCTTCTCCATGCTGCATCAACCCACTCTCCCAGTTGCTCCTCATTCATTCTGACCTCCAGCTCCTCATCATTTTGGTGGCCTTGGCTGAACTTGCTCCTATCTGTCTCTGCTGAGTCCTGAAGAGCCTAAACTGGACTCATCCAGTCCCCAGACATAGTCTCACAAGTGTCAAATAGATGTGAATTTTTCAGAAGGCAGCTAACTACAAACCAGCACTCACTCTGATTTGCAGGTAATAAAAAGGCACTTACTTTATGAAGCATACAACCACCTTAGCTCATTTCTCTGAGATTTCCTACTCTGTAACAGTAAGGTGGCCAAGACCTGACAGACAATCCACCCAGGCTGCCTCAAGCTTGGGACACTCAAGGCTAGATACCTTAAGGGACTGGGGAGAAGAAAAAGAAAAATAATTAAAAAAAAAAAAATAATCAACCATTTAGAGATTTCAAATTTCTCACCAAAAAAGCACTAATTGCTTTCTTTTCACATGGCATGAAATTTAACAACATTGTAAGGCCTCCCTGCTATGGATCAAGAGAACTTTGGAATTAAAAGATGCATCTAAGTCCAGCATGAGATATCTGGAAGCAGATGCAAAACCAACTATTGCCAATGTATGGCATCTCATCAGCAAACCTAAGCATTGGTGCTATCTCAGCATCTGAAGAAGGAAACTGGAAGCACGTTTCTCTGACTACCTTCAGCAGCAGCTCATCTCCTGAAACCAGAGGTTTTAATCATTACATTCAATACACAAAATGCCAAAATAGGAACTGCAAACACTTCTGCTCTCAAGGACTGTTACTGAAACAGTTTTCGGACAAAGGGGATTCAGTAGAACTGCATGGCAGGATTCTGCTCACCTCTCGTTTGATGGGCTCTCCTTCACAATGGATCACTGTGTCCGGAGCCACTATGCAGTAAGGACTTGGATCTGTCTCCACCACTTTGAACTCCACTGCACGCATCCCTCCACGCACTAAGAAGATGTCACCTGTAAAACCCCACATTTTAGTAGCCTGCTGCAACAGATGTCTGCAAAATGTCAACCCTTGTACTACCAGCAACCCAAGAGGACAAGGAAGTGGGTTACACAGGCGTACACTGCTGGCATTTTTAACACTGCTCTGCATTTTAAACTCAAGAGCTGCATGTACTGTGACTGTCCAAGCACCATTTAGATTTACAGCAGTTGAAGTTCTCAAATTTCATCCAGAAACAAACAGCAAACAAAACCAGCAAACAACAGAAAAGAATACTCTGCCTAAATACAAAACACAAAGGCAAGGAATCACATTTCTTTTCCATTTGGTTTCAATTTAACATTTCTAAAACAGGCAGAAAGCCCCAACTTAATAAAAATTCAGTTTGAAGTTATTATAACTAGTTGTTACTAGTTATAACTGGTTGTATCCAGAAGCAGAATAATATATAATACTGCACTATGACTCCTGGCTAAACTGGGCTACAGAAGCTGGATAACTTCAACTTGTGTTTATACTGTATTAGGACCTATTTGTTCCAGCAGAAGTGCTACTAGCACAACTCTAAAAGTATATTTGTTTTTTATGCACTCTCCCAGTTATTAATTAAATGGCATTGAAAAAGTGAATTTAGTCAGGACGCCAGCTAGTATATCCAACCAATTGATTAATATGCAGGCAACTCCCCAATCCCATAAAGTGGTAGCAACTCAGGAGAAAAATCTTATTAAACTGAGCTCTACCTGAGCCTTTTCTGATGCTCTCCCATTCCACATAGCAAAAAACCACAAAACTATCAAGCTTCTCTGCCAGCCAGCAACAGATATCACCCTTTCTTCTGAAGATTAGGAAAAAAATAAATCAGCACCAGCAAAATCTCACCCTACAGATGTCAGTCTAATGCTTCGTGGAGATCTGTGCAAGCTTCTAGAAATCCTCTTTATTCAGTCTCAGGACTAGCTCACACTCACTGCCATCAGGATTTCAATAACAGGTGCTATTACCTTTCCTGATGGGTCTGTATGCTTCCAGGAAGTAAGGCTTGAGATAGACCTCAAACAGATTCCCCGTGATCCCTTCTACTGTGTCATCAATTGGCAGCACATGGATACGTTTGCCGTATTTCACATCTGGGCAAGGCTGGATGCTGCAACAGAAGAAAACTTCAGTTAGCCATATCATCCTGGACTTACACCCGAGTCTGGAAAAGGCAGTGATGTCCCTTCCCAGGCCAGTACAAATGCCAGAAAGGACCCTCCAAAGCCCTGGCGAGACTTCCCACCTACACAAGAATGCTGACAAGGCAAAAATCACACCCATCAGAGATGTAATCTTCACAACACATGCTTTCCTTCACTCCTCTCAGCCCTATTCAAAACTGCTGGGGAGTTTCATACTTTCTTCCTACCTCCTGCTCTTCTGTAGCCCCCCTTGCCATCCCCAAGGCACATTCACAAGTTACTAATGCAGCCTAAAGATCTGCAAGAGTCGTGAACGAACTTTTGTTTCGACAAGGAGCTACTGGTGAACAAACTGTAAGAGAAAGGGAGCTGAGGGAAACTTTGTTCCTTCCTCACTCTCTCATAACTTAATACAAAGAAGAGCTCCCATTGCTGATAACCCTGATTCTGAGCAAAGGCTCTCACAGTACCAACCAGGGGTAGACAGGTGTCTGTCAAGTCCCCTTTGTGGAGACTGACATTTAGATTAAAGTCCGAAGGCCCCTTCCCCCTTTTTAAATAAACATTTTAGCTATTATTTTACAATGTAGGCCAACAGCCTACTGTAGCGACACCTCAGAGTATCAAGCTGTGGCAGAGAGCTCAAAGCTCAAAGCTCAAACTGGCTTTGTAGGCTAAGAAAAGCCTATGCGGAACTGCAGCTGAGCATGCAACTTTTCATACACTACTTTGTTCGAGACTCTTAATAGATTCTTTTACCATATGCTTTACAGAAAGGATGTAGCAGAAGGGTAAAGGAAAAGACAGCCTGCCCCAGAAGGAAAACAGTTGACAGACTACAAGCAGGAAGCAATTAGCACACGAATCTGGATTTTGGCATAAATCAGGCTACAGAAAGTAACACAATAAGTACTTAAAGATCAGCAAGAAAAACTCTGAGGGCAAGAGGTGTGAAAGTTCTCTGACCCTTGCAACAAAGCTAAAGACATCGGTAACACATCTGAAAGGCTGAGAACCACTACAGACACAGTCCCAGCAGAGGAGGGGAGAGCATAGGCTGAACCATCACACTAGAAATTACTCCAACAGTAACCTCACATCAGGTTAAAGTAAGGGTTCACCTTTATTTTAAATCCACAGACTGGCTAAAAGCACTAGTCTGTTCCAACTACAGTTGTGTTTAAAACTTGCATTTTCTAGTGGTAGAGAGATGGGTGGAACAGACTCATTCCTCTCCTCTACCAAGTTCGTATGAAACACATTTTGCATTTTAAGATTATTCCAGATATCACCCCAGGAAGTCTAATGTCAGAAACCAGGCTCCAATTTTCCCAGAACATGCACAATATTCCAGATTAGGAAGATGCTCAGGAGGAAGAGCTGTCAGCCCTTACATATTTAAGCCTGCAAATTAGCATTTTTATGTTTAAGAAATGCTCACGTTTTCCCACTCCCATAATAGAATGTTTTATAACAAAAACTGGAATATAAAAAACCTTCAAGGATTTTTATCCTATCCTATTTGACTGCTTCATGTTTTTGTCACTCATTTCTAGCAAGTTTTAACTTCTGTTTGTCATAGGGCAGCTAAGTGCTTGAGCTAACCATACTATGAGATCAATTACAACATTGCTTACTGCTTAGACAGGAAAAACTTGTGAATTCATCTGACAATATAAATTTGGGAAGACAACTGTGACAACAGTGGGGTAACTGAACTACTTAATTTAATGACAGGACCTGAACTCGTGAAGTTCCTGAAGAGATTTCAAGAATCTTCAGCATCACTTTTTAGTATTAATCTGAATATGCATACAGCCAGAAACACATCCAAAAGTAAACTGAGATCCCCAATGATCTTGAAACACACACTTGAAAACATTTCTGTAATCTCCTCTGGAAGATGTAAGAATACCTCCAGCAGACCTTGTCTCTGCTACAGACTGAATCAATTCAGAACCAGCACACAAATTATTTAGCCAACTCAGGGATATGCAAGTTAGCAAACTAGTCCTCACCTGATCACATCACCCAGGCGTACTCTCAGGTTGTTGCGAACAACCCTATTCATGCGAATCTTCTCATCTGAGCAGGTATCATCTGACAGAACAATGCAGACCGCCTCTCTCCTCTTCTTTCCTTTTAGCAGAACAGTGTCTCCTCTGAACAGTTGCAATTCGTCCATTTTTGCCTGTAAACAATAACAGCAAGCAATCACAGAATGGTCAGGGTTGGAAGGGACCTCTGGAGATCATCTAGTCCAACCACCCTACCAGGACAGGGTCACCTACAGCAGGTTGCACAGGATGGCGTCCAGGCGGGTCTTGAATGTCTCCAGAGTCGGAGACTCCACAACCTCTCTGGGCAGCCTGTTCCAGTGCTCTGCCACCCTCACAGGAAAGAAGTCCCTCCTCATGTTAAGATGGGACTTCCTATATTCAAGCTTGTGCCCATTACCTCTTGTCCTATCACTGGGCACCACTGAAAAAAGACTGGTCCCATCTACCTCACACCGTCCCTTTAAGTATTTATAAGCATTGATAAGATCCCCCCTCAGTCATCTTTTCTCTAGACTAAAAAGACCCAAGTCCCTCAGCCTTTCCTCATAAGAAAGATGCTCCAGTCCTCTGATCATCTTCGTAGCCCTTTGCTGGACCTTCTCCAGCAGTTCCCTGTCCTTCTTGAACTGGGGAGCCCAGAACTGGACACAGTACTCCAGATGTGGCCTCACCAGGGCAGAGTAGAGGGGGAGGATGACCTCCCTTGACCTGCTGGCCGCACCCTTCTTGATGCGCCCCAGGATGCCATTGGCCTTCTTGGCCGCCAGGGCACATTGCTGGCTCACGGTCATCCTGTTGTCCACCAGGACTCCCAGGTCCCTTTCCACAGAGCTGCTCTCCAGGAGGTCAGCCCCCAACCTGTACTGATGCATGGGGTTATTCCTCCCCAGGTGCAGTACCCTACACT
>NW_009649964.1:22604-28715 GCF_000708025.1 Charadrius vociferus
GAGGATGATGTGGGAGACAGTGTCGAAAGCCTTGCTGAAGTCAAGGTAGACAACATCCACTGCCCTCCCCTCATCCACCCATCCAGTCATGCCATTGTAGAAGGCTATCAGATTAGTCAGACATGACTTCCCCTCGGTGAATCCATGTCGACTACTGCTGATAATCTTCTTTTCGTCCAGATGCTTGGAGATGGTACCCAGAACGAGCTGCTCCATCATCTTTCCAGGGATGGAGGTGAGGCCTGTAGTTTCTTGGGTCATCCTTCTTGCCCGTTTTGAAGACTGGAGTGACATTGGCTTTCCTCCAGTCCTCAAGGCACCTCACCTGTCCTCCAGGACCTTTCAAAGGTGATGGAGAGCGACCCAGCAATGACTTCTCCCAACTCCCTCAGCACTCGAGGGTGCATCCCATCAGGACCCATGGACTTGTGGGTATCCAGTTTACTTAATTGTTCTCCAACTTGTTCCTCATCAACCAAGGGAAAGTCTTCCTTCCTCCAGACTTTCTCTGTTACCTGCAGAGTCTGGGACTCCCGAGGGCTGGCCCAAGCAGTGAAGACAGAAGCAAAGAAGGCATTCAGCAGCTCCCCGTTCTCTGCATCATCTGTCACCATGGCACCTGTCTCATTCAACAGCGGGCCCACATTTTCCCTAGTTTTCCATTTACCTCCTATCGGATTAAAGAAACCCTTCCTATTGACCTTAACATCCCTCACCAGGTTCAATTCCAAGGCTAGCTTGGCTTTCCTTGTTTCATCCTTGCATACCCTGACAGCATTCTTATACTTGTCCCAAGCAGTCAGTCCCTTCTTCCACATACTGTAAACTCCCTTCTTCCACCTGAGCTTTTTCAGAAGCTCCCTGCTCAGCCATGCAGGTCTCCTTCTCTTGCCTGATTTCTTGCTCTTCGGGATGCATCAATCCTGAGCTTGGAGGAAGTGATGCTTAAGTATCAGCCAGCTCTCTTGAGCCCCCCTACCCTCTGGAGCCCTCTCCCACGGGATTTCTCCAAGCAATTCCTTGAAGCGATCAAAGTTAGCCCTCCTGAAGTCTAAGGTTTCAACCTTACTTGTCATTTTGTGCATACTGCACTTAATCCTGAATTGTCATGATCACTGCAGCCCAGTCTGCCCCCAACCTTAACATCCTCCACCAGTCCCTCTTTGTTTGACAGTACTAGGTCCAGTAGTACACCTCTCCTTGTGGGCTCCTCCACCACCTGAGTCGAAAAGTCATCATCAATGCACTGGAGGAACCTCCTGGACTGTACAGAACAATCTTTTGACAAAACAAGAATTTAAGTGTTTGAAGGAGAGTTACTTGACTTTGGAGAATTACATCTTGGAAGTGATATACTAGATCTACAAAGATAGAGGCTCCCACTACACCAGTCAAGAGCTAATCCCAAAGCCAGACTAAGGGCACAAGCTCAACTGAATCCTACAAGTTGAGAATCAAAATATAAAAGCGTTAAAAAACAAGACAACCTACCTCCCTCACTTGTAACTGCTGCAGCTTTTGAAAGAAATACTTTGATTCATGTTGCAAAGTTACATTTCAACTTATTAGACAGCAACAGCTTGCATATTACCAGATTAAATGCTTGGCTTTATTGATGACACACCTGGGACAGTGACACAACACTGTTGTCTTCATTGATGGCTTCATCAACAATTAACCTATTGGGCCTGTTCTTCTGCTTCAGAATAGCAGTTGATAAGTCATCTGCTTTAGAACTGGCAAAGAAAACAGAAGTCAATGAGTCCAAGTGATATTGCTCCCCCTTTCCAGCCACCCCCCTGTTTTGTTCTCTGTTTTTTACAGGTTTCTTTGTTCTCTTGTCTTTTAGAAACTATACCCATTTATAAGACAAAGGAGAATATTATTCCTAGGTACCAGTTTCAGGAGTTCAAAGCAAAATGTTTTCTGTCACTAAATATAACTACTTTACTAGCCTCAAATGGAAATAGCTATGAAGCTATCTATGACAATAAGTGATCAATGAGATGTTGCTGACTGCAAGATGTTTTGCCTAAAATAATTAGTCAGATTCATCTGAAATTACATGTAACCACTGCCACCGAAACAAAAGTTCAAGTCTATTTGGTGTCAAACCCCAGATAAATAGGGGAATTAAAGGACAATGCTGTAGCTCCCCGACAGAAAGAGTTGTTAGAGTTTAGCTTGTTGAGGCCTATTAGTTAAACCTAGCAAGCCAGTAGAAATATTCAAGTGCTCATGAAAAACAGAGGGGGGTGTGTGTGTGGTGTGTGTTTGGGGTTTTTTTAGGATATAAGCACCTTTCCATAATACCTTCACAGGAGTCACTGCAGCTCTAGCCCACTACGCCACAAGAAATGACAGATAATTCGTTTGCCTTGTCAAAATGGAGCACATCAAGCAGCAAAGAAATGGAAGAAATGCAGATTAAGTGATTTCCTTCAAAATCTAATTGTGATTCACTTTACGAAAGAAATATGAACATGAACCAACTGATTCCCAAGGAGCTCTTGGGAGTTGTACATTAGCCAGCCACAACAGCAGCAGACTGTTGTGTGGGCGTCTGACTACTCTCTCAAAGTAGTCCAAATGTGCCAGTGACTAAGGTTGTAATAGAAAACTTTGCACAGTTTGGTTTGAGTCTCACCAAAAAGAAAAAATAAAGTCTTCCTTTATCCAAAGCAAGCAGCAAGCACCAGCAGAGAGTAGGAAGCTTTGTGGACAACAGCATTGGCTGTACACTTTTGCTCCATTTCGCTGTTTTAAGGACAAAATAACCAGAAGAAATCAAACTTTGAGTGGAAGTGGCAGAACAAGCAGCTACACAGCACAAACACAGATTGTGGCAGCAGTGCATCACTTGGCATGCTTGTTGCCTTTTTAGAAGTACATCAGAGAGAGGTGACATACCTACAGTGTGATGTTACCCAAGGTCCCCCCACCCCTCAAGACAGAGGTTTTTCCAAGACAGACTATGTGGTAGTGGCTCCTTTCTCTGTCACATAAAAGGGGGAACATCACCAAGCAAGCCTATGAGGGCAGCCAGCTTGTTTCCAAAAGGTTTTCAAGCTTCACATAAGCCCTGGTAGCATAGGAAACATGCTGGAAATGAGAGGCGACATTATTTTAAGTGAACAAAAGAAGGAGTTGTAAAACATATCTTTCCAGGACTACCAGCACTGGAAAAGTCGCCTTTTTCCTCTCTTCATTAAAGAGTGCAAGAGGTAAGAAATCAACATCCATCCCTTTCAATGACCATGCGAGATGTTACAGATCCATTCTCTAAACCCAAAAAGACACAAGAAAGGCTGATGGATACATCCAGGAAGGAGCTCATGAATTCCATCTTCAACCTAAAATGTGGCCTTGGTAAAGCCCTAAAAGGTCTGGGATTTCCAGGAAAACTGAGAGCGCAATAAGAAAACTGAAACCAATATACTATCAGGCAGGATAGGATCTTGTGGTTAAAACAGCGGATAAAAACAACCACCTACCTGTAAGGACCTTGCCTTAGCATTAGTTCCTTTACACTGGAAATTAATTTAGCAGGTAGATTTTAAAACTTGAGCTGAGGGACGCTAGAAAGAAACAATTTAGCCTGTTCAAAGTGTGAATATAAAGCATATAAAGCACATGTGGATCCAAAGGCCTTTTAATAAGAAACTGCCGCCAGACTTTGGCATTGTCACTGAAAATGAGCGGCTGTCCCTCAGGATACAGAGATCGCTGTGCAGCCTAAAAAGTGGTCTAGGATATTAGATAAAAAATAAATGGAAGAGGAATTGGGCAGCAAGTAGAAGCTTTTGGACCAAAACTTTCAATAAACCAAAAGCTGTATAAATCAAAAAAAAAAAAAAAGTCCAGATACCTCCTGACACACAGCAGGGCTGAACAGCACAGTAAAAGGTCTGCTTAGTTCTGCTGAATGTGAGAAAAGAAGTTTTAGTACTGAAGAACTGAATCTGCAGTTTCCTAAGTAAGAAGCAAGAGCTGGATCAATGTTGTCAGTACATTACTGCAATTGAAAAGCTTGGAGACATTAAAAATGGAATAAAGGCCTCCAAGAAACAGCATGCAGACATCAAGATGTGTGGGGTCAGCTTCAGTTATCTGACCTGACAGTTCTGCAGACAAAGAAACAAAGGTGTTCAGAAATTACATGACAGCTACACGGGAAAGTGATGTTATTTCTCCTACAGATGAGGGTAAGGACTTTGACAGACAAACATTACCCATCTTCCAGTAGCAGTTTAGAATATTATCATCACCATTTGCCCTCATTGCATCTCTCCTGGGGGTTCCTCATGCTGTAATTGATATGATGGAACAAAATATGTCTGTGCACCTCAACCACGCTCAGACAATCCCCGACATCTGTGTATCAGGAAAGGAGAGCCTGAACTGAAAATACCAAGCAGGAAAGCCTAAGGGATGGATTGGGGTTCTCTCCTGCCAACTTTCCTACACGTGCTGGTAAAATTCAGCAAAGGGCAGGACAGACAGCTAACCTAGGTAATTTTTAAAGCTCCTCAATGAGTTTCCCCATCAGAAAAAGCCTGGGGTAAATCCCCTAGATCATCTCCCCACGTTCCCTCTCACCTTTCTTTCACTAACTCAAAGAGATAAACTGAACACAAAATGCAGCTTTAGAGATGCTTTGGAATTAAAAGTAAATTCAAAGCCTGCATCAAAAGCCTGCCCCTAGACAAAGGCCAGAAGCAATGACATAATAGCACAGCTAATGGCCAAACTTGCATATAAAGCACAATACATCAATAAAATTGAAGCAAATATGTATTAGCCCTAAAGACCAACAATAATGGGTTCCCAGTTTCCATCCTTAGCCACCTTTACTCTCTCAGTAAAGCAGTCCAATAGCCCCATTTGACAGTGAAGAGGTGGGAGAGACATTTTACAACTTACATCACTTCATCATTTTACTCTGTCAGAGCTCCCCTTGTTCAGCATATGATAGTGCCCAGAGGCTATGCATTGTGGTGGACAGTATGAAGAGTAAGAGCAGAAAGTAATTACTGATTCTTCTGAAAATGACTACCAATCTCTGAAGCTCCACATAAAGTAGTGAACTAAGTTGTTCCTGCAAGTCTGTGCTAAATACAAAATGAAAAATCACCAACTCAAAGTGATTCCAGCTTGAGTAACAAAAGTGAAACAGTCATGCCTTCTGTATGCTGGTGTGCCTTTTTATCAATACCCTCAAGAACTCACTTCCTAGATAAAACCTGTCAGCGGTTTCTTACTGCCCTGAACCTGAACATCCATGTTACAGACTGAACTACTTTCCCCGGTAAGTATTAAAAAAGAAAATCCATAAAACATTTTATCCATCGAAGCAAATGAGTGAAATATCTAATGATTGCAGCCACTTACTGGAACAGCACATGACAACCAAGCAGTGAGTTCATACCCACGTTCAAGATGCTAAGTTCTCAAATACTGTTTCAGACAGGTATGCACACGAAAATGAGAATCTCTTTAGAAACTACGCTCTATTAGCTCTTACAATGCTACTCTCTGTGCTAAAGCTCAATTCAGCAAGATGGCTGCCAACAGCATTGACCCAAAAATTGCAACTAAAAAGTAACTGGTTTCCAGTTGCAGAGTAACTTTTGTTGATTCCTATGTGGTGAGAACAACTTTGCAAAAGTAGAAATTTATTTTCAAAGATACTGTTCACCTCACTCAGACTCAAAATATGCCTTTGAGACCATCACTTCCATCACAAGCTCTACTACAGACACTAAATTCTTGGCACACCTTGCTGGAACTGACTTAGTAGGACCAAGTAGGTCTAAATTGCAGGAGTTGCAAAAGAAAAGGAGAAGATAAACAACGGACACTCAAGGGGCTGAAAGTGCCTCTGACAAGGCCAACAATTTACTTAAAGTATTCTTGAATTTGGGAAATTATCTTTAGGTTCTATTTTCACTCCTCTCATGGGGCAACTAAGTGGCTTGTGCACATGGGCTGGGAGCTGAGAGACCAGCGTTACTCAACTAAATTTTGAGGAGCACAATAGATGACCCTCAGCCTAGAAATGAAAACAGAGTAAGGCAAGACAACGGAGATGAAAATATAGCCTATTGCCTC
>NW_009649965.1:0-8554 GCF_000708025.1 Charadrius vociferus
TTGGTGAACAAACAATATTGAGCTTGTTACAGTATCAAGGTGAAAGTTTAAATCAATAAATATCCCCTATCTGCCCCACTCCCCCTGTTCGGGCGCGTCTGCCGGTGCTGAAGCCAGGCAGCACTTGGCTGAGAAGAGATTGGGCTTTTCCAGTCCTGTTCCAGAACGCTCGACCCGACCCGGGCTCTGCCATCTTCTTAACATCTTTGGGGGGTTTTCCTCCCCAAAAAATCTTTGTGGGTTTATTTCCCCCCAACTGCCAAAGACTTGCTCCCCTGCCTGCACTCCCCATTACAGTGTACCCTTTTCTGACCGGACTAAAGCGGGGCCGGTGCCACTAGCCAGTCCTGTGACAGCCTCCGAGAAGGCTCTAGGAGGGAAAGGATGGCATTTTTTAAGCGGTAACACCATTTAATAAGCCAAATTTTATTATTAAAGTCACGAAGGTTTCCTGGGCGCGCAGAAGCCCAATGACAAGTTTTCTTGTGTTTTGATAGATTTATTGCTGTTACGGTACACTTCTCCCTCACATGCAGTAGCTACAACTTGAAGATTAAAGATCGCACACCTCTGGATGAGTCAAAGCCTACACCCCAGAGCAGCTAATACATTTCGTGATTGATTTCCCTGCTGCGTTGTTTGCAGTTTTAGCTTTGTGCAAAAGTCCTTTCCCCTCTCAGCACATTGCACAGGCTCAGCCCTGGTGTCCTCGCTGCATCCCGCAAGGAAGCGAGGGGAAATCTGAACCTCTGGGAGCCCAGACTCTTCTTGCAAAGCATCTTTCTGGTACAAAGTTCCTCAAGAAACGTTTTAAACTGGAGCTGACTGAAGGAGCCCGAGTGGCGAGGCTACGCTGAGCCACTGCGATGTAGCGGGACAAAAATAGCCCTCCTGAAGAATCAGTCTCTCTGTGTATGGGGACCTTGCTAACTCCCGTCGCCAGGTCCCAGAGTCTGAGCCCCGGGACGATGACTGCAACGGGCCCCAGTCGGGCAGTGTGGGGAGCCCTGCACTGCCCCATTCGCACCCGTGACTCGGCCACTGCAGCCCGCTACTGCCCCAGCCCTCATCAGCAAGGGCATCTCACTCAGCACCTAATGCTGCCTCCCTTCCAGAACCAACACTACTTCTTTATTAATTTCCCAAAGCTGTTTCACACACACACACACACTATTTTTCCCCTGTGGAACCATCCTAGTTTTCACCAGGACCGAATTTATAGCTATTCTTTACGGGACGGAAAGGGTTAATCGCCGTTGTTGGTTTGGTGTTTGGTTTGGGTGAGGTTTTTTCCTTCCCTCAAATGCATATAATCTCATCTGAGCCCCTCAACGTGGTGAAAGCTATTGATTGCTGTGTAGAGCCACAGACTTTCAGCAGGCTCCCCCAGTCCCCTCCCCAAAAGTAACTAAATAAAAAGGAAAAAAAAAGCAAGGAAAAAAAAAAAATTAACATATATTTTCCTAAGTGTCTCAAATAAGTACAAATGCCATTTTATGTCTTCCCATTCATGTGTATATTGATATCATAAAAGAGAAATCCTTCAGCAGGGTTTTTCTCTAAATACCTTATTAATTGAAATTCCACTTATTATTCCACCCCCTTAAACCCAATTCTGATGATGCCTAAATATAGAGCTTCGGCTCCCTGGGAACGTGAATCAAATACATCAGTAGCACAGGAGGGATGACAAAACCTTGATCAAAGCCCTCCTTTTCTTCCAAGTCCTGATTTGTTGGGAATGAGACAGGTTTATCGCTTATTGCAAAGATCAAGCTTAAAATGCAATCACCTCTCCCAGAAGTAGTAGTTAAAAAAACCCACAGTTAGGGAGTTGGGGTTAATAGAATTAAAACCAGACTGAATTATTTTCAAACAAAGGTGTAATGGTGGAAAATAAGATGTGTTATTTCAGAGCTGGGAGAGGGCATATTTTAATCGGGACAAAAGTGGATGGAGTACGGAAAAACACTTTCCCTGTTTCAATCTCTCTCATAAAATCCACGAACTTTTTTCTCAGTCATTTGGATTACATTTTTTTTAGTTACTTATGCTCGGATCTTTTGCCAGCTCGCAGCCCTCGAGGCCACACGGCGGGGGGGGGCGTCTCAGCATGACCCATGAGGAGGGGGTGGGAGTGTGATATATGCAGCGTACCAGGCAGAAAGGCACAAAAGGTCAGAAACGCGCCCACTGCGTGGGGCTGCGGCCCATAGGGGACGGTCCCGCGCGGAGAGCTGCGCACTTCCGATCCCCCGTCACGATGAGTGCCGCCTTTGCTCACACCAAGCACTGCAACGCGCCTTCCATGGGCAACAAGGAATGCGATCGCCACCGCGATCCTGCGGAGGCGGCCGTGCCGAGCCGCGGGGTGAGTGCCCGGCTGCGGGCCACGGCAGTGCACCCCTAGCCCGGGAGAGCGGCACAGGGGCAACACCGCAGTCTGAGTCGATTTAAGTGAAATCGAAAATTGCTTCAGGTTTGCCCTAAATACGTGCCAGGCTGTCTGAAGCCGCCAGCATCAGCAGTAATTCCTGATAATTGCTTTTTGTTTTACTCAGCTAAAACAGAATTATATAGTATATATATACACGGTCTCATATATATATGCATATACATAAATACACCCACATAGATGTTTATTGCCAGTTTCTTGGATGTAGAAGTGATCCCCTAGTGGAGTTGCATTTCCCACTGTTTATTTAAACGTCGAATATGTAAAGTAACTGTGTGTGTTTACAATCATATCTTTACCTCCTGACACTATCTTGAGATCATTTCAAGACAACTTAGTTATATCTACAAGCAGCAACGCTGGGTACCACTTCTTGTTTGAAATAAAACTGTAAGGTGTGTTTGCTTCCTCAGCTTTGCAAAGGAAAACAACTTGCAAACTAAGTTAGGACTCCGAGGCGGTCTGTTGTTTAGTAGCTGTCTCATCAGCAAATGCAAGTTTCAGAACTTTTTCTTGGCTGTTTGATTGCAACCAGATTTCCCCGCGGGAAGATATTCCGCGTGAATATGGCTTTGCTTCTCTTTCACTCAAACTCTAGTCTCGTCGCTTGCCTTTTTAAAAAATAGGACTTTGAAAAAAAATTTTTTTCCTGATGAGTAGTGATTGGAGGGCACTTATACTCTACGTTGATGAGGGCAGTGTAACAGCCCTTATGGAACAGAACACAAAAATGGGATTTAAACAAACTCAAAGGGGACCTTTAAGATGGAGGGGAGGATTCAGAGGGTTTGGGGTGGGCACGCTCAGGAGCAGGTACAGTTTCACACATAGGCTAAAGGAAACTCACCGTGTAGCCTAAGTGGAGCCTGCCCTTTGAAAGGGGCAGGCTACGGGGCACCGTGCGCCGGTGCGCAGCTAGGGGTAAGGGCATAGCACCGCACCACACCTGGCTGTGGCCCTCTCGGGTCTAGACTTCCCACATTGCCTCCGGGGACCAGTGCTGCAGAGCCACGCAAATGGCAGAGTTCGCATCTTCTTCTTCCTCCTTCTTTTTTTTTTTTTTTTTTTTTTTTAATAAGAATTTTAAGGGATTCTCCATGGGCAAAGGCAGAAGTTCTTCACTTTTCTCCCCGAATATCCATTCCCAGCCAACCTATGAAACCATCTAAACACAGGATGCATTTCTATTTGCAGATGGGAATAAAAGAAAAAAAAAAAAAAAAGAAGGAAAGGAAAAGTACCTAAAAGCGATTGGAAAACATAAATAGAACGCAGGGAGTGTTGAGAGACAACTTAAGGTAAATATTTGTACCTTCTTCGATCTTGTGTTTAACAGAAATACATGAAGTTTTTATCCATGATTTTAGGAGAGAAGGAGGCTGGAGGAAAAACATAAACAGTCCCATCTCGTGGCTGGGGCCATGCCCAGCCAGCCTGCGTTGCCCTCCCTGCTCAGGGCAGCTACGCCTAGGAAAGATAAACACTCGAAAAGGAAATAGCTAAATTAACGCACACCCCAAAAACAACAACAACAACAAAAACACAACAAAAAACAGCCACATACCGAAATTGTAAATATGGCACGGCAAGCCCGAGCTGGGGAAAAGGTGGAGGAGCCCGAGTGGGCTGGGAAGGAAAATGAAAGGTATGACAGGAGATAAGCAATGGGAATGGAGGAGACGAGAAAAAAGTATAAAGGGAAATAGAACTAAGGAGCGAAGAAAAGCTGCCTCCAAAAGCCCAAGCAGAGGCAGCAGCACTACTTGATGCTGAAATATGATCATCAGAACAGCTGCGCCTTGCTACCCGGAGCCAATGGGCGCCGCGCAGGCATGATGTCCCTGCACATGATGTCAGGCCAATGGCAAGCAAGCTGAGTTGAAGCAGAGAAGTTTGAGTAAGAGATAAGGGTGAGGTGAGTGGTTGAGCCGTCAGTATCCAGTCCAACATTGCCGCACCGTTCCCATGCAGCCCGACTCCGCCGCGCCCCGTTTTGTCTCCACAGCCTTGACAGTATCTCCCACACAGGTGGTGTTTTGTTTTGCCCTTTTTTTTTTTGTCTTTTTTTGTTGTTATTGTTGTTTTGTTTTTACTACTTCTACTGATTTTTATTTTTTTTTATTAGCAACAGCTCTCAAAACTACTTTGAGGTCCTAAAAAGAAACCGTAAATCATTTCACTGTGGATATTACACCTTCTTACAGATATGGGAGACCCACCAAAAAGTAAGGCAGAATTTTTACCATTGTTGGAATAAATGTGCTGTCTATTGTAATCATCTCAGGCAGGCGAACTGATAAAGAGCTGAACTTCATTTGAATGCCTGCATGCTTGCTGTGTTTTAACTTTGTAGCCTTGTATGTTAATATCCTGGGGTCCTGCTGTCTTTTAAAGTTTGGGGAGCAGGCAGGATTTTAATGGGATCTCCAACCACGGAGCCTTAAATTCTCTTTGTGCTAGACTGCGGTGAGGCTGTCTAACTATCCAGCACCAGTCTAGGGGAATTAGCATTAGATTTGCAAAAGAGAGCAAGTGACAACCGAAATGATGCTTGTTCTTGCTAGCAGCCTCGAGTCCCCTCTTCTATGGCAAAGGGCTGAATGGGAAGCGCACCCAGCCATCCGTTCGACGTTTCCAATCAGAGCCTCTTAAAAAATGAAATCAAACATATAGATTCTCTCCCCATAAGGAAAGGAATCCAAACAATCAAACAATAAAATAAAAAACCCACGAGGGAATTCGGAGTTTTGATTCCGTGCAAGGGTTGTGAAATGAGGACCTTCACCCCAAAGACTGTTCACATCTGCATTTTAACATATGTTCTGCCTCCTTTCTAAACAATGGCACACTTCAATTACCATTCAAAAGTGTAATACTCTTTAAAAAAAAAACAAACACCAAAAAACAACACCACTTCCAGAGTATGCCCTATAAGGGAACGACACTAAAAGTGTTTTTATCTCTGTAGGAGAGTAAACGGTTAGTCAATTATGTATTTCTTTTCATTTCAGAAAAATGCCTGATTTCCCTATGTGTTGGTTGCAACAATCAAATTCACGATCAGTATATTCTGAGGGTTTCTCCGGATTTCAAATGGCATGCGGCGTGTTTGAAGTGTGCAGAGTGTAATCAATATTTGGACAAGACCTGTACGTGCTTTGTTAGGGATGGCAAAACCAACTGTAAAAGAGATTATATCAGGTACGCCACTTACATTGTTTAATTCTTTGGTGAGATTTTTTTTAAACTTTATAAATGTGACAGAGGCAGGGAGAGGAACAATTGTGAGAAAGAGGATGAAAATACTATTGGTATATTTTAAAGTGATTTCAACATAGATAGACAGGCAAGGAAAAGCTGTTTGATTCGTCAAGTTTTTTTTATTCCACAAATTCAAATACAAATCTCTGTATAAACAAAGTGGGAAATCGTAGTGAAAACATTGAGAATGTTTTCAGTAGCGTAGATATGAGCAGCACGAACTGATTGCTTTTTAACAAAACCTGAGAAATGTGTGTTTTCACAAAGGCATAATGGCATTCATAAGAAAGGCACTTCAAGCATGTATGCCATAAAAATAAATACACAGGCAAAAAAAGCCCTATTTAATCTAGGCCTATCATAAACAAACAAAAGTCAGAGGAAAAACAAAAACAAAGCTGAAAATTCCTTCAGGATGAAAGATCGTTTTGTGGGAAGGTTAAAACCTAGACCAAAATGTTTCTTCGCTAAAATAACTGACATTTAATCTTTTTAAATATTAACCCCTTTGGTGATATCTGACTGTCCTTTCTTATATTATCTATACTGATGAATTAGAGCAGATCAAATTGCCCATCATCTGTTCGCGAACAATTGGGTATATTTAGATAATAGAACTGCTTCCTTCCTCACAATAAAATCTGGTGACTGATAAAATGTGAGAGTTGCCGACCCTGAAACTATAGAGAAAACAAAGCAGGAATTTCGAGTGTTCATTATTTGTACTCCTGGGTCATGCTGATTCGTTTCAGTGTCGTCTACTGGGTTTGCCAAACCAGAACTTTGCATGACACTGAGGTATAGACAGTATTTATTTTTTTACAGAAAGTTTTGGGAGCAAGTACCTACCTAGCCACCTAAGATATCTTTTCTAGTTTCTTTGTAATTCTGAATTGAAATAAAGCACTTGAGTCTTTCCTTCTCCAATGCACAGTTCATAAGCAGATCATTCCTTCAAGCCATGTTGTGAGATTATTCTCAAAGTTTTACTATGGTGAAAAAACAGTACACTTTCATCCTTTCACTATTTTCAAATGAAAGGAAAACATTTGGCACTGAGATGTGCTCACTTACCTTCTGCAAGAACTCAGTGGGCAAAATTTAAACAAACAAAAAATATGCAGCTCTTAAGTTAATACGCAATACTTTTCATTTGCTACAATTTTAAAAGTAAGATGTACATTAT
Source organism: Charadrius vociferus (assembly GCF_000708025.1). Taxonomy (NCBI): domain Eukaryota; kingdom Metazoa; phylum Chordata; class Aves; order Charadriiformes; family Charadriidae; genus Charadrius; species Charadrius vociferus. The sequence continues at coordinate 6,903 of NW_009649965.1, forward strand.
GTGCTAGTCGACTTTGAATTAGACCGTGAGCCAATCTATAATTGTCAGACATGTGGACAACCCCAGCCAGCTTTTTTACAGTTTACGATCGCGCTGTTCTATGGCCGTTTAGCTGTTTGTTTGTGGGTTTTTTTTCTTCTCAAAGCGTTATAATTCAGAAATATGTACTCTGAATATAGGATGAGTACACCTCCATAGACATACCAGCTAAAGATGTGTGTAAATAAACATCTGTACCCACAAGTATACATCTCTAATGTATGACTATCTCTAATGAAGTGTACTGGTGAGGAAATGTGTGGGGATGAATATTAGCTCAGTTTTATGAACAGCTTTTACAGTTCTGTGGATTGTGCGTGTATCCGTACATTTGCAGAAATATGTTAATTTTACTTAATACCAAGGAGGCTGGCTAAGGAGCACTCGGTGAGAGTCGAGAGACTGTGCAGTTCCAGATACCAGAGTTGAAACTTTTTCTCATGTTCATCTACTGATGGGTGAACTGTCCCCCTCTCCCCCATGGGAGATGAGGAACCTGCACCCACCCACCCCAGAAATCCATTATTTGCCGTGTGAAGCTGTTAGCGAGAAGTTGCCCTTTTACTCCTACTGGAGGGCCTGAGCCCTGGCTCAAGGTGGGAGCGTGAGTAAGAGGGGAGACGGAGCAGTGAGGCTGAAGTAGGGGCAGGCTGCAGAGCCAAAGCACCGAAAATGCATTTTAGTAGGGGGCTGGGGAGTTACACTACTATATATGTGAGCGTGTATATATATAAGGAGATGTGTGTGTATGCCTATATTGTTGTATAAAATGAACCTGGTGAGAAAGGACAAGGGGAAGAGCCCCAGCTGCTGGCAGAGCCACCATGTGTCAGAGGCTAAACTGCCGGGATCCTGGGCACACATTAAGCAGCAGAAGTCTTGATTGGTTTTCTCGCAAAAAATAACAGCATTTGGTGAGGCTGGCACATTTGTGGGAAGTGGATAGCAGTTTCGCCAGCCTCGTCTTTCCCCAGTGTACCTGGGTGGTCCAGTTCAGCAACAGGCCAGCCTAGGTCAGGTACCTCTGCCGTGCTGGAAGGAGGGAGAGGGCAGGGACGGCCCCTTGCCTGGTGCAGCTTGAGCGCTGGGGCAGGAGGGAGAGGTTGGCATCTCCTCAGGAAGGAAAGGGGTCTTTTTATGTTTCTCTCCCTGTTTCTCCTTCCACCTCCACCACCCCTTCCCTCCTCCTTCTCTTTGCCCACCGGCGTGTCCGGGTCCCTGCCGTCCTTTATGGTCAGGTTGCTGGCAGCAAACAAATCCGTTTTATTCCTTTCCTCTTCTGGCTTCTGTATTTTCAAGACTTGTTTAACTAGTGGACTGCGTGTGGCGCGTCTACGGGGGGCCACGAGGCTGGCCACGACCGGGAGTGAAAACCTTTATTTTCCCCCATTCCTTCCCCCCCCGCCCCGGCCCTTTCCTTGTCCTTCCCTTTCCCCTCCCATGCTCTCCCTCCTTCCCTCCCTTCTCCTTCTTTCTGGGCTGGGCCCTGCTCAGGTTATACGGCATCAAGTGCGCCAAGTGCAGCATCGGCTTCAGCAAGAATGACTTAGTGATGCATGCCCACGCCAAGGTGTTTCCACTGTGTGGCCTGCAGCCGCCAGCTCAGACTCAGT
>NW_009649965.1:8754-15999 GCF_000708025.1 Charadrius vociferus
CAGGTCCGGCTGCTGTGAGAAACGCCTGCGTATGCAGTATGCGTGAGGCGGAGACACCTGCGCAGGGGTCGCGGCAGTGTGCACCCCCTGCCAGCCTGCACACCTCCTGCTCCAACCGGACACCAGGTGCAAGGAGCCCCCCTGAGCCTGGGGCAGCCGGGAGTCTAAGTCGGAGACGGACGAGCTGATGCAGAGTAGGTCTGCGGAAAAGACCTCTCTGTCTCCAGATCACGTGTAAAAGCTGTTTTAAGCACTGGAGGAATGGGGGTTCGAAAAGAAATAAACTTCATAGCCTTCTTGAAATGTTTTATGTGATTTGATGAGAATTTCATCTTAAAACTCAACATTGTAACTTCAGAGTCACACCACCTTACAACTTACTTACACTTTTAGTTCTCGACGTGTCCATCAGATATTCAGAGACGCTTAGCTTTAGGAAGAGGAACGTCTCTGAGGCAAACTAGGCTGGACAAAACAAGGTTGGCCGGCATTATTGCTGTGCAAGTAACTAACTCGAAAGGTTATTTACAAACACAGCTATATTTAAATGGGCTCGTTTCCCGCTTCTGAGCTGCTTTCAGGTGACATATCTATATATAGGGAGAAAAAAAAAAACAAACCCATAGCTGATCACTGCAGAATTTTAGTCCCTATAGAGTGTTTGTGCATGTCTCCAAAAGGCATATTGTGTCTGCACTGATAATAATTGAAGCCTTCGTATTGTCTTCCTCAAATTTGCTGATTTATTATTATAATCAGAAGTCGGAACCCCACTGTACAAAAGTGAGCATTTTTGAATATTAGCTAGCCAGGGTTTTAGCCAAAAAAAAAGGTAGTTTTTTCTTTTTCCCCTGACTGGATCAAATTACATCTAGATAGCTACAGCTACACAATACACAGAAGAATAGCACAATCACACGAATACTTTTAGCTCTTGATGTGACGTTACCCGTTGTTTTGCATTTCTTGGCAGTTTTCATGAGTTGCTAGGCTTGCCCCCCTTTTAAAGAATTGGCAAAACATTCATATTTTTAAAGTATTCATGAAAAGTTGACACAAATTCACCTAGCACCTCCACTTTCTAAGATAGACCTCCATCTCCCGAGCTTTGGGATATGGGGCTCTCACGGGATTTTCCTCCATGGTTACGGTGCAGCGGATTTGGCTTGTTTTGCTTTGATTTGGAAGCATCAGAATGTTGGGAGCTGTTGCAAGTTATCGTGGCCTCTGGCTAAACAGAGCTAGAAGAAACAGACAAGAAGAGACGAATTATGATTAATTTAATAAGTATTCTTTTATTACTTTTCGGGCCAAAAATCTGTTTTGGTGATTTGTCAGGAAATAAATACATAAACCCCCTCCTTTCCTAGTGTACACACACCTTAGTGAACTCAGTCTCCTCTGTCAAGTCTCATACAGGTTCAAGCTTCTGTCATCAAGGTGTTTGGGGGTGTGTGGTGTTTTTGCAAATTAATTTATCTGTGGAGTCAGAAATATCAGTCCTGTCACCACCAGCGCATAAAGCAGAGGAGGATACAGGAGTTTCGATAGATCTGACTGCTTGAATGGCCTTCGAAAGAAGGTTCATCACCCACCCCACCCCCGCCTCCCCCTGTCCCACCAGCTTAGATTCAGAGCCTCTGCAGACTCCCTGCTTCCTACTCACGGGGATCCTGTTCCTCCCTTCCCCTTCCCTTACAGCAGAACCTATCTCTGCCAGACAGCCGGCTCTGCGACCCCACGTCCACAAGCAGCCCGAGAAGACCACCCGAGTCCGGACGGTCCTTAATGAAAAACAGCTTCACACCTTGAGGACCTGCTACGCTGCCAACCCCAGACCTGACGCCCTCATGAAAGAGCAACTGGTAGAAATGACTGGCCTCAGCCCGAGGGTCATCAGGGTTTGGTTTCAAAACAAGCGGTGCAAGGACAAAAAAAGGAGCATTATGATGAAGCAACTTCAGCAACAGCAACCCAATGACAAAACTGTAAGTGACTTCAGCCTCTGACCGTGCTTCCCAAGGAGAAACGTCTGGGCTGTGTCCAGCCCTGCCAGCCTCTGAGGTCGGTTTGACGTTTTTGATTTTGTGGGAGCTCCCTTAAAACAAACAAATGATACCGCTTAACTATTATTCCCTTGTTCTGCTGTCAGTGCAATTAAAACAGACCACAGCGAGAAGCCAATATAGGCAGCTCAAGTGAACATGTGTCTTTTTGTGGAGCAATGGATTAGACTAAATTCTCCGCAGCATGAATTGCGAGCTGCAGAGTTTATGGGATGTAATGAGCCCAGCCTTGTGTAATATTTATATTATAAATGCAAAGGACTCCTCAAGGGGGAAATGATACTTTCGCCCTCAATGGTTTTACACAGGAGTAAATCCAGAAGTAAAACCCATGAGTAAAAGGGAAATTGGATGTATTTTCTTAGCACCTTATATACTACAATGTGTATGTGTGTGTTTGTCAGTCGACTTACTGTAGAAAAAGACAAATGCGATGCAAAGTTTATGGAATTGCCATCGTGTTTACAAGTTATTTAAAATATATAGTTCTTGCGTAGAAATATATTGAGTTCTTTTATGCAGGCATATGCATTTGTGATGCAAACAAGCGGAAAGCACTGGATTCGGCATAGCAAACTGGCTGTCTCTGTGATATATTCATGTTGTGTATTTGTTAATCAAACCGGTACGTTAGCTCTGTATAATATGCGGATTTATATTCATGTTGTGTATTTGTTAATCAAACTGATACGTTAGCTTTGTATAATATGTAGATTTTTGGAAACTGGTTTCCTTGTAACCGATATCAGGCTAAGCAAACAAGATGTGCAAACAAGATGAGCGAGTCCTGATTGCCTTATCAGTGAATACCTTAGCTTTAACAAGTATGTGTGGTATGTAAGGAGTATGCATGCCCTAAAGGGAAAATGTCACGACCTACAGGCAGAGGAAGAATACTGCCTTCATCCACTATCACCAGATAGCAAGGAAGAGTTCCCCCTAACAACAGGAAAGATAAACCAGAGAAGAAATCAGAGAAAGCCACGTCAATCAAGATTTTAACTCGGACCTAAAGGACTATAAGAAGGGGGCTATAGCGAGGGTAAGGTGCGCGCTGTTGGTGGAGCGGAGACTCCCCGGCCGCCCAGCACTGTTTTGCCTGTTTATTGCTTGCTCAATAAATTCTATTTGGATAATCCTGATTGGCATGGATAAAAAATTGTCATCACCGTTTATAACAGTCTCCATCTCCATTTTAAGCTAACTTTATTTTATTTTTGCTGTTGTTGTTAGTCCACTTGAAGAAGAGTCTGTTATTCTCCCTCTGTATATTTACTGACCTGAGAATGACTATTAATTCATAAGGCTGCCTAGTTAAGTGGAATTTAAGGAGTTTCATTTTACCCTGTTGGAATGCAATAAAACACGATGTTATTAACTCGCCTGAACAATCTATTCGTCGAGGCTTGGAGTTATTCTGTACACAGTGCCTGCACCACCTGTGAGGGCTGGTGGGTTTTTTTGTTGTTGTTGTTTGCTTGTTTGTTTTGTTTTTTCTTGGAAAGAATGCGGTACTGGTGTACCCCAGGTTTGCCGTGCAATGGATATCTGATCCAGTTAAGGTCACACAGAACAAAACCAGCCTGGATGCAAAATAGAAAGGGAACATGATTAACTGTTTCTTGTGCCGAGCCGTGCATCAGCAGCCAAGATACAGATTGCTCGTGTTTAAGAAAGCTTGCGGGGAGTATATGTCTTGAGAGAAATGTGAGGATTAAAGGGAAAGAAAGCAAACTTCCACTGTGATAAATGCAGCAGGTAGAAATAGGCTGACCTAGAGTAGAATAGAGTAAAACATTCACAGCAGATTAACAAAACAAATATAAGCGACAACGACTGTATATTTAAAACAGAAAGCAGTTTATTGATTCAGCACTTATATACAACGAAGTTAACCAAGCTCATTAACATCTTTTGCTGGGCTGTTCACAGAATATCCAAGGGATGACAGGAACTCCCATGGTGGCTGCTAGTTTTGAGAGACCTGACGGTGGTTTACAGGTGAACCCGGTGGAGGTGCAGAGTTACCAGCCGCCCTGGAAAGTACCGAGTGCCTTCAAATTGCAGACTGACATAGATCAACCTGCTTTTCAGCAACTAGTAAGTGTCGCTTCCCAGCCGGAGCAAGCCAACGTGTACCCAGGGAAGAGCCATGGGGGATTCCCTAAATGCACCAGATGCCCTCAGAGAGATGAGCAATCCAGACTAGCTGGGTTTTCCTGAAATTGCAAGGTGGGCGTGATGGCACTCTGTAAATGCAGTGAATTGAACTGTTTTAATAGGAATTGGTGCAAAATCTACCTTAGTGCACAGCAGAGCTCTAAAAAAATTGAGTGGGCGATGGATAAGGCCCAACCCAGGTCTAAGACTAACTCAGCTCACACACTCCTGAAAACTGAAAGCACCTCTAGCCAGAGAACTAAAACATTCTCCACATGTCATTTATTCATCTTCACATACATTCACATATATGTACATTTATGATAGCAGTTTTTAAAATTCGCCCCTCCCCCCTTCGGGCCAATTCTCCCTTTATACTATAGGGTGGATTTTAAATATATGATTGAAATGTCAGTTTGTGTCCTTGTTTTGTTACACAAACATGAGTAGCTTGATTAAATTGTCAAAGTCCTTGTTTTAAACATGTACCTCTAGATAAAACTTTATATATATACACACACAAATATATACATATATATACTTTACATTAAATGTTGTGCTTCGGAAAGGGAATTGTTAGTATGTATTCATGTGAAAAATTCAAACAATATAATAAACTGCCTTAAGCTGAAAGAAAAAAGACATTTTAGAATAAAATTCTGTTCTTAACTCACTTCCTTATGCCTACGTCATTTGGCAGCTCATATGGGACTATATCATCTGCAATACTTAGGCCCAACAGGGTGAATTAAGGACAGAAGTTCAACCTTAACTCAATTTCCTGGCCGAAGTGTGTTAAAACCAGATCTTTAAAATAACAAGGTACATTGTGTATGGTTTTTCAGTGATTCAAAATAATACTTAATGATGAAACATTAATATATACACCCTTTTTTGATCTGTCGGGAATTTTTTTCAACATGGAGCGATGGAAAATGAAGCTTTGTAGCGGCGTCTAGAAATGTTTTCAGACTTTTTAAGTTTAGTATCCCTCTTTTACAGGATCACTTGTGTGATATTTTATTGCAAGTATTAACAACCAGCTTGTAAATTTCCATTTTAACAACTATATCAGGGGTAGTTGGATGCCTTATCTTTCAATCGATAACGTTAGAAATTCTCTTGTTCTCCCTCTCATTCCTTGCCCTTAAAAGTGATATTACTCTAAGCATGATCTGACATAACGTTAAGACATCTAAAGAACTGGGAGCTCAGGCTTTTTGCTGAGTTCTATTATTTTTAAAAAATTATAAAAAGAAATTGCTGTATACCAAAGCCTCATTGTTGAGATTGTTGAAATGACTTGTACTTTAGCTCCTAATAAAAGGGACGCTTTTTGCTTAACAAGTCAAGTATGTCTATTATTTATCAGTGTCTGCTGTCAAAACGATCCAAAAAATGCTGCAGGAGGAATAGGGTTGAGAGAATATTGCTGTGAAATTGCAGGAATAGTCCGTATTTTCTCTTGACTTTATATCTTCTCTCCCTCTTTTCTTCATTTTTTAATTTGCGGGGGAGAAGGTAGTGAAAGCTAGAAATGTGGGCCATTTCTTGGGGAAAAGTAGAAAGAAAAAAAAACATAGGAAAGGGTTGGTTTTGCTCCAATCCAAGTGCTCCCTAGTCCTTCTGGCCAGCACAAGACAAAGACTAGCTTTAAAAAATCCTTAAGAACTGGAATATATAGAGATTTTTAGTCTGACAAAGACAAGTTGGTTTGCATGACAGTTACTCCAAACCCTAATGTTTTCTTAACATAACCTTTTTCTTCCCTCCTCACCATCTCAGCCCACCCTGAGCAAGCTCAGCTATAGAGACAAACCAGTTGAAAGAAAATAAAAAAGGTTAAAAGTCTAATACAAGGATTTCAATCATCCTGATTAGAAACTGGATTCATTTTGTATGCTCAAGTGTAATACATTTTTGAATACTTGATAGATATTTAAATAAATATGAAATCTACCTTAAACTGTGTGATCAGTAACCCTTGTGTTTTCATGCAGGATCAGAGGCTTGGTACGACGCTTCGGGGAGCGGGAGGGAGAAAGGGTGTAATTTCTGCTCAGTGATCTAACGTGTAAGTTGTTTGACAGGGAGAAAGGGGGAATTTGGAGACCGAGTCTCCGACTTGGAGGAGTCTTTAATTGGCGCTGAAAACCTGTAAGGTCAGGGCAAAATGGGGGACCTTTGCATTCACCTTTTATCACCTGGCGACTAACACGTAGGTGGGAAGCGCGGCCATGCCGCAATGAGAGGCTCAGGGTTGCACCCGGGCGGAGATGGCACCCGGGCGGGGATGACACCCAGACGAGCAACCAACCTGCGCTCGGGGCTCGTTCCCGGGCAGGACCTTTGGGCCGGTGAAGGTCTGTTGTCTTCGAGGGCCACGCAGGAGAGAAAGGCAAATTTTGGCTGTCACTCTTGTCCTACCTTGCAAGAAGGAAGGGCCTCCAGCCTTGCACGGGGCTGCGTGACGCCCCACGGGCCTGGAGCGCCCTCCCGGTGGCTGGGGCTGCTGCTGAGATAAGTGGTCTGCCGGGAGGAAGGGGTCTTCCGTTTGGGCTGGCAATGGAGCATATTGATTCTCGAAACACACAGGGCAGCATGTCTTCTGAGGGCTGCAGCCGAGCTCTGACTCTTCGGTTCTGCCACAGGCAGGAGCCCCACTCAGGATGTGCCTGCACCCACACCTACTGCGGGGCTTCTAGCTGCAACCCCATGGAGGGCCTGAACCCCCTCCCAACTCTCGGGGGGAGCTATGGTCGCTTCTGTGGCGGCCCCTTGGGCTCAGTGTCCCCCGGTCACCGCCACCACTCCGCTCCGACCCGCCCCTCTGCACAAACCTGCGGCCACGGGGTCACACCGGAGCCTCCCCCGCCCCCGAAACTTCAGTTAAACAAACCTCGTTTTATTTTAAGATTATTTCTTTTGCGGGGAGGAAGGGGTTCTTTTATGGCTTTTGTTTCCCTTTTCCATTTCATGTATTTGTGGCATATTTCTCGTGCCCCCCCCCCAAAAAAAA
>NW_009649965.1:16060-18354 GCF_000708025.1 Charadrius vociferus
ACTCTTTCTGAGCTTGGGCAGCAGGATTTGTGCAAGCGAGAGAAAACATCCTCTTTATGAAATGCGTGTGCATGTCCTTATAGCGCTCTGTGCAGGTTCCTGCTCTGGTTCCTCTTTCCGATACAGGCAACAGCAGCAATTAACAATCCCAGGTCCGCCGTTTTTCTTCTTGCTGCAGCCTCTCTTAATAGAATAAGGTCTGTTAAAGCCTGTTGTAATTTCTCTGAGAATTTTGTTTTTACACACAGATCAATATTCAAATTCTTCTCATTTCAATATTTGTTCTCAGCATCTGCAGCCAACGTAGAAGTCAGACGCAGAAGATGTGAATTCCAGCACTGAGATCAGTAGAACATCTCAATGGTAAGTTCTTGCCTTGAAATACACCCAAAAGTCACCCAAAAGTGGGAAGTGGAGAAGGAATGACGGAAAACGGGGAAGGAATGAGGGGCCCTCGGGCCACCGCAGCCCGAGCGCAGAGCACGGGATGGAGCCGAACAAGATTCCAGGTTCGCAGTGCTGGTCAGGTTTCACAGGCACAGCCCCGCGCTCGCCCTGTCTGCACGCCCGAAACGCCGACAGCGTGTTACAGTGCGAGGTGGCGCTGCTGGGGGCTTTGTGTGCTTCAGCGGAGCTGTAAGTAGTTAATAAAGGGGCTGGAAAGATATCCTGTTTACTGATTGTTCCTGATTGTTGTTTTCTTGATAACAGAGCAAGCCACTAAATGACTGTTTGAGCTCAGGTGCCACAAACAAACATAATGGCTCCCAGCGTGCTGGCCCTGCTGGAGGATCACTCCTCACCTTCCAGGACTTATGGAGTTCAGGTGGAGAAGGCAGCTTCCAAGGAGGCAAGCGCTCTGAGGAGGAAGGATGGGGGTGGGGGGAGGCTCGCCTATATGACGGAGCTTTCCATATTGCACGGTATCTGCCGTCATTAGCCAGGGAAGGGGGTGTAAAATTAATGGGTAGCTTTCCCTGAGCCTTCTGTCTGTGCTGGAGGTCGGGGCAGAGTCTGTGCGCCTCTCATCACAGCATCCCAGCCGAGAGATGTGGCTTTTACAACAGGCTGCTGTTTCGTTTGAATATCATTGAATTTTCTTGCTGTGGCTGAGCATCACAAAACAAGTGCTCTGGGCTTGTCTGGGGCTGGGGAGGGAGGAAGGGAGGCAGGCAGGGAGGGCGGGCGCACAGCCTCACCGCGGTCAGCCCACACTCCCCACCAGGCCGGGTCGCCCGTGTGAGAGATGGAATTGTTTTGTTTCAGCCATTTTGTATGTGAACGACACAGGCAGGGCTGTGAGCGGCCATTTTGTGTGTCGACGGCACAAGCAAGGCTGTGTAACTTAGAAAAACAACTCCTTAAAAGGAGAAAAGTGTGAATTGAGTTTGTGATATGCTAACGGGTCGTGAAAGAATGTGCGCCCTAAAGCGCCGTAAAGTACCTAACCAATGGGAAAAGGGGACAGGACATAAATACCTGAAGTTTTGTAGCTCTGCGTGCTCTTTTTGAGAGGCACCCAACTCAGCTGACTCGTTTATTCTGATCCGATCTGAAATAAACTTTTATCTTTGCTTTGAAGACTTTGTCCTCTCTACATTTTTTATCCGTGAGCGAGTGTTTCTCACAATTTGGGGGCTCATCCGGGATCAGCACCCCTGTTTTTGCGGGACGAGGCAGCGAGGATGGAGGGGCGCGCCCTGCTGATTTTAGCAGTCTCCAACTTACTGCCTCGTTTCGTGGAGGGCAGCGACGGAGGACGCTCGAAGCAAAGGGGTAGAAAGGAAAAGTTGATAAAGTGACAAAATTGAATTATGCACAGCAGCTGACAATTTCTGTGCACAGAACCCAGGTAAGAACATTGACTGTTAAGTATTACTCGGGCGGCTAGGAAAGTCCGGGTAAGAAAATTGGCTGTTAAGTATTACCCGGGCGGGAGAGCGGGACTGAAAGCGTGTGAATGAGACGCAGGATGATCTGCGAAGTGAGTGTGGAGCCCTTATAACTGCAGTTCCGTTTCTCTATGAGGAGACTATCTGGTGAAGGGGTGAAGCGACAGGGTTCCAGGTGAGCGGAGTCCCGCGTGGAGCCCTTGTAACCACAATTTTGCTTCTCCGCGAGGAGAGGAACCCCTAACGGCTTCTCTGTGAGGAGAAAGACTGGTAAAGGGGCGCCACGTGAGCGGGATCTGCGCAGGTAATAGTGTCTCCGTGAGGAGAGAGACTGGTAAAGCAGCACCACGTAGGCAGGATCCGCGGCTAGGGACCGGTAAGGGGCCGCCATGTCTGCAGGGG
>NW_009649965.1:19097-19914 GCF_000708025.1 Charadrius vociferus
TAAAAGTGTGCCCCGTGAGCGGGTACTGTGCGGTTTGGCTCCTCTGTGAGGAGAGGTACCGTCGAAGGGGTGCTACGTGGGTGGGTTCTGCGGATAGGGACCGGTACCACATGAGTGGGATCTGTGTGGGTAATGGTTTCTAAAGGGGTGCCACGTGGGCAGGATCTGTGTGGTTCGGTATCTCCGTAAAGAGAGGGACCGGTAAAGGGGTATCACGTGGTCTGTGCTGCTCCGCGAGGAGAAGGAGCGCCAGGGGGCAGAGTGAAAGGGTTCTAAGTGAACAGAGTCCCGCGGGAAACTGAGATAATGGGAAATAGGCCTAGTAAAAGGGATCTGAGAATCCGGGTTAGAGCATTCTACCTGGCAGTCCTTTAGGGGTGATGCTCGGGAATTGGGGGCAGGGTTGCACCCAGGGAAAAGATAAGAAAAGGGTACGTTTGCTGTAGATTTTCCCCATGCTTGAGGCTGGGATATTTTTTTGTGGCCACAACTCGGCTGAGAGCAAGTTTACACATGGGCACTTCAGTCACCTCATTCACACCCCGGGAGACAGGGATGCGGGGATTGCACCCCGGAGACAGGGATGTAGAGAAAATAAGATACAAAAATATGCAGGAGTAGATCCTGGGAACGACGCAGGGCGAGAGTTGCTGCAATTTTGTTAAAAAGTTGGAAAAGCTGGAAGATTGGCATGATGGGGATTTAAATGATTTGTTGCGGGAGGCCCAAAAAAAGTTTTTCGGAAGGGATGAGAAGGAACAAAAAGGTAAAACTAAATTGATGGTAGCCACAGTGGAGAACAGATAATGAAGCGACC
>NW_009649965.1:23608-31662 GCF_000708025.1 Charadrius vociferus
TTCAGCAAAAAATGTAATAAGTAAAAGGGGGTGGATTGTGAGAGATGGAATTGTTTTGCTTCAGCCATTTTGTATGTGAACGACACAGGCAGGGCTCTGAGCGGCCATTTTGTGTGTCGACAGCACCAAGCAGAGCATGTAACTTAGAAAAACAACTCCTTAAAAGGAAAAAAGTGTGAATCGAGTTTGTGATAGGTTAACGGGTCGTGAAAGAATGTGCGCCCTAAAGTACCTAACCAATGGGAAAAGGGACAGGACATAAATACCTGGAATTTTGTAGCTCTGTGTGCTCTTTTTGAGAGGCACCTGACTCAGCTGACTCGTTTATTTTGATCCAGAATAAACTTTTATCTTTGCTTCAAAGACTTTGTCCTCTCTACATTTTTATCCGTGAGCGAGCGTTTCTCACACCCGAGACTGGCAGCACCGGGACAGTAACCCTGCCAGGCGGCCCGGCCGCTCTCCACCACTGTTGCAGCTGGTTTGATTACCTGCAGCTCTGAATTTCTCTGGGGGGTGGGGTGGGGAGAAGGAAGGCGGAAGGATGCAAACCAGTTTATTTGATGGAGTGTGTATTTGCGCTTTTTTTGTTGTTTTGTTTTCTTTTCTTTTCTCCTGACAGACAAAACAGGGCAAGGTGTGTTTGTGGGTGAGAGAGAGGGCGGAAAAGTTTTCCAGAAATAAGTGACATGGACCAAAGCAGAGCTCGGCTCCTATCTCCAAGCAGACTTCAGGTGGCAATGGGAAGAGGAAAATAGGGTGTTACTGTTACCGTAAGTCGGCAAAAAGATAACTCTCTCAGACTCAGTTTGGAGATTTAGAAAGCAGGCATTCTTTATTGCAGCACTGGGCTCCACATAGTTTGCGCACCCACTTGCTCGACTACAAAGATTATATGCAATCAAAATATACATATTCATTAGATTTCCAAGAAATGATTAACATATTCATACTATTACCATAACTCATTAATATATGTAAATGTCCTTGACACATGTGCATTTATGTCTATTGGTGGTCTTCCAGGGCTCTCTGGTGGTCGTCGATAGTCTTCCTCACCGTGTCCACTGATTGAACTTGGTCTTCGTGCATGCTCTGTTTGCCCTTTGGCCTAATTAGACAACACGTAATTACACAAAACTAGCTCATTCTAGCCTATATTCCTTATCTACTCTATTCAAGGCTACTGTGTCTCAAGACTTCCTTTTATCTACCGAAGCATAGCACCTGTTTGACCTGTTGTCCCAAATCTGGGTTCTTTACCCGGTGTGCAAGCCAATAACACACAGAGAAGAGGTATTTCTAAGTTTATTCCATTAATGTGCAGAAATGGGGTGCTTGTCCCAAAACAGGAGCACACCTTAGTTCCAAAAATCTCTACTTTTATACATTGATTATTACATATTCAAACAATTAATACATATTCATTGTTATTCTCTTTAATGATTGGTCAAGATTTCTTTGCTTCCCATGTACATTAGCGTGCAGACTCTGTCTCCTTCTTCCATTGTTCTCTTTTAAGTAGGTGGTATCATTTGGGTAGGTGGTCAATGAGTCGGTGGTCGCGATCTCCCCCTGCGGGAATTACCTTTTACCTACTTCTCCTCTGATCTTGGTAGTTCCAAGTGGTTTTCTTGGTTTACTGACCAGGCCTACAGTTCATCACTCTCTTGACAGGAATACCCTGCTTATCAACAATGCTACATTGTCTGGTGGTTAGTTCCTTAACTGAATTGTAGATAAATCTTGTCTAGTTACTATTTCTCTATTTTAATATTAGGTAAATAATTAAATAGGGTTGGGGCAGTATAGAGGACTTGAGCAGCAGCAGGTTTCCTTGGTTGCTTCAATTACATTTTACATTTTATTTTCCTAGTTAATGTCAATTTTATTACAACACTATCTGTTTGTAAAACATCCCGAAATTTGACTGTATTGCTCTAGGGAGGGAACCATATGTCCTTCAGCTTGGTATCATTACTGTAGCTTTTCTTTAGGAGGGCTATTCAAGTTGGTAGATCTCCAAGGCTAATCCAAACAACTCATTTGATTTTTGAGGTCTGGAGGCCAGACGGAGCTTGTGTCTCTGAGGCTCTTTATCTGGTTTTGGAACCATCCAAAAGAGACTTTTCTTAACGTCCACAACAGCACTGGGATCTGCCGAGGAGCCACCCTCGGCCACCGGGCAGGGGTAATCAGCCTCCGGCGGGCTGTTTAGTAAAACTTATAGCCCGCTGCTTGCCATGGCAGCTGCTCCTGTTGCCCCCCGGGCCCTTAAGACCACCTCCGTGGTAGGATGTGGCAGTGGTCACTTGAGCCCCACTGGGGTCAGAAGTGCTATGGTGGTTTTGTGGGTTCCTCCCCCCCCTTTTTTTTCTCCGTGTGTTTGCTTGTTTGCTGATACTCTTTTTTTTTTCCAGTTGAAGTTTTGCAGAGAATGGAAAAAAAAAATATCCAAACTCACTCTTGTTCACCAACATTAAGGAATGATCGAAACAAATCAATTAAGAGAGAGGAAATCAGTTTAGATAGATGATCTTCTTTGGGAGTAGAAAATTGCCTTCTGTATTAGTCCCTTTATGCTGGATTTGTGGATATTGCAAGCTGTAAAGCTTGTTTGATTGTCCTGGTTTGAGGCAAAACAGAATCAATTTTCTGTTCAGTAATTTTACTTTGCAGCTAAGCCTCTTCTAACTAACTGAACTCTCTGAAATTAACAGTGTATTGTGCAGAAACTGTTCCCTCTCAGAGTGATAAGACTTATGTTTATAGTTGATGCCAAATAATGGTATGCAGAGAGGCTCTTGATTACACTTATTGCTATAACAACCAAGGTCATCTAACTTCGTTATTTGCCCCATTGGAGGGTTGGAAGTGGAAAAGCGTAGAGGGGTCGCACCTGCGGGGAGGAGAGGACAGGACAGGTGACCCAAAACTGACCAACAGGGTATTCCATCCCATCTGCCTCATGCTCAGTATAAAAGCTGGGGGATCCAAAGGTCAGGCCGCTTTCTTCAATGGCCGACGTCCAAGGAGGACTCTTTCTGTTCATCTGTCTTTGATCCCGATCCGTGCATTCCTGAATCCAGATCTGGAATCCCTTTCCCATCTGTCACTGAGTTCCCTTATCTCCTTGGAGAGAGAGGTGGGGGAGAGCATCTGTTGTTCATTTCAGTGGCCAGTCTGTCCTAAACCATGATATTGAGGCAGTTGGGATCAATAAAAGCATTTAACTCAATAGCAAGCAGCATCTTGGAAAGTAGGGAGAACGAGGCATCTTTTGGTTGGATGTCACTCTATTTATTAATTTGTTTTCTTGAGCTTTCAAACTCTCCTAGCATGTTGGATGGGTTTCCAGATTTCTGAACAGTGCATGAGCCCATCCACTGCCTCTGATGTTTCTCTACTGTAACGGAAAACAGTTTGCTGAGAATCTGTGTGATTCCTCTCCAAACTCTGTGCAGTTTCTCAGTGCAGTTGAGTTCAGTGCCATGATATTCCATTTTGGAAGAAAGCAAGCTGATTGCTATAACTATGATATGCAGTGATATGTACTTGTAGTAGGTACTGAAATTGAGTCTGCTAATGTGGAATTATGAAATTTGCCAGTGGGTAGGGCTCTTTCTCTATGCAGTTTAGAAGGTTTGTGGTTTGTGGATAAGTGCTGTTTCGTAGCTTTAGTAGTTGCAAATTTCCTCATGTATAGAGCAAATTATATTGCCAAGCTTTTGTAATAATTTTCCATCAAACACATTTAAACCATTTTAAACTCCCTATAACTCAGGGAATTCAGGATCAAGAGAGTGACCTTTCCCTAGCAAAGGAATCTTAACCATGATCCTGATACTCTTCTGCTCTTTTTTTTTTTTTTTTTCCTGATGGGTAAAACTTCATGTTTATTTTTATCTGTCATAAATACAAGATGTTGTTTGAAAAGTGTTAAACTTAGCAGGTATATAGACATAGTACTGATGTGTCTCTGTGCATGATCAAATAAAATATGGTGGGAATTAACTTGAAAAGTTTATGAAGGTTTTAACTACAGCCCATAAATTAACCTTTTTTACAAAGATATGATGGTAAGTAGAAGATCTTACAATATATATGACACTTAAAAAACCCCTCCAATATTTGGAGCCCAAACATTTTTTCCCCAACTTGAAGACATATGCTGAGATCCTAGTCCTGGAAGTGCTTACTGTAAGTAATCTGAAGTAATTAATATTAGACATCTCTAGTGAATTAGGAATTGCAGGACCAAACTTTCTAGTTTACACAGGGCCTTCTGCGAAGGTAGTGAAGGATTTGCTGCTACTACTTGAACTCAGCCTAAGTTTTCCAAAGCCCACAATTACACCCTGTTATGTTATTTACTTCTTAATACACCTTGACAAAGCTATACTTGGTCAAAAGCAAGACTTTCCTAAGCAGGAAAAAAGTAATTTCCTTTCAAACACCCTCATTTTTTTCCATATTTGACCTTAAATGACTGCATAATTTTCTATTATAAGAGAAAAACCCTCTTAAGCTATTGGTGCATCAGTAAAAGCATCTTGCTTGGTGTGGTAATTGGAAACAGGAGCTAATAGCTCATCTGAATGTACAGAATATTATAAAATAAAACAGCCACTCCCTATCTCACAGCCTTCTAAGGGAAATTTCATACTTTTTGAATTCTGGGATAGGAAACTTACATGATATTTTACAGAAGAGAACTCTTAGCAAAACTTAACAAAATTAGCCCCACATCAGCTCTGAAGTTCTAATTTACATGTATTTCACCTTCATGATATGAAGCAAGGAAGATTTTGAAGGATTTGGCCCTACCAGCGTGACTCAAATTCAGGCTCATTCTGAGCCAGGCAACTGCTCAATTGGCTTTTGCAGAATGATCCCAAACTTCACACACAGCACAGTCAGTGGGATTCAAGGTGTGCTAAAGATGCAGAGTCTCGTTTAGTGAAAATGAATTGATAGTAAACAGGGTTATTTTACTTAGATTCTTTTCTGTAGCAAGAATTTCACTATTTTAGCACTTGAAAGACTAGATTTTTTTTTAGTTCAAGTAACATTATTCAGGGTTGGGCCTTTCCTGGCTGAAAACCATGGGTAATGGGTAGTTTTGATAATTAAGTCAGGATGAGCAGGATCAAGCACTTAGTGGTCAGAGACCTCAAATTGTTGTATCACTTTAAATGAAATGGGGTTTAGTCCAGTATTCATTCCAGATCTTACCAACTTACTGGTTAGTGTAACTGGGGAAACAACTAACCCCCAGTATTTGTACAGGAGCAATATATTCAAGACAGATGCATCTTCTTCATCACATTTTTTTAAATGCTAGGGTTTTAAATCTCTGGTTTTGTGGTTCGCTGTTTTTCTTCTAATGAATTAGTTTTCAAGGCATCTTTGCCTGTCATTCCAGTTAGCACAGCTTTTTTATGCCCTGATCTTAATTTTTGTTTTCTGAGTAAAGCCCCAATGGACATTAAGAGAGTCATGTGTCCTCAATTCAGTTGAGTCCATCCCTTTTCAAAGTCAGGGATCTCTGCCAATCATATAGTGGCAAAGGCAAGAACATTTAGATTTTTGCAATGCCTACCACATACAATATTTCTTTGTGGTACTATTACTATACTATCATGAGGTACTTCAGAGCAGAAGAATTGGTCATTAAAGTAGTCCTGGAAGTGAAATGTCACCATTTGGGATCTCAGCTCTGCAGTATGTAGGCTCTTCAAAACTGATTACATTAGGGAAATGTGTTCGCAGTTTTAATTTAACTTATTAAATCATTATAAAAGAAAAAAAAAAAGGCACAGAAGATTAAGAAAGGCAGATACCACTTCTTACAACTATCACATCAAAATTATTCTTAAGTTTGACATTTTTCCTAGTGAATATTTTGTTTATACAAAGACATTTATTTCTGAAATCATTAGCTCACTCAAGCAGGGATTCATTTGAAGATGCTTACGGTTGTTCCATGGTTGTGCAATGCCTAATACAATGGGCCATGCTTCTCACAGGTCCTTAGAGCAATGCAAGGTCAATAATAGTAAATAAAAGACCATGGTGATGTTAATACAACTCCACAGTAATAACTGGCCAATATAGATGTAAAGCCTTGTGTCTTATAGATGCTTAATTCCCACAAAATAATTTTTCAACACTGTACCTATTCCTGTTTCTATGGCAAAAATGTTGTTAACTTCCACAGGAGAATTTGATCTCTTAATTCAGTAAGTGGCTCAAAGAAAAAAAAGGGAATTAAGAATAAAATAGCATGACAAGTAGTAGCATTGCAATTAGCAGTACAAGTTTTATGCTGCAAGGACTGAGTCTGGATGGAAAAAAAACCCTGAAAACTGAAAGTCTTGTACTGCAGGATCAAATGTTTGGCTGACTATTACAGTCAGTAAAACAATATATTCATTCTCAGCCAGCACAGGATCCACGTACGTGCTTTGTGACAGGATGTAGGCCCCCATCCAAAAAGCTGGGACATGAGACTTAGCACTGTGTAAAGTCTGTGATGAGAAAGGGCAAGTGTGCTTCTGCAGGTGTCCTACCCAAGCACGGAGCTTGTGAGGAGGTGCAGGCTGGGGTGCAGGCAGGGCCATAACGTGCCTGTGCCTCGTACTGCCTGGAGAGGAGCTGCAGCTCTGCACTAGTGCCACATTCAGCATGCCTAAGACCATGTGCTGTGGTCAAAGCTTGGGAGATAGCGAGGGATGCCCATGCTTGGGGGGTGAGCTTCAGTGGGGCAGAGCACGCTCCGTAACAGCTACTTTCGGACACCTGGCTCTGTAATGGAATACAGGCTTCGGAGTAGTATCTCATGCTCTAGCGGGTAGATGGGGAGAGCTAAGTGCTTCTGGGTGGGATTCACAGAAAAACGGCTGCTGCTTATTGAGCAGAGGGATATATCACAGATGCCTTCTTTCAGGCATAGGCCCCAGTACTACTAGAAGCAATCACTTTCCTCTCAGAATTTACAGCCACAGCCCAGGCCCTTTCTTAAAGCAGGTGCTTATGTCCCCCCACCCCCCCCCTTTTTTTTTTGTTTAGGGATGCAGGGTATAATTTTTAGTTTTCAGAGGATGCCTGGAGCTCCTCAAAAAGTGATCAGTGGTTACAACATTTACTTAGGATATGACAGACCTAGTTTCAGATTCATCCCTTCAGGGATGAGCTTGTATGTAAAAGGCTGGCTGGTGCGTGTGGTGAGCTGTTTCTGTCTTGCCCACTGAAGCTATTCTACAGCACAGAAAAGACTGGAGAGAGGAAATGAGAGTATGAGGCCTGAAACCTGTGTCACAGGAAGATGATTTGAATCCATTCAGAGGAGGGGTTTTGTCTGAGGTGTATGGCCTGTCAGGAACAGGCAGGCCTGGGCATACAAGCAGGCAGAGGTGTGGGTGTTTGAGAAACTCCAACACAGAAAACTGAGGCCTCTCCAGAGGTCAGATGTGGGAGAATTTTTAGAGCTCAATGGTCACCCTGTGAGCACCCCAAGCACTGAGAACTTGTTGACAACAGTGTAAGCTTCAAGGAATGTCGAAGGTCAAATTGTGTTTTGTGAATGGCTGAGGGAGGAAAGAACTGTTGCTGAATGTACCGATAAGCAGGATTTTAATTAAAACATAGAAGTAGATAACTGGGTGAGTGAACAGCTGGGGCTAGCCAATCATATAGTAGAGATGCTTGTTTGAACTATGCATGTAACCAATTGCTACTTGAGTGTCGCGTGGCATGGGAGAAAATTGTCGATATTAGCTGAGCTATCTGTGCAATAAAGTGGCATTTACCCTGATCATATTGGTCGTGGTGTATCTGTCCGTGCTTCCACGTCAACAAGTGGCGCCCGAACGAGGGACCCTCAGTTCAGCGTTGGATATTCTGACAACCTGACGGGAAGAGGGGTCAGAAAAGCCGGTCGTGAGGTGAGTGCTGCCCCGGCACTCGGAAAAAGGATTAAGCGCGCTTAAGTGGCAAAATAGCCTGGGAATCTCGCCCTGATCAGGTGAGCGGCCGGGGAGGAGATGGGGTCC
>NW_009649965.1:37496-43249 GCF_000708025.1 Charadrius vociferus
GGCATCAGGAAATTGTTTCACCAATATCTCCCCCAGACAAAATATATGGATAACATGGGCTAATCAAACAGGTCAAAATGCCTTCTGTTTATCAATGGCAACTCCGTCGGATCCGTTCTGAACTTGTCTAATTGGTTTTCCGTACTTGCATCTACAGGATTTCAAGGGTTATGTTAGTAATACAAGTCTATTAAACGACACCTGGCTAACACCCGAGAATCGAAATATCACGTGCCATGCCTGATACAGCACTGGCGACCCAGGCAACCTATGTCCAGCGAGTGCCTGGCATTACTTACAAGCTGCTGTTATAAATAGCCTGAACAAGACATCTCCTCTCCCCTTACAAGAGCTGGAATTATTGGGGTCTAACTGTCCGAGCTTCTGCGTCAACAGTCAGATGCCTCTGGGAATGGTCATCAGCTGAGAAAAGTTTTGAGGAACCCAGTTTCGGGCCTAGATGCTTAAATCAAACCCAAGCCTCACACTGGGCACCTCAGTTCCTTTTTGGAAGGCCACTGTTGTGGAGGGTGTTTGCAGACAACACCTGCCAGAAGGGGCCCAGATCTTTTCCACTGGAGAAGAGATCTGGCCATCTTTCATCTTCTTAGCAGTGTCAGAGCAGCTTGGTGGGGATCGCATGAGGGAAAACGGGGCCCCTTGATTTCTACCTCATTTAACTGGCTCACTGCTTTCAAATGCAGTTGTCAAGTGTGTGGGTAAGACTGAGAAATGGCTCAGAGCTCGCTGGCCATGGCTCAGTTTGCATAAGGCTTAAGGCAATGCCACAGGCTAGAGGAAGCTGCCAGGAGGTATGGCAGAGCTTATACCTGCCCTGCTCGCTGGAGGATCTACCGGCTGCCAAGCTGGAAGCATTACTGAGGCTTCGGCTGCTGCTAGGTGATCCCATTTCAGCAGGTCAAAGGCAGGCTTCCTGACAACACTCTCGTAATTTTCTGGTGAGACATTTGTTATTACTTTTGGATGAAGACTTCATAGAATCATAGAATGGTTTAGGTTGGAAGGGACCTTAAAGATCATCGAGTTCTAACCCCCCTGCCATAGGCAGGTACACCTTCCACTAGACTAGGTTGCTCAAAGCCCCATCCAGCCTGGCCTTGAACACTTCCAGGGATGAAGTCTCCACAACTTCTCTGAGCAACCTGTTCCAGTGTCTCACCACCCTTGTAGTGAAAAATTTCTTCCTAATATCTATTCTAAATCTACCCTCTTCCAGTTTGAAGCCATTACCCCTCATCCTATCACTACATGCCCTTGTAAAAAGTCCCTCTCCGGCTTTCTTGTAGGCCCCCTTCAGATACTGGAAAGCTGCTATAAGGTCTCCCCAGAGTCTTCTCTTCTCCAGCCTGTCTTCATAGGAGAGGTGCTCCAGCCCTCTGATCATCTTTGTGGCCCTCCTCTGGACCTGCTCCAACAGGTTCATGTCCTTCTTGTGTTGAGGACTCCAGAGCTGGATGCAGTATTCCGGGTGGGGTCTCTTTGCTCTTGCGATCCATGCCCCGGCACCTAGATTCTTGCAATGGTCTCTGTGTTACAGCAAATAGATCAGTCTGAGCTACTGCTCAATCAGAGTACCACCTCTGCTCATTAAGCAATATATCTCACTGGAAACATGAGTCCACTGTTCCCAGAGCTCTACTAGCCACCAGTTGGTCTCCAGGTGGAATTTTAAAGTATAATTTTGACCTGCAGAGCATATATAACCTGCCTATATGAGAACATGTGCATCTAGCTGCACAATCTGTCCACAGCTGCAACCTGCTCTAGTTTATGCTAAGTTGGGGCAGCCACAATATGAAAACAGAAAAGAACCACCTGCCAGCAAGTTTCTCCAAGTCTCTGCTTCTGAGCCTATTCTCTGCCTTTCTCTATTGTCAATGTAGCCAGAATACGCTGACCTGCAGGACATGACCAAGTTCTTTGGGAGGGTGAAGAAGAGAAGGTTGCAGAGGAAGATGCATGTATTTGAGAAAGATGGGCATGGATAAGGTTTTGAGTCCATCTTTGGCTCATGGAAATTATTGAATCACAGTATTACCTGAGGCAACTTTTTCTGGCTTCTAACTATTTAAGAATATGGTCCAAGTATGGCTTGAGTGTAGCTTACCCTAATAACTTTAAGACATGTCATTTGTCCTGGCTTTGGATTTCATTCTCACCTTCCCAAGCTGTAGGGCTAGGCTGAGGATGTAGAGGCAGTCAGTTCACAAAAAATGGGAGTGAAATCACTTGATTAAAGAGCTACAGGAATGTTTCTCAGGAAAAAGAAAAAAAAAAGTGTAATGGGAATAATTTCTGTAGTGTACAATAGCTTTAATACAAATTTACACGGGTTACCTGTATTTACATTTTTCATTTAGAGCAAATCCCTACTTTATTGCCACATTAATTCCCCTTCCCCCTTCCTTTATCCTTACCCTTTTCTTATTTCAATGACACGGTGGTCTGCAACCTGACCATGAGCAAGGTTGCAGTGTGCACTCTCTCTGGGGGTGGGGGGCTCTTGGCAGCACAGCCAAAGCTCCCCACTCTTGGGTGACAGGCAGCTGCACTGCCCATCGCATGATTCATCCTGTCAGCATTGCTCATATGGTCACATAACATGAACGATATACCGAGAACCTCTGCATGTGATGGTGTCTTTCAGATCAGATGAGCTGATCCTAGACAGAAGATAGATTGGACAGAAGCATTTCAGTTAGCTGTTTGCTTTTCTACTAATATTATTTCCTTCCTTTCCACATGACTGTACCTCAGCCAGTCATGATACAATTTATTATCACTCTGGCAAATTGCTGGTATGTATTAATATTGTTGAACTTACATTCTTGTACAGACATTGATGAAATTTACTGAAAAGTCTGTCTGGTCTATTCCAAATGAGGAATTCCATATTATGTTAAAATCTCATTTAGAAATAAAACATAAAACTTTTTAAAAAAATCTTCATTGCAGTTTTATTGCACTTGCTAACTTATATGAAAACAGAAACACACAGATAAGGAAAAAATCCTCTAAGACCAAAAAAGTGAGACATTAACTTTTAAAGCTGCAAGAATTAAAATAGAAGGATATAAAGTAGCTCTGAGCAAAACCTGACACTGCAGGTGCTGTAGTGATGGAGGTGAGACAAATGGTTCAACAAGCAGAGAAATTCTAAGCTCTTTGAGAAGAGAATCTCACTTTCCAGAATCTCACCTTCACTTTTCAGTGTCTTTTACTGTAGATTTGCTGTATTTTATAGCAGTTGCAAGAGGGTGAAAGTGAATCCAGTATGGAAGAAAGGTTTACTTCTGAATGTGTTGCAGTAGATCACGGTCCTTTTTAAAGCTCTGCTGCTTGCCATCCACAATAAAGTGGCTGCTTAAAAATGAGATGCTCATGGTTAGTCTATGCTTGGATTTTTCACATCTGTTCCATGTCACAAAGGCACTCTACCCCTGATTACACCTGAGTATCCCCATTGAAATCACTGTGACAGTCACATGTGGGTAATTGAGAGTAGAATTTGGCCCCCTGTGTTGAAGTTGCTCCTTTGAAAGCTGTTCCACCTCCTTTGGCTTAATCCTGCCCCATTAGGGGAATGTAATCCCACTCTTATGTAAGTGTAATGTGACTCGAGTTGCAGCCTGATAACTGGAGGGGGAACCCAGAGGCAGTGTATCTTAAATTCAAAGCCTCGTTATACGTCTCTCCTGTGGAAATTACATGAACAGTTGAGTCAGATAAAGAGCACATCCTCATTTTTCTTTCACATATCCCTTTCATGCTCTTGCAAATCCAGCAGAGGGACTGAGCACCGATACACCATACACATTTTCTTTTTCATGTACTTTAAATATTTTTTTGATTTTAGAAAGTAAATGTAATTTTAGAAAAAAAAACCAAACGTTCAGAAGTTGAGCAAGAATACCAAAGCAAAAGAAAACCTGAATCATTCAGAAGTCATTAAAAGGTTGGAAGGGATCTCTGGAGATCATCTGGTCCAACCTTCTGTTGAAAGCAGAGTTTTAGATTAGGTTTTCAGTACTTCCAGCAAGGGAATTTCCACCACTTCTTTGGGTAGCCTACTCCAATGTTTAGTTATTCTCACAGTGAAGAATATTTTTCTTATATCCAGAGAGAATTTCTCTCAAAGCAACTTGTTCCCATTGCCTCTTGTCCTGTCACCATGCACCCTTGTGAAGAGAGTACCTCCATCTTCTCTATAAATACACTTAAGGTACTGGTGGAGTGTGATTAGGTTCCCCCTGAACCTTCTGTCCTCTAGGTTGAACAAATTAAATTCCATCAACGTTTCTTCATATGTCAAGTTCTCCAGTTCTGTAACCATCTTGGTGGTTCTCCACTGGACTCTCTCCATTTTTTCAATGTCTCTCGTAAATTTGAGGATGAAAGCTGGACAGTTTTCCAGGTGTGGCCTAACAAGTGCCAAGTGGAGTGGAATAATCATGTCCCTTGATCTGGTGATTTTCTTGCTGTTGCACCACAGGATGCTGCTGGCCTTTGCTGCTGCCAGGCCCACAGTGGCTTCTGTGCAGCTTGCTGTCTCCCAGGGTCCCCAGGGCCTTTTCCACAGAGCTGCTGTCCAGGCAGGCAGTGACCAGCTTGGATGGCTGCTTGGGATTATTCCATCCCAGTGCAAGATTTAACATTAATCTTTGTTGAACCTCATGCAATTTTTTGCTGGAAGACTGGGCCAGCCTGTCAAGATGTCTCTGTGTGGTGGCTCTTCCTGGAGCATATCTACATCTTCTCCCAGTCTAGTTTCGTCTGCAGACTTGATGAGGTGGCATTCAGTCTTGTCACCCAGATTGTACATAAAGATATCGAATAGTATCAAATCCAATAATGACCCCTGATTAACTCCACCCACGACCAGCTGCCATTAACACTGGTTGACATTAACCATCCCTCTTTGAGCTCATTAATTTATCTAGTTTTCCATCCATCTTGTGGTCTATCTGTCCGGTCCATATTTTACAATCTTGGGAACAAGGGTGTTGTAGGAGACCATGTCAAATGCCTTGCTAAAATCATGAAAGTTGATGTCAACAGTTATCCCCTGTCCACTGAGCAAGTTGTTTGATCTAGAATGCAATCAGGTTGATCAAGAATAATTTACCCTTAGTAAATCTGTGTTGGCTTTTCTCAGTCTCATTCTTGTCCTCCATGTGCCTGGAAATAGCTTCCATGAGAACCCATTCCATAATTTTCCCCAAATTACAAAAAAGCTATGAAAAATGAAGCATGAGGCTGTTGAATAGCCTTTATGTATGACAATTCCATTAGTTTTAAAATGTTATTTGATAAAGTTAGCAATATGATTTTATTATGTACCCACTTGAAATAATAGGGAACAGGATTCAGTAGTCTATTAAATGTACTAAATTTCTAGTCCTCTTTTCCATGTTTTTGCAAAAATATGAAACATATAAGTTGTGTTGGCCATATCAACCGTGTCATCAGATTTTAATTCAGTTGAGATTGACACCTCATTAGGTGTTTGAATCTGGTGGAGAAAATTAATTCCTTTTCTTCAGACTTGCTTAAAATAAAATTATTGAAAAAGAGAAAGAAAAAGAATGTTTAAATAACTTGTAAGGTGTTGCGACGGGGGAAGACAAGGACACTCAATAAACTTCATAAACTTTCTGGCTGCTTTACTGTCACTGATAACCTCGTCAAATAATATATCCCCATATCTGCGCCATTCCTCCTGTTCAAAGACC
>NW_009649965.1:43436-47135 GCF_000708025.1 Charadrius vociferus
CTGCTGTAATAGGGACATAGATAATAGCAGGATCAAAACCAGCTATCTCTCGACATCGTTTTCTTAAACGGATGATAACTTGGGCAATAGCTTCCACCTTAGTCACAATAGTTTTTGACAATCGATATGGCAAAAATATCCATTCCATGATACATAAAGGAAGCAAGATCTTAGCTAAACGATAACAATCATTAGGTACTAAAACTGCAGTAGTAAACATCGCACCGAGCATTTGTTGCGTGTTGCGATGGGGGAAGGCATGGACACTCAATATGAGCAATCAGCAAGCTTCATTTATTGAATAGCACAACTGTCTTTTATAATTAGCTAATACATACATGTTTCCATAATACAGCATTCTGATTGGTTCATCAATCCAGCCCTTAGCTCCTTATCTGCGGTTAGCTACCTCTTCTTTTCCCATGCAACTACTCCCTCTTTTCCCATGCCTGAGTAATCACAGGCTTCTCATTACCGTGTAGCACCTGCAGTCAGGGTCAGGGTGCCCTTGCCAATTAGCAATCACAGGAACTGGGTCCAATGTTTCCCAAGCTCCTGCTCAGCCAGCTGGATCATATCTATGTTACCCTTCTCAGCTAGCCAATTTCCCACAGTAAGGGATTTAATTTTCACGTGATTTAGATGCCTTATTTCAGTACTGAGGGACAACCAGAATTACAACAGGACGAGTGAATGTGAGTTCAAATTGGCTGCTTCAGGGTACGAAAACATAATGAAAACTGCATCATGACGGGTGGATTTTTTATGCACCTGCTTTTTGCAACTGAGTATTCAATCTCTGCATTTATTTTTATATACAGATTATTTACAAGCAAATAATTTGTTAGAATATTTAAGGCAAAATACACTTGGGCTGAGGCCTGGAAAACCTTTTCAAACGGACAATGATCCAATAATTAGGGTTGAGTACACCAATAAATAGGTATAAGCATAAAAATATGAATATGCATAAGATTGCAAAAAATTTTAAATATTGCCTGGTGATGAGAGAGCATGCTGGAGAACAGGAGCTTCACGGTTCAGAGGCAAGAACTCAGATCTCATCCCACCTTCCTTCCACTTTCCCAGTTGACTCCCTTATAAAAAATAATTTTGCTGGTGAATCAAAGGTGGTTGGGCATGATGCCAGTTATTTAATTTGTTTCTCTTCCATTTGCCACAGAAATTGCCTCAGGGGAAGAGGGAGAACTTTTGCCCCCTCTCAGGGGAGAACTTTTGCCCCCTTTTCCTTCTTTTTTCTTTTACTTAATTCTGTTGAATCCATTTCTGAACAAGGCGAGAGTGGAGAATCATGGAAACTTGGTTATACTTTTCTCATGCTTTTTTCTTCCTGAGTCATAGAATCATAGAATTGCTGAGATTGGAAGGGACCTTTAAGATCATCAAGTCCAACCATTAGCCTATCCTGACAAAACAACTTCTAAACCATGTCCCCAAGTACCACATCTACCCTTTTTTTAAACACCTCCAGGGATGGCAAATCCACCACCTCCCTGGGCAGCCTATTCCAATGTTTGATAACCCTTTCCGTGAAAAAAATTTTCCTAATACCTAATCTAAACGTGTCTGACATAACTTGAACCCATTACCTCCCGTCCTATCACTTGTCACCAGGGAGAAGAGGTAAGCCCCCACCTCTCTACAACCTCCTTTCAGGTAGTTGTAGAGAGTGATAAGGTCTCCCCTCAGTCTCCTCTTCTCCAGGCTAAACAACCCCAGTTCCCTCAGTCGTTCCTCATAGGGCTTGTCCTCCAGACCCCTCACCAGCTTTGTAGCCCTTCTCTGGACACGCTCCAACACCATCTTGTAGTGAGGGGCCCAAAACTGAAGTACAAAGTACTCGAGGTGGGGTCTCACCAGTGCTGAGTACAGGGGTATGATCACTTCCCTAGTCCTGCTCACCACACTATTCCTGATACAGGCTAGGATGCTGTTGACTGCCTTGGCCTCCTTGGCACACTGCCGGCTCATATTCAGCCGGCAGTCCACCAACACCCCCAGGTCCCTTTCTGCCAGGCAGCTTTTGAGCCACTCTTCCCCAAGCCTGTAGTGCTCATGGGGTTGTTGTGACTCAAGTGCAGGACCTGGCACTTGGCCTTGTTGAACCTCATATGGCTAGCTTTGGCCCATGCATCCAGCCTGTCCAGATCCCTCTGTATAGCCATCCTACCATCAAGTAGATTGACACTCCCACCCATCTTGGTGCCATCTGCAAACTTACTGAGGGTGCACTCAATCCCCTTGTCCAGATTGTTGATAAAGATATTAAAGAGAACTGGTGCCAATACTGAGCCCTGGGGAATACCACTTGTGACTGCCAGCCGACTGGATTTAACTCCATTCCCCACAAGTCTTTGGGCCCAGCCATCCAGCCAGTTTTTTTTTAACGAGCTAAGCGTACACCCATCCAAGCCATGAGCAGCCAGTTTCTCCAGGAGAATGCTGTGGGAAATCTGTGTCAAAGGCTTTACTAAAGTCCAGGAAAACAACATCCACAGTCCTCATGAGTGGCCTACACTTTCTTCCAAAGACCATAAATTCTCCTTTTTTCCCCTGAGTTGCAACCATAGCTTATAGCTCAGCCAAGCTGGTCTTCTTCCCTGACAGCTTGTTTTTCGGCACATGGGGACAGCCTGCTCCTGCGCCTTTAAGACTTCCTTCTTGAAAATCATCCAGCCTTCCTGGACTCCTTTGCCCTTCAGGACTGCCTCCCAAGGGACTCTGTGAACCAGGCTCCTGAAAAGACCAAAGTCTGCCCTCCAGAAATCCAAGGTGGCAGTATGCTACAACTGACATTGCCAATGTGGTTTTTTTAATTCCTTTGGCAGCAGAATGCAGGCCACAGTTTGCTTTCATGTGGAGGGTTGTCAAATACACCTGGAATTGACTGACCCAGGGGTGGAAGCACAGCCCTACCATGTGTCATGGACTAATCCAAACTTCACTGGATCAGGGTGATGCCCATGAACATCTGCAATACGTCGATGACATCATTGTGTGGGGCAACAAGGCAGAATAAGTGTTTGGGAAGGGAAAAGGAGTGATTCAGATTCTTCTGAAAGCTGGTTTCGCCATAAAAAAGCAGGGTCAAGGGACCTGCACAAGAGATTCCGTTCTTGGGAATAAAATGGCAGGATGGATGCCATCATGTGACTATGGATGTGGTCAATGAGACCAGCTAAAAAGAAGGAAACACAAGCTTTCCTAGGCCTTGTGGGGTTCTGGAGAATGTATATTCCACGTAATAGTCAGCTTGTGAGCCCTTTCTATCAAGTAATACGAAAGCACTATTTTGAGTGGGGCCTTGAGCAACAACAAGCCTTTGAGCACACCACACAGGAGATAACACGTGCGTTAGCTCTTGGGCCCATCCAGACAGGACCAGCTGTGCAAAATGTGCTTTACACTGCAGCTGGGGAGCATGGTCTCACCCGGAGACTCTGGCAGAAAACAGCGGGAGAAACCTGACGTCGACCTTGGAGTTGTACCCTGTCTCCCATGATAGAAACCCAGCAGGCAGACAGAGCCCCTCCAGTTCCCATCTGTCCCTAAGTCTAGTTGGGGACTTTCGCATCAGGAAGTTATACCCAGTACACTCCAGGAACCTTCTAGACTGTTCCCTCTTGGCTGTATTGTATTCCCAGAAGATACCTGGCAAGTTGAAGTCCCCCACGAGGA
>NW_009649966.1:0-870 GCF_000708025.1 Charadrius vociferus
CCCTCCGCAGGCCCCGAGGGCTGTAACATCTTCATCTACCACCTGCCCCAGGAGTTCGCCGACACCGAGATCCTCCAGATGTTCCTGCCCTTCGGCAACGTCATCTCCGCCAAGGTCTTCGTGGACCGCGCCACCAACCAGAGCAAGTGCTTCGGTAGGGCCACCGCCGCCTGGGGACACCGGGGGTGGGGACACCACGGCTGGGGCATGGAGATGCTGTGGTCAGGGATGCCATGGTCAGGGTATGGGGACACCTCTGCAAGGGACACCATGGTCAGAGCGTGGGGGACAGCCTGGCGAGAGACACCCCAGCTGGGGACACCACAGCCAGAACATGGGGGACAGCGTGGCCAGGGACACCATGGTCAGGGTATGGGGACACGCCAGCCAAGGACACTATGGCCAAGGCATGGGGGACATCATGGCCAGTGACATCATGTCCAGGGCATGAGGACACCCTGGCAAGCGACAGCCCAGCCAGGGCCACCATGGCCAAGGAGACCGTGGTCAGGGCATGGGGACACCATAACCAGGGCCACCATGGCCAAGGAGACCGTGGTCAGGGCATGGGGACACCATAACCAGGGCCACCATGGCCAAGGAGACCGTGGTCAGGGCATGGGGACACCATAACCAGGGCCACCATGGCCAAGGAGACCGTGGTCAGGGCATGGGGACACCATAACCAGGGCCACCATGGCCAAGGAGACCGTGGTCAGGGCATGGGGACACCATAACCAGGGCCACCATGGCCAGGAAGACCATGGCCAGGGCCCGGGGACACCACACGACGTGCCATGGGACCACCTTGCCCCATGGCAGCCCCCCCCCAGGGCTGTGGGGCAGAGGCAGGGGAGGGTTGTGGCCATC
>NW_009649967.1:0-9271 GCF_000708025.1 Charadrius vociferus
CCATGGTGACAGATGATGCAGAGAACACAGAGTTGCTGAATGCCTTCTCAGGAGTCCCAGACTTTGCAGGTAACAGAGAAAGTCTGGAGGAAGGAAGATTTTCCCTTGGTTGAAGAGGAACAAGTTAGAGAAAAATTAAGTAAACTGGATACCCACAAGTCTATGGGTCCTGATGGGATGCACCCTCTAGTACTGAGGGAGCTGGCGGAAGTCATTGCTGGGCCGCTCTCCATCATTTTGACAGGTCCTGGAGAACAGGAGAGGTGCCTGAGGAAGGGAGGAAAGCCAGTGTCACTCCAGTCTTCAAAAAAGGCAAGAAGGATGACCCAGGAAACTACAGGCCGGTCAGCCTCACCTCCATCCCTGGAAAGGTGATGGAACAGCTCATTCTGGATGTCCTCTCTAAGCATGTAGAGGAAGACAAGGTTATCAGCAGTGGTCAACATGGATTCATCAAGGGGAAATCATGCTTGACCAATCTGATAGCCTTTTATGATGGCGGTGCTGGATGGGTGGATGAGGGGAGGGCAGTGGATGTTGTCTACCTTGACTTCAGCAAGGCTTTCAACACCGTCTCCCACATCATCCTCACAGGCAAGCTTAGGAAGTGTGGGTTAGATGAATGGACAGTGGGGTGGATTGAACAGTGGCTGACAGAGCTCAGAGGGTTGTGTTTAGTGGTGCAGAGTCTAGTTGGAGCTCAGTAACGAGTGGTGTCCCTCAGGGGTCAGTACTGGGTCCAGTCCTGTTCAACATATTCATCAGTGACCTGGATGAAGGGACAGAGTATACCATCAGCAAATTTACTGATGGCACAAAACTGGGAGGAGTGGCTGACACGCCAGAAGGCTGTGCCGCCATACAGCGAGACCTGGACAGGCTGGAGAGTTGGGCAGAGAGAAACCTAATGAAATTCAACAAGGGCAAGTGTAGGGTACTGTACCTGGAGAGGAATAACCCCATGCACCAGTACAGGTTGGGGGCTGACCTCCTGGAGAGCAGCTCTGTGGAAAGGGACCTGGGAGTCCTGATGGACAACAAGTTGACCATGCATCAGCAGTGTGCCCTTGTGGCCAAGAAAGCCAATGGCATCCTGGGGTGTATCAAGAAGAGTATGGCCAGCAGGTCAAGGGAGGTCATCCTCCCCCTCTACTCTGCCTTGGTGAGGCCGCATCTGGAATACTGCGTCCAGTTCTGGACTCCCCAGTTCAAGAAAGACAAGGAACTGCTGGAGAGAGTCCAGCGAAGGGCGACGAAGATGATCAAGGGAATGGAGCGCCTCCTTATGAGGAAAGGCTGAGGGACTTGGGTCTGTTTAGTCTAGAGAAAAGAAGACTGAAAGGGGATCTCGTCAATGCTTATAAATATCTAAAGGGCAGGTGTCAAGAGGATGGAGTCAGACTCTTTTCAGTGGTGCCCAGCTACAGGACAAGGGGCAACAGGCACAAGCTGGAACACGAGAAATTCCATCTCAACATGTGTAAAAACTTCGTTACTTTGAGGGTGGCAGAGCACTGGAACAGGCTGCCCAGAGAGGTTGTGGAGTCTCCCACTCTGGAGACATTCAAAACATGCCTAGATGCCGTCCTGTGCAACCTGCTGTAGGTGACCCTGCTCTGGCAGGTGGGTTGGACTAGATGATCTCCAGAGGTCCTTTCCAATCCTGACCATTTTGTGATTCTGTGAAATAACAAAGCTAGCTGGCCTTGGTTGTTATAGCAATAAGTCTAAGCAAGAGCCTCTCTGCATACCATGCCTTGGCATCGACTATAAACATAGGTCTTATCACCCTGAGAGAGCGAACAGTGTCTGCACAATATGCTGTTAATTTCAGTATTTAGAAGAGTCCCAGCTAAGAAGCAAAGTTACTGAACCAAATTGGTTCAGTAACCAATGATGATCTCCGAAGGTCCCTTCCAACCCTGAACAGTCCGTTATTCTGTGTGATTCTGTCTCCTTGCCCCCATCATCTTGCATGCTGAATCCCACTTCTGGAGGGGGCTCTGTTAATATGTTGTATTTTGTGTCTAGAAAGTATTATGATTGTATAAGACAAATCAACGTTTCAGCTTGTGTTTAGGGTATTTAGTCATCTGCTTCTATATGAGTTCAGTGGGGCATATTGATTTGCTTAAGCTATTATTACTGCATGGAGCTCCAGTATCTGGAAGTCCCCCTAGCACCTGAAGGCAGCAGTGGATGTCATAAGTGCAAGCGTGGCCAGCCGGAAGATCTCCTTGGACAAGTAGCTATGTTACAAGAGGAGCTCGACAGGCAGCACAGTATCCGGGAACGTGAGCAGGAGATCGATGCACGCTATTGTCTGCCGTCCCAGGCTGAGCGACAGCCTGCCTCAAGGCTGCGCAAGAGGAAGGTAAGCCTGAATCCAACCTCAAGCTGACTGACACAAGTAACTCACAAGATGAAGGAGACTGGACGCTTGTCTGTGCTCGGGGTAGAAGGAAGAAGCCTCCCCCATCTCCTCAAGTGTCCCTACATAACAGACAAGATGTTCTGGGCTTGGGGACTGAAGAGCATGTGAGTAATGGACAGGATCCAGGACAAGCCAACCACACAAAGCTGACTCAACCACCCACCTGTGTTAGAACCAGGGCCACCAGAAAAGCACGTAAGGTATTAATAATTGGAAATGCCCTACCAAAAGGCACTGAAGCACCCATTTGCCGTCCAGATGATTTCTCTAGAGAAGTCCGCTGCCTACAAGGAGCTCGCATT
Organism: Charadrius vociferus; assembly: GCF_000708025.1. Classification (NCBI taxonomy): domain Eukaryota; kingdom Metazoa; phylum Chordata; class Aves; order Charadriiformes; family Charadriidae; genus Charadrius; species Charadrius vociferus. The sequence goes on from NW_009649967.1 coordinate 2,737, forward strand.
CATGGCGTCACTGAGAGGCTGCTGAGCCTGGTGAACCCTACAGCTTATCATCCGCTCCTGCTATTCCATGTAGGGTCTGACAAGGCAACTTAGAACCCTCCAAAGAGACTATATGTCCCTCAGAGCAATGTTAAAAGGATCAGGAGCACAGGTGGTGGTCTCCTCTATCCTCCCAGTCAGAGGAAGGGGTCCAGGAAAGAGGAGATGAATTGAACAGCTGAATGCCTGGCTGCGTAACTGGTGCCATACTCAAGGTTTTGGCTTCTATGATCATGGATCTACCTTTGAGAAGCCGGGTCTGCTGGGAGCTGATGAGATTCACTTGACCAAGCGGAGCAAGAGGGTGTTCACCAACAAGCTGGCCAGACTTACAAGCAGGGCTTTAAACCAGACTCAGTGGGGGAAGGGGATGGAGTTTTGAGCAACAGAGAAGAGCCAGGGGCTGCTGATGCATTAGGAACCAACAGGGGAACATCCAAGAAACGCCACAAAGGAATTGGGGCTTGATCCTCCAAAAAGGTCCTTGATCCTCCCATCCGTCACTGAGTCCAGTCTGGGACTTTCCCAGTGCCTGCCAGTGACATGATCGTCATCCTGGGAGCTCAATACTGGTTTTGTATATCGTATATATTTCATTATTTCTTTTTCATTATTTTATTATTATTTCATTAAAGTAGTTTAGTTTCTTCTAAACTCATAAGTCTGTCTCTCTCTCCCCTCTCTTCTTAGAGAGAGAGGTGGGGGAGAGCATCTGTTGTTCCACCTGAGTGGCCAGTCCAGCCCAAACTGTGACAGATTTATTGGCACCCAACATGAGGCTCAAGCAGGGCTCTGATAGATTGCCTGAATACTTAGAATTCCAGCTTGTTCAGAAATTAAAACAGATAGGTCACATCATGTCATTATTAAGCAAAATGTTATATCATGCCTTTAGAGATCTTTGTTTAGTTAGTTGATGCAATGCTGCTTAACCTGCTGAATGTGTTGTATGGTTTATTTGCTCTTTATGTTTGTATGCAGTTGTTTAAATGTGCTATTCTGCTGTGGGTTTGGATTCAGATGAATAATATGATTACCTGGATAACAGTTTTACCTGCATATCTCAGGCATTATGTAATGGATTCTATTACTAATTACACTTTCGATTTTACCTGGGGAAAGTTTACTTCACCCTTTAATGCTTATACCAAATTGACACCATCAAAGCTAGGGGATGGAAACCTTTTGGACTGTTTCAAAAAGGAATGTTACTTTTTTAAAATCATGTTTTTGTTGTCAGTTTTCCTGAATCTGTTGTAGGGGTGGTTTCTTATTAAGAATTGGTTCAGGAGTAGTTATTTTATGACATACGCTGCTGCTGCTCAAACCCCACAAGCCACTGCACAGCCTGTACTGTCACATGTACTGGCACAAGCCACTCCGCAGCATGCACTGGCACAAGCCACTCCGCAGCCCGTACCATCACAAGCCACTCCACCGCCTGTACTAGCACAAGCCACTCCGTCGCCTGTACCAGCATGAGCTATTCCAGCCTCAACAACGAGCACTGTCATTACTCCAGCTGCTTCAACAACAAGTACCACTGCTACTCAAATTCCATTAGAACTGGTACAAGTTGCCCCGGTGACCAGGAAGCAGAAAAGGAGGTCAGCTGCCCCTTACGACAAAGACCAGCTCAAGCCAGATAGCGTGGGAGAGAGTTCTGATGAAGATCCTTGGAGAGGGTCTTTCTAAAGCAGACAAAGAAAAGGGTCCTTCTAAAACAGATAAAGGAAAGGGTCGTTCTGCAGCAGATCAGGGAGAGCACCCTTCTCGGGCAGCGTCAATGCAGGAGGAGGACTCAGATGCAGAGATAATCGTTAAATCCTTCTCTGTGAAGGATTTGTGAAATATGAGAAAGGACTTTAGTCATCATGAAGGTGAGACACTTATCTCTTGGTTGCTCCGATGCTGGGATAACAGGGCCAATACCATAGACTTGGAAGGTAGAGAAGCGAGGCAGTTGGGAAACCGGGCCAGAGATGGAGGTATCGATAAAGTGATTGGGAGAAAGTCAAAACTCTCAGTCTCTGGAGGTGACTGGTGTCAGCTGTAAAGGGCAGGTACCCCTTTGAGGATGATATCGAATGCCACACGAGCAAATGGACCAGCATAGAAAATGGTATTAAGTACCTGAGAGAACTGGCTGTGCGAGAGGTGATTTATGGTGACCAGCAAGTGAATGCAGACCCTGCTGAAATGCCATGCAAACAACCTATACTGAGGAAGTTTGTGCAGAGTGCACCATCAATGTATTCCCACACATTGTCAATAACAGTCTGGGGACGATCTGATGCCAACACACCAACTGTAAATTAAGTGGCTAACAAAGTACAACAGTATAAAGATAATCTCTCTCGTCTCCTCACTGTGGCAGCCATGGAAAAACTCACTGAGAAAACCAAGAAAAAGACTGAGAAAACTGAGAAAATGATTGAGAAAATGACCAAGAAAATGGCTGATCAAAATGAGAAAATGACTAAGAAAATGGCTAAGAAAAATTAGAAACTGTTTGATAAGCTGTTTGATAAACTGTCCAGGATGGAGGAAGAATCCAACTCTTCCCCTGCACGGACCCACATCACAGCCATTAGGAGAAGACGCCCTCCTATGAGACCAACTCAAGAGAAACAGGACCTGCTCTGAGATATCCTGTGGTTTTGCCTCTGCAAACATGGAGAGGACATGAGTAAGTGTGATAGAAAACCTACCTCAGCCCTACAGGCATGGGTGCTTGAGTTGCAAGGTAAAGCAGAGAGAAGAAAGAATTCTTCGAGGAGGATGGCTGCTTTGGCCTACGGAGAGCGATCTTCTGGTCTGGGTAGAAACTCAGCTGCTAATTGTAGATGTTGTTCTCAACATTAGAGGGGCCCTGCCTCCAGCCAGGAGGAGGAGAGGGACAACCAAGTTTATTGGACTGTGTGGATTCAATGGCCTGGCACGTTAGAGCCACAAAAGTATAAAACCCTAGTGGACACTGGTGCCCAGTGTGTACCTTATTGCCATCGAATCATAAAGGGGCAGAATCTGTCACTATTTCTGGAGTTACAGGCGGATCTCAAGAACTGACTGTATTGGAGGCTGAAGTGAGCCTAACTGGCAATAAATGGGAGAAACACCCCATTTGATTGGTTCAGATGCTCTGTGCATCCTTGGCATAGACTAGCTCAAGAGAGGGTATTTCAAAGACCCAAAAGGGTATCAGTGGGCTTTTGGTATAGAAACTGTAGAGACTGAGGATGTTACACAGCTGTCTACCTTACCCGGTCTTTCAGATGACCCTTCTGTTGTGGGACTGTTGAGGGATATCAATTGTTTAGCATAAATAAGTAAGTTTTAAGTAGAATAAATTACTTAGGATTATAATATGGTGTGATTTGTGCTGTTTGCTTAGCTTTACTTAGCATGAGTAGCTAGATTTCCTGAAACCTTTAGGCCGTGAGAAAGCTATTCTTCTTAGTAATTTTCCTACAGATGGTACAGTGCTGTGTTTAGTCTTTTAGTATGGGAAAGTACTGGATATCACACTGATGTTTTGATAGTGTTTCTCTCAATTCCAGGACTCTTCAGTTCTCCATGTTCTGCCAACAAGTGCAGGTGCACGAGGAATGTAAGCCAGAAGACACAGAAGCTCCAACCCTCAGCTGAAACTGCAGAATGACAAGATAAGAGCCTGCCTGCCTGGACACAGAAAAAGAATCCAATAAGATGTTAGAAGACCCCAGACCAAAAATCATCATTGGACTAAAGGACGCGTGGACAGTGCATGAAGGGTGCATATGGGGCAGGTATAATTGCCCAGGGACTTTTTTGTTCAGGGTCCCTCTCTTTTGGAGGCACCCAGTCTGAGCTGTTATTGCTGCTGTACCTTCCAATTAAATTCATTATTTTATGAAATATGATGCCTGAGACTCTGCTGCAGGAAACCTAGGATCGAGCCTGAAGAAGGGGTAAGTGTGCCCGGGAGTAAGTGTGTGTTTGCGCGCACGCATATGTGACACCATGAATGGTGTGCGAATGCTAGGGAAGCAGCTTATTCTTTAACATGGACTGCTGAGAGTTAAAGAACAGCAGGTGCCAGTTGCTACTGCCACGCATCAATTACAGTATCGAACCAACCGAGACTCCCTGATTCCCATCCATAACCTGATTCGTTGGCTAGAGATCCAAGGAGTGATCAGCAAAACTCGCTCACCCTTTAACAGCCTTATATGGCCAGTGTGAAAGTCTGACGGAGACTAGAATTTAACAGTAGACTATCGTGGCCTGATAGAAGTCACACCACCACTGAGTGCTGCTATGCCAGACATGCAAGAACTTCACTAGGCACTGGAGAAACGTACCGTGAAAACCCAGGAAATGATTTACCTCAGGTAGATGGCGACTGCCCTCGCCCCCTTTGATCATCTTTGTGGCCCTCCTTGGGTCCCTCTCCAGTCTGTCTGCGTCTTTTTTTGAACTGTGGGGACCAGAACTGGCCACGGTGCTCCAGGTGCGGCCTGCAGGGGTGGCCTCTGTGAGAAGAGGCCAGGGTCTGCCCTGTGCCGGGGACAGCTGGTTCCTGCCAGCTAGGCACCGGACTCGCCGCAGGCCAAAGCTGAGCAACTCAGCGAAGCTGGGGGCGCCCCTGTGAAAACGTACTTAAGAAAGGGCAAAGCGCTGTCCGGGGCAGGTACTTCCCTGCTGCCCGTGGGTCCGGCAGGTGGACCTTTCCTGAAGGAACTTTTTCATCCTATTTTCTCCCCCTGTGCTGTTGAGGAGGGGCAGTGAGAGAGCAGCTGGGTGGGCCCCTGGCAGCCGGCCAAGGTCAACCCATCACAAAGCCTAAAAGGCAGATTCCTCCATGTAGAAGCTGGAGGGGGTTGGTGGTTTAAGGAGTGATAGTGACTGGGGTAGGGACAGGACGTTTTGGAGATAGGAAAGTCGGGAAATATCTGGGGATCCAGTCCCTTTGGGGGGAAATTTCAAGAGAACAGGCCTTCTTTCTGAGCAATAAGAGGCTCTTGTGAGAACAAGGATCTAGTCTCCGTTTTTTCTCCCTTGGTAATAAAAGTGACAAAGAACTGGAACGCCTGCGTGCAAAGGGATGAAAATGTGCAGAGCCTGTTGGATGCTCTTTGTGTGTGTGTGTGTGTGTGTGTGTGTGTGTGTGTGTGTGTGTGTGTGTGTGTGTGTGTGTGTGTGTGTGTGTGTGTGTGTGTGTGTGTGTGTGTGTGTGTGTGTGTGTGTGTGTGTGTGTGTGTGTGTGTGTGTGTGTGAGTGTGAGTGTGAGTGTGTTGGAAACCCAGGAACAGCTATAAAGAGGTCACGGAGTAGATGTGAGCTTGGTTAACTTGGTCTTGCTAAACTTGATTAAAACAGAGCTTTAGAGAGGGCAATGTCTTGAGGACGTGAAGGGTAAAAGGACAAGAAGTAAGGCTGGAGATGTAGTTCCCGACCCTTTTGTCGGGAAGGATGAGGACTGAATGTTGATTTGACTGAAGCGCAGGTACCAATCCGTCTCCTAGAACTGAAATTTCAGTAGCAAAGGAGACCCAAAGCTGAGAATTGGGCACCAATGATGCTTTTGATGCCGTCCAGGTGTCGCAGGAGAAGAGTCGGAGATCGCTCAGACAGACCTGATCTAGCAGTTAGTTTACTGAGTTCTAATCGGTAAATGGGGGTATGTAAAATATTTCATAAGTACAGATGGATTAATAAGCACAGGAACAACCCCATGTGCCAGTAGATGCTGGAGGCCGACTGGCTGGAAAGCAGCTTTGCAGAAAAGGACGTGGGGGGCTCCTGGTGGACGCCAAGTTGAACGTGAGCCGACGACGCGCCCTTGCCGCGAAGGCGGCGAAGGACATCCTTCGCCCGCTACAGAGGAAAGCGGGGTTTATATAGGTTACAATACAGTTGTGTAGACCAATCAAATTGCTCAGTATCCCCGGGGGTGCAGGGCACCAGAGACCACCCTTGGGCAGCTTTGGGGGCACCGCCTGTTGTTTTTTCTACAAGCCTCCTACCCAGCTCAGCGCAAATCCTATCTTGATCTGCCCTCCGTCCCTCAAGCCACCGGTGCTGAACACACGCTTTGTATTTTATTTTCTCCCAGGAGGCGTGCAGCTTCGAAACGTCTGCAATGGAAGCGGGGCTTTCAGGGAACAATTTAGAGCAACTTGTGTTGGTTCTGCGAAATGTTCTGAAAAGTTAAGGCCTGCCCTGCCCTGGCAAAAGCAGTCATTTGACTGGAGGGAGCAGCACCGAAAAGGCACAGGCACGCTTGGGGTGGACTTGATGCGGCAGTAAAGAACAATAAATCGTACTTGTAGCTACAACAGCCTCTTCTGAGACCTCGTTGCCCGCCCGCAGGGTCGCAGCACTGCACGGCACGGATCCCTCCGCGGACTCGCCCACCGTCTTCTCCCTCCACCCCCAGGTCGGATCCCTCCGCGCCCCGAGGGAGGGCCTGGCCGAGTGGAGGAAGCGCGGGGGGCGACAAGGGGCGTTGTCG
>NW_009649968.1:0-10504 GCF_000708025.1 Charadrius vociferus
GGGGGAGAGAGCAGGGGGAGACGTGCCCGCGACGTGAAACCGGGGTGCTGGGGAAGGCTGGTTGTCTGCACAACTCCTCATCTGCCCGGTGACCTTGAGCGGGTCCTGTGCCAAACTTCACACACGGTCGTAGAATCACACAATCGTCTAGGTTGGAAGGGACCTTTTAAGATCATCGAGTCGAACCATCAACCCGACAGTGCCTAAAAACCACCACTAAACCATGTCCCTCAGCACCACGTCTGCCCGTCTCCTAAACACCTCCAGGGATGGCGACTCCACCACTGCCCTGGGCAGCCTGTGCCAGGGCTTGACAACCCTTTTGGTGAAAATATTTCTCCTAATATCCATCCTAAACCTCCCCTGGTGCAACTTGAGGCCATTTCTTCTTGTCCTATCGCCTATCCTTCAGGAGAAGAGATTGACACCACCACCCCCCTCGCTACAACCTCCTCTCAGGTAGCTGTAGAGAACGATAAGGTCTCCCCTCAGCCTCATTTTTGCCGCCTCTAGACCACATTTGATTTTTTTTGTCTGGCTAAATATAAGCGCTGGTGGCTTTACCCATAAGGTAAAGGATGGCTTGCTGTGCCAGTGGCCTTCCTCCGGCATGCAGCCACCTTCGTACAGGCTGTGGGTGTGTTGGGAAGCGCTGGTCTTAGAGTGTCTCTGCCCCATCATTTACAGAGAGACAGCTGCTCGCGGAGGAGCTGCAGATCATCAGTGAGGCTGGTTTTTTTTATAGCCACTTTTTCCTGGGGTAAATTTAACAGTAAAGACTTCGAAAACGGAGCTGCCTACATAGACCAGGTTCGGCACAGGGTGGTGCAGATAAAAGGCTTCAAATTTGACAGACGTGCCATGGATTTGTTTGGTCTCGTGCTTTCCCACTTGAGAGGATCTCCACAGGCAACCGTGTATAGCAGTTGGGGCCTGGAAAGGCAACCTCGCCGCCCGCTTCTGGATGTTTCCCAGGCCGTCGTGCTGAGGCATTAGTATGCTGAGCAGGAGACATCCTTGGCCAGGGGTACACAAAGGACCCGTCTTTATTTGCCAGAGAATCATATTTAGGTACAGCTGCAGCAAAACCGGTTTGGAGAACAGATTGATGGGGCTGCATTAAAAAGGAGATAAACTGGGGGGGTGTTCATACTAAGTTGCCGTCTGCGTCTAGAAGGCTGAAGCTGTATTAGGTCATGCCGCAAACTAGCGAGAGAGCAGAAGCAGGTACAGTCTGCTTGGTAATCCTTTGCTTTAATTTCTAGGCAGAAATTCAAGAAATGCCTTTCTGCTCAGGGTGAGAAGTCACCATCTGTATAGATCTATTGAAGTGTAGTTTTGGCGTGGAAACTGTTCAAGTGCAGAATGGCACCATGACCTGGGAGGGAAACCGGTGTACTTGTATTTCATTTTGGAGGGCAGGGCAGGTCTTTTGAGATTTAGCAATTATTTCTGTATTGATCTCCCCAAAATTGCTTGAAAGATCATCAAAGAGTTACTGAGGCTGCATGTGACGGGATCACTGCTCTGAGGAAAGCCCTAGATCTAATTTCTGGAAGAATAAATAGTCTGAGCAAAACTCTCATCTCGGCAGAGTGAGAACTGTGGCTGTGGTGGTCAAATCGAAGCATCCCTGGTGATGCCAGGGTGCCTTCCCTCTCCACCTCCCCACAGGCAGAACTTACCGCTTTGATTGCTTGTGGGCCCTGGGATTAGAGTGACGTTGTCTTTCTGATTTAGATCCTGAATGAAAGTAGTTATTAGTAAGAGTCCAAAGAAAGTAGTTGTTTCCTCAAGGAGGGTATGGCTGAAATTCCAAAAACAAATGGCACATAAAACTAAATAAAAATCGAGCGTGCTTTTAAAATTAGTATTTATTTGTTTTCCTCATGGCAGCAGTGAGGATTTTTCTCAGCAGGTACACCTTACCTTTCATGTGGGGAGCTGTGTTGCGTACGGTTCAGTTTTTAGGTGGCAGAGGAATTTGGAGTATGGACTAAACCCTCAGGCTTCGCCAGGAAATTGCATTGGCTAGATTTTATTGTTGGTGGGGTTTTTTTATAAAATATTAAGCTAGTGGGAGTCCTGACAAGAACAAAATAATGTTTTTGTAGGTGCTGCTTGAAGATAATTCCTGTGTAGGAAGCTTTGTGCTGTCTAATTATGCCTGTATTAGTGAACTAATAATACTGTAATTATAATTAAAGCAATACAACTTTTGTTTAGACAAGCCATGGTATTTGCTATGCGTTATCTGTCAAGTCAATTGACTGTAACAATGAAGTGTAGTTTCCTTTGTACTGGGTAAAATAGGGTTTCCCCCCCCCCCTCCCTGTTGGACCCGGGTGCCCTTGGGTATTTTTAACTTCACTGTCCATCCACAGGAGCCGTGGCAGCCTGTAAAGTTGGTTGCTGATGTTCCCCACCCCCCCTGATTTCATAATCGTAATTTCCTCTCTGTGCCAGAGGTAAATAATTGCCACTTGTTTTGTTACTGCGTTTCTAACCAAATGGCTCTTGGCTGTTTGAGCTCCCTTCACGAAGCCTGCAATTTGGAGACATTTATGCTATGGCCTTTCTGCATTACACTGATAACACGAAATGGCCCCTCAGTTGGTGTGTGGTGTTGACTGCGTCTCATGTTAAATTTGAGTTCCCACTCGGGTCTAGATTCAAAGTGAATCTGTTTTCAGATCTCTGGTTTTGGCACACTTGTTTCAATTTCTGCATTTGCAAGTGGAACTACTTGGTGTTGCTCTGCTCTCCCACAGTTCAGGTTGTGCCTGTGCGCAGACTTCACGTACCCGTTTGCCAGAGTATATAAGCTATGACGCAGCTGCAGTCAAGCGCTTTCTAATAATTTTAGCAATCTGTTATTCCTCAAGACCTGTTGGGTTTTTTTTTTGACAGGGAAAGAAAGTCCTTGTGGTCAGTGAAATAATTGGTTTCGTGTTGGGTTTATACTTCTCTTTTTGCTTGTATATGCCTGGCCCGGCAAGGAGGTTTGCTTGTTCCAAGCTTGTTTGATCATGCACCAAATTAGAGCAAATTACAGCCAAAAAGGAGATGGGTGGAACTACTGAGAGTCTTGTCCTGTGCAAGCTGCTGTTGGTGACTGCTGGGACATGGCTGCCTGCGGGATGAGATGCAGTCAGTGATAGTGCTTCAGGGGCAGGAGCTGGGCTGGGGAAGGGTGTGCTGGAGGAGGCTGAATCGGGACCTCCCTTCCTTGTCCCTCAGTTCCTGGTGCTCTGAATGCTGCCGACATGGGAAGGATGGCAGGTTTGTGAGTGTTATCATACAAGAAGCGATGATGCAGTATTGGAAGTGAGGGTGAACTTTGCTCTCCTTAGCTGGAAAGCGCAGTTAGGCACTGCTCAACTGAGAGATCCCCGGGCTGTGATTTTTAACCCTTTATTTCCAGGGTCTTGGTCATCGACATGGAGACTACATGGCTGTTTGTATTTCCCTTGTTCCCCCATTGTTGCTCCTGTTTTCACAACCATCTCTTCCCCCTTCCCTGGCTTGCATCACCCTCCAGCTTTAGGGAGGTTAAAGTGGAAATACCCAGAAAAACGTGTTTAATTTGTGCAGAGAATTTGGGTACACAAATGGAAACTTGTCGCTTCCTTCTTTGTACAGAGCCTGGAACTGAAAACTGCCATCCTGACATCTAGGAGCATCGTAAACCTGGAATGACTGGGAAGAAGCTGCTTTGGTTGACAATCCATATTCCTGCCTGTCCGTTAAAAGGTAGCGCTCGCTGTTGGAGCCGCACTCTTCCTCTGGATCTCTAACTGCTTTGCGAAGTCTGGCAAGCTTTGCTTTGCAGCGGAGTAATCTGGACCATAGTGAGAGCTGCCGTGTGTGCAGACTGCTGTTAGAGTTTAACGAATAGCTGCGGTGACATCAGAAGGTGCCGCCATCAACCAGGTGATACGGCCCCGCTTCCTGAGGTCACAGTCCCACCGCTCTGCCAGCGGGATGGTTTATGCAAGGGCTCTCTGTGCACTTCAGGAAAATCAGCACAGTTAGAGGTGCCGTAGGCTACTTTAGCTAGCTCGGGTGCTTCATCATCTACTGAAAGTGTCTCTCGTTTCAGATGCCAGCACTTCCAACCTAGGCAGTTAAGATAGGAGAGCTGAACCTGGACCTGCTCTGTACTTTTGAGGTAGACCTGGGGCATACCACCTCTCCTGCCCGGCTCTGAGGAGTCATGGAGGACAAACGCAACATCCCCATCATTGAGTGGGAGCACCTGGACAAAAGGAAATTCTACGTGTTTGGGATTTGCATGACTATGATGATCCGGGTGAGCGTTTACCCATTCACGCTTATCCGAACACGGTTACAGGTTCAGAAGGGCAAGAGCCTATACAACGGGACTTTTGATGCTTTTGTGAAAATCCTGCGGACAGAAGGGACAGCCGGGCTCTACCGTGGCTTTTTGGTCAACACCTTCACCCTGATCTCCGGACAGTGCTATGTGACAACATATGAGCTCACTCGAAAGTACGTGTCACGGTACAACAACAACAACGCTGTGAAGTCACTGGTGGCAGGTGGCTCAGCCTCCCTGGTGGCCCAGAGCATCACGGTGCCCATTGATGTCATCTCCCAGCATCTCATGATGCAGAGGAAGGGGGAAAGCATGGGCAGATTTAAGGTACAGAACCAAGACGGCAAGCGGATGTTGGTCTTTGGCCAAACCAAGGACATCATTGTACAGATTTTCAAGGCCGATGGCTTTAGGGGGTTCTACAGGGGCTATGTGGCCTCGCTGCTCACCTATATTCCCAACAGTGCAGTCTGGTGGCCCTTCTACCACTTCTACGCTGGTAAGTGAAAAGAGACTTTGAATGTATCTTATCCCAGGAGACCTAGAAGCCCTTCAGCTTGACTCTGAACCTGTGGACCCAGCATGATTTGCTTTCTCTCTGTGATTTGGGGTGGGAGCAGAACCTGTCTTGAAACAAATAGCTGTGTCCAATTTAAACGAATTCTGCAGGTGTTGGATAGAAGTTTAACAGTTTGTTTTAAATGCAGAGTTAAAGAATAGGTGCCTTAATAGAGGACTTAAAACTAGGTGGCTCTAGACAAGAGGGGCTTGATATGTCTACTTTAACTTTCTCTTTCACTAATCCCAAATAATGCTTACTTTCTGCATGGAAATGAGGAAGGTTGTTGTCTGACATTGGGCAGAGTTTTGAAGCCAACGTGTAAGTATAATTCATCTTTCAGTTCGCATGGATTCGGGAGTCTCTTACATGGCAAAAAGACTTCTAGAGCCACAAATCTCATAGCAAAAACCAAACTACAGGCGGAGGGAAAGGCCCGATCTTCTGTGGTTTTGTGTCTTAAGATTATGCTTCAGTTTCCGTAGTTTTAAAACTGGCACCAAGTCTTGTGACATAAAACCACACTTAACAGTATGGTCTCTCTCCCTGGCTCAGCTCTGGTAATCCTCAGGGTGTTCCCAAATACTAAAGATATCAGCCAGCTAAGATTTATTTTTCCCCTTCCTGATAATCCTTTAGATTTCTGTCATGCAGCTTTGCATGTGGTTTTTAGGCTAATATTTACCTAATGGCAATCTGCCTAAAAGTGATGACAATGAGAGGCTTAGATTTCACTGTACTACGCTTAAAGTATATCTTGGAAATAATACAGGTGTCTTGAATGTCTAGTTTGCTTTCAGAGTGGATGCATTCTGGTAACAATGGGGAGCATTGGTTATGCGTCAGTACTACGTTTAAATGGCAACAACAGCTTGGGATGTTGGTCCAGGCTGAACTTTTTGGGAGCGCTCCCTTCACTCCATGTCAATGATTTTTTAATACCAAAATCCACTGTATTAATTGTAAGACTTTGGTGCCAAAAAGGTTTGAAAGTGGACATCAATATGGAGAGAACGGAGCTTGCCTCTTTCAGATGTTTGCTTTCTTTCCTAGTCTTCCGGAGTGGCAATCAAGATAATGCTAAATGGAAGCCCTGGCTGTTAATACATCTCTACTTTGGCTGCCTTTTCTAGTCCTCTGTCCCTGGATAGTGTGCTGGTCTCAGCTGGCAGCAGCAGGGATCACTGAACCTTCCTCAGGGCTCAAAGTACACCGCTGGCAGTGATTCAGATCGGTGTTCTGGGTTGTGAACGGAGCAGCTTCCTTCCCTCTTGCCAGATAGACATGACCACCACATAGCCCAAAGAAACTGGGACTTTTGGACTGTCTTCCGTACAGCTTTAACCGATAAAAGGGTGGGAGATTCAAATCCCGTTTGCCAGGCAGTAGGAGCAGAATGAGGAAATCCCTGGGATGAGCAGCACGTAACGCTTTTCACCTTAGAGATCCCACAGCGGGCTGCCACGGGGATATCTCTCGGACAATGTGCTTGGTGGTAGTGACAGCTTTCTAGATCTGGGTGAATCTCTGCAGGCAATTTCTGATAACCTTGTCTAAAGGTGTCCCCCGTGCCTTTTACAGGGGGGTGAATGTTCCCGTGCTCTGTTTTGGGGACAACCTGTTGTAGGTGACCCTGCTCTGGCAGGGGGGTTGGACTAGATGATCTCCAGAGGTCCCTTCCAACCCTGACCGTTCTGTGACATACAAGCTTATTCTACCCTGTTTGCCCATCAGGTCTGAGCGCCTCTGAGCTGATCGGAGGCTGTATGGCGGAGCATTGAGTTGCCGGGATGTTTACGGGCTCGCTCCCTGCGCTTTGCTGACTTTCTGGTTGATGTAGAAAGCACCGCTTAGACGTGCTGTGGGAGGAGGTGACAGGTTGTAAATCAGGGATTCTGCCCACTGCAAATCAGGCTAAATTAGCAGGTAGAGTTAAGGAACTGATAAGTAACCACTTGTCTGAAACTCTTCTCTCTTTCTCTCCCGTTCTCAGAACAGCTTTCCAGCTTGACTCCTAAAGACTGTCCCCATCTCCTCCTGCAAGCTATATCGGGGCCACTTGCAGCCGCCACAGCTTCCACCCTCACCAACCCCATGGATGTCATCAGAGCTCGGGTTCAGGTAAGAGCTCAGCCTGCTTGGCATGTCTGTCTGCAACAACAGCGTGACGCAGGGGTGGGGTTCAGCCTCGGCTCTTTGATCTCTGTGGCTTCAGGTAAACGGCTCCCCTTCTCTCTCTGTTCGTAGGTTGGTTTGTTCTAGATATCATGCTGCTTAATTTACTCTCGGCATTAATAGGGGGCAGCTCAGGTAGCAAGGTTGGCTTCGCCTACCTGGACCACTCAAATGAGATTCCCCAGCAGATGTGGCATCCTTCAGAAAAGGCAAGCTGCTTCTAGCAGTGTCAGTTTTAGTGAGACTCGAGCTGTCGTGTTGATCCAGCCCCTTCTAGACAGGGCAGAAGGGAGGAAGGAGGAGACAGGTCTAAGAATCCCACTTACTGCTGCCTCTTTAAGACTTTTTGCTTTTTCTTTTCGCCCCCTCAGGGAGTTCTGGAGACTAGATCAAGGGTATTGGACTGTCTGGTCTGTAGTCTCTAGGGTCTACAGAACCCCAGAGCAGCTCAGTGTGAAGTCTGGCAGCTCTGTGAATATTTGTTCTGCCTTTGCAGGTGGAAGGCAAGAGCTCCATCATCCTCACCTTCAAACAGCTCATGGCAGAGGAAGGTCCCTGGGGCCTGACTAAAGGCCTCTCCGCCCGCATCATCTCGGCCACTCCTTCCACCATCGTCATCGTGGTGGGGTATGAAACTCTGAAGAAGCTGAGCCTCCGCCCGGAGCTGGTGGATTCGAGGCACTGGTAGAGGCAGCTGGTGGGAGAGAAACCTTCTTTTGAACCCTCTGAATTCGGACCGTCACAGTTGAAAGCTCGGGAGGAGAGGCAGCTGCCGCCTCTTTTCTCTCTAGCTGGTTTCACAGTACAAGGCAGAAGCAAGAGCAACTGCAATTCACCTCTTTAGATTTGATTGTCATACAATGCTCTGCTGCTGTTTCTGCTTCAAACCATCAAAATGTCACCTTTGGCAGTGCTGTTTGCCTGTGACAGTTCATTTAAGAGCAGCCAGGTGTGTGAGCATATCCTGGCAAGCTCTTAATTCCATTTTTTTTAAATTAAAGACTTACTGGCTGAAGTAAAAAGCCAGTTTATTCTTTAAATTATTTTAATCTTTGCCAAACTTCCAAGGAGGGGAGTCTAACACTGCAGCAGAGCCCTCTGGTGGGTTGTGTGCTGATTGCAGTTGTACTGTGGGAAGCTGGAAGAATAGAATAGACAAGTAAATTTCTCCAATCGCCCACATTTATTTCTAGAAGATGTGAAACGAGAGTAACCTGGAACCACTGAAGACCTTATTTACTGCGTTTTGAATAGATCTGTACATACCTTTTTTGTATGTTCTTGGAAAATGTTTCCTATCTCTCATCCTTCAAACAGCAAACTGGCTCATAGGCAAGTCAGGAGTTGAGTTGGCTGTTTGTAATTAGCTGATGGCAATTTTGACACCTAACCTATGTTTTTAATCTGTTGTTATTTAAGTTGTTCAGGTTTTTTTTTTATTTTAGGGAAGCTTATTCTGATTTTTGGGGGACTGAGTGGTTGTTCTGTGGCCTTGTTCAATGTGAGTGTCAATACTGCATGTTCAGGGTGGCTGCTGCCACTTCCCACCTTTAGTTAGTTTAAGCCCAACCAAATGTGGAGTTTGGAAGTGTCAGGTTGCTGTGCTGCCGGCGGCCGAGATAAGAACCAAATGTGATTTGAGCTACAACATGGATGTGAGGTGGGGAAGGAAAAAAAAAAAGCTTGTACTGGCTTTTGATCCAGTTCAAACCTGATCGGCATGTTCATATTGAATAAGGAGTAATGGTTCGCTAATACTTTGTAAGTTTAAATCCTGCTTATCCTGTTTGGGAAGGGCAAGGACGATTCTTTGCACACTCTTGCTGGATCAAAATCTTAAGCTACAGTCTGTGTTTCTTACCAGGTGAAAACTGGCAATGGAGTGACGAAGCAAGAGGCTGCTCTTAGGGGGAGGAGGAATGAAGGGGTTGGTTGACTTCACTCTGCCTGTCTCAGAATTTGAGATTTGCCTCTCGTGCTGCCAGCCCGTGCGTGGTGCTGGTCCCAGTTAGTTGTGTGTCTGAGAGGTGAGAGAAACACCTCCACATAACAGATGTGTCGCCCCCTCTGTTCCCCTACAGCTGTAACAAGTAGTTCTTGGTTGTAGCGTTGATCCTGCCAAACTGTGGCTGCTGCCAGGCTCTTAGTGTCTTTTCACCGGGGACTTGCTGAGTGTGGTCTTACCTTCATCCCGACGTCCGCAGTCCAGCCCTTGCCGGGGCTGGATGTGCCACGGTTTCTGCTGGAGGTGGAACAAGTACAGCCAGATGCTGCTGAAGTCGGGGAGAGACTTTTATGTTTAAGGGCGGAACTTGGTTGTAAGATCCGGTACTCTTTAATGGCATTGCAGATGAGTCATCAAAGGCCTTTTAATCCCACCTTTGTTTTCTGCAGCATTAAATAAGGTGATGTCTGTGTGAGCCACTGACAGAGCCGTTCAAGCAGCGGGTTCTGCAGGCTGCTCTTCTCTCTTCTGTCACCTTTTGGTTGTTTAAAAGCTGACGCCAGTTGCTTCTTTCTGTAATAGCAGATTCTGCTCTAAAAAGTGGAACAGCAGCATCACAAGATTGCGAGGAAGTATCCCGAGTATACGGTGGCCCCGTTACGGTAATAATACCAATATTAAAAGAAACGGTAATAATCAGCCTCTGCTGATTGCCAGCAGGGTAAGTCTTGGTGCGTGTCACGGAAGTGGCAGACAGCACAAACGTAGGGAGGCACTCTCAAGCTCAATGTTCCTCTCTTAACCAGCAAAGTTCTTGACAACTAATAAACTTCAGAGACCTTCAATTTGACGCCTGAGTTTAAAAGCGCGTTAGTCTCCGCAAGTGCACTTGCCAAGGGAGTCCGCCACCTCCTGTCAGTTCACAGCGATGCTTTCTTGGTTTTAACGCTTTGTCTTCTGAGTAGTACTAGGAGGGACCTGACAAAATACAACAACAATGACTGCAAATAAAGCTGAACAAGCCAGAAAAAAACCCGGGCTAAAGCAGGTGCAGTACCTGAAACCACAGAGCACAAATCCTCCTTTACAAACCGCGGTTAGTTCTGGTTGGCTCTTACACTCAGTATCTCGACAAGGAAAAAATTGCTTTTCCCCTCTCTTTTTGTGCTGAACTTGGATTATTCTTCCCCCTTTGAATTCTTCAGGCTCTATCGTTTTACTTCGTTAAATGATCAGGATTATTAGTCCGTGCATGCACTTGGGTGGGTGTTTCCACAGGAGTCTCAAGAGAGGGACGGTTTATTATGTTTCTCGCCCTGCTTCAGGGGCTAGCGCACCCTTTCCTGCCGTGCTGTGGCACACGAAGAATTTTAACCCCTTTGATTTTTTATTACTTTGGGGTTTTTTAACGTTTAAGCCCTTCTGTACTGGACCGGGGGGGAGAGAGCTATGGTGTGCAGGGCTCGGCCGAGGCCCCGCCCCTCCG
>NW_009649968.1:10953-17331 GCF_000708025.1 Charadrius vociferus
GGCGCGCCTGCCTCCGGAGGGGCCGCGAGCCCTCGGTGTAAAAGCGCCGAACGCGTTGATGTTAAGGGTAGAAAATACATTTACTGAATGACGAAACCAGAAAGTTAAGGCTGCGCCCCAGAGATTCTTCCAGGCATCTTTGTCTTCCCTAGAAAGAGCTGTAGAATTATAGAATCGTTTAGTCACAGAATCCCGCGTTGGGAGGGACCACAAGGATCACCTGGTCCAACCTTTTTTGGCAAAAGCAAGACAAGATGGTCCAGCACCCTCCCTGCCCAGCTGAATCTGAAAAGAGTCCAGTGTTGGGGAATCCACTACTTTCCTTAGGCTGGAAAAGACCCTTAATATCATCGAGTCCAACTGTAAACCTCACACTGCCAACTCCACCGCTAAACCATGTCCCTAAGTGCCACGTCTACATAGCTTTTAAATACTTCCAGGAATGGGGACTTGATACCTGGTGATTCCCAGGGTGTAGCCTTCATCCAGGGAAAAGCGAGGGCTCACAAGCAGAACGATGCCCATGTCAATTCAGTTTGGGTCCTGCTGAATCCCAGTGGTGTCCTTCCTTCACAGGAGGAGATCGAGGAGGTAAAGGATGAAGGGAATCTGGAGGTGCTCTTTAATTCACTGGATAAGATCGTGGAGGAGGCAAAGAACCGGGAAGAGCCTGCGTGGTATGGATAGTCTTGTGGAGGGCAGTCTTGGGAGCGTGTGTGTGCGGAGGCATGTTCCCTACAAGGGCAAAAGTCAGTTCCCTTGTGATGTTTGGGTCATGTTGGTGTGTCCTCTAGGCATTGTGCTGCAAACCTCATGTATCTCAATGTCATTGTGTCTAAAACATCCAAAAATAAGTTTTATCTATGCTTCTGTACATCATGTATCTATCTGTGCTTCCTCAGTGCAAGGAGGAGGTAAGTGCCGCTGAGACCAGAGGGGAGCTAAACTCGTTTCTGAATAAGTCAAAAGGCTGACAGCATGTTTTAGCCCCAGCTAAGTAGTTCTAATAGCAGAGCTCACATCCACGTTCCTTGTTGGGATGTCTTGCTCAGGGACTCAGCAGGCACTGGAAATTGTACACACTGCCTTTTGTTCGCCCTAAAGGCAGGCTGGGTCTTTTAATCAAAAGCATCGTCACAATTTCTTGTTTCTGTGTTTGGGGGAGTTAATTACATCCTGCCTGCCTTCAGGCCTCAACTAACGGCAGAGTTTTGGGCAGAACTCCTCTCATTCCTTCCTGTCTGGCGTTAGGGAGCTACGCGCTGGGGTGTCTGTTAGACATGCACCTTCTAGATGTCCTCAAGGTGAATTGCTGGAGTCGGTGAGCTGATCCCTTACGGCAGCAGCTCGGCTTCCAATTGAGGTGCGTGAGACTAATCGCTGTGCAGAGTTGTTGCACTCCGGTTGCTTCACATCTCTCTATTCCCAGGCGGCCCAGCGGGATCCCGGAAGAGGACGTTCGCAGCGCTATGGTGCCGTACCTCCTTAAGCACAGGTCGTACTTGCAGAAAGTCCTAAAGGAGAAGGAGGAAGAGAACAGGAAGGTGGCAGAGTCTGTGCTTGCGGGGAGGGATAGGATTGCAGAGCTGCAGCAGCTGATACAAGCTCGTAAACATGCCTGGCAGGTAAAAATTAAAAATCAACAACTAAAACCCCCTTCTCTTTTCAGCATCAGCCTGAAAGAAACACGATTCTGTGGCTTGACTGGCAAACGGCTGCGCTATATTTAAGCCCTCCACTTCTCAAAGGCCTCACCAGGAGCCCAGTACTGCTGAAACTGGCCTGGGAGGCCTGGGGGCATTTCCACTGGAGGTCTTGGATGTTTTTCCCTGTGCGCTGGGCGGGATGTTTCTGTGGGTGAACATGTGTTATTCGTGGGTTGTAGTCCGTACGTGCTGGGGAGGGCAGTGTATTTGACGCTCTGTTTTACATCAGCCTGCTTTGCATCCTGAACGCTGGCGTCTGTGGAGGAAAGCATTCTGCTGAGTTCAGTGGTGGTTGTTTTCCTTCCAGGCAATTGGTAAAGAGCAACGAGAACTCATCACGACGTTCAAGGAGCCCCAGTGAGGACCTGAGGAGATTCTGCACATTTTGCGGGGAAGTTTGTCCTCGTCTCAGTGCATTGGGAAATGGGACTCTGCGCGTGGCATGTTCAAACCACGCAAACTCGCCTTCATCTTGTCAGGCCAGAAGAAATTTGGGACTGAAAAGCTGCCGGACTTGCACAATTCGATCAAAATTTGTGAAGAAATAAAAAAGAACACATCAGGATTTTTGGGAATAGAGGACAATTTCCTATTCCCTGCTCAGTTGAACAGGGAGGAGAATCCTACAGATCTGATAGCCAGAGCCTGTCTGTACACTCACACCCTTCTTTAGCGCTGCGATGCGCGTGATTCTTGCTTACTGAAGCCAAATTTGTGGCCTTAAAGATATTTCAGATGTGCATTAGAGGAAAAAAGGTGCCTTAAGCACAGAGGCTGTGCCGTGCACAGGAATGAGGAGCCGGGGAGCTGTAGCACACGGAGCCCGTGGGTGGGTAACCGCTGCCATGGCAGTTTGTACAGCTGGAGTGTAAATAGCCACATCGGACTTTTTTGCCGCTTTTTTGCAGTGTTCGTTTTCAGCATCCATGTCTTTAAACAGTTGTCTGCCCGTGACCCATCAGAACAGACATGTCAGCAGCTGTTTTATCACATCAAGTTCCTTGTTGCCATTTATTTTATTCCTCCCCCCCCCGTTGTGTATCACCACCGCCCCCCCCCCGGTATTATCCAACCCAGCTCCTCTCCCAACAGTCACGCGCTGAGGACACTTCTCTGAGGACTACAGTGTGAAGGATTCACGGCTGCACCGTTCATGCGCGTGGAGACGAGCAGAGGTTAGAACCGCCCCATCTTGACTTTGTGGCCTCGTGGCAAAGGCCACATGTTTCCCCGTGAAACCTCCACCTTGACTCCTGGAACCAAACTAGGTTTGGTTTTACCCATCTGGAGTTGTTCTTTACCGTCTCATCAGAAGTTTGCCAGCCAGGGAAGCAGGGACTTGCTGGAGTCTGCCTGCCGGGGCGTCCGTGAAGCCCTGCGAGTGAGGGGTGTCTTCAAAAGGAAGAAAAGACTCTTCCCCTGGGCTGGGCAGGTGATGAGGAGAGTCTTACTGAGCCCGAAGAGGACTGGTGGTGAGTCTGTTTCCAACAGACACCGGATCTGCCGAGGGCAGCAGGTTCTCTGGTCACCTGTTGTCCTCCTCGCCTGTTAGTGCGTGCCGTCCCGAGGAGAGGCCGTGCCCTGGGTGCTGGGGAAATACAAATTCTGAGAACAATGGTGGCGATTTCCACCAAGCGCGGGCCTCTGGTTTTAATTAGAGGCAGCCAGAGCCTGCGATTGACTGACTTAGGCATATTTTCCTTCTGTCGTAAACAAGCCTTCCCTCGCTGCATTATAATCTAAATAAATTGGAGCTGTTGTTCCCCCGGTCTTGGCTCCCGCTGTGTGCGCTTGGCCCGCGTAGTCTATAGTTTATGGGTTTGTTTGACAAAGGCTCTGGCTTCAGCATTTCTCTCCTCCTCCGCCCCAAAGCCTCCGGTTCCGCTTTTCAAGACAGGGCTGGGATTTATAGGATCTGAAAGTCTGGAAAGTGGTCAGGATCCCAAAGAGGAATGTCACCCCAGGTGGCCCTGGGGGCTCCCACTGCTCAGAGCCCTCCGGGGGTTAAATACGAGCAAACTCTGGAGGCGGGTGGGCACCCGGAGCGCTGCTGGGGTCTGGTGGAGAGTAGGAGGTAAAAGGACAGAGGAACAAGAGATTCCTCTTCTCCAGCTGCTCCACTCCCCTTCACCTCCGCTCGGTGCCTGAACTGCACCAGCAGCACACTTTTTGTTCTTGCAAAGCTCCATTTGGGGGTTTTAAGTGGTGCTGCACCTCTTCCTGAAGTCCTGTTTCTGGGAACAGGCGCTGCCTGGCGCGCCAGTGCCGGTGCGCAGCATCTGCCCGTGGGATGTGGCGTGGCACAGCTCGTGGAGACCAAGGGCAAGCGCGCCTGCTCGCCCTCTCCTCCTGGGCCACGGCAGTCAATCCCGGCCAGGGGCTGTGATGGTGACGCCACAGAAGGAGCACATGCAGGTTCCCAAAGCAAAAATTGGCCAACAAATCCCTGTTGGCCCTGCGTGGAGAGGAAACCCCGCTGGGTTTTGGCAGGAAATAGGCTCTCACATGCTGAGCGAGTTGGGGGGGTTCAGCCTGGAGAAGAGAAGGCCAAAAAGGGGAGAGCTCAGAGCCCCTTCCAGTGCCTAAAGGGGCTCCAGGAGAGCTGGGGGGGACTCTGGATCGGGGAGGGGAGCGATGGGACAAGGGGGAACACTTTGACACTGACAGAGGGGAGATTGAGGTGAGATCTGGGGAAGAAATTGTTGGCTGTGCGGGTGGTGATCCCCTGGGGCAGGTTGCCCCGAGAAGCTGTGGCTGCCCCATCCCTGGAGGTGTTCAAGGCCAGGTTGGACGGGGCTTGGAGCAACCTGGGCTGGGGGGAGGTGGCCCTGCCCAGGGCAGGGGGTGGCACTGCATGGTCTTCAAGGTCCCTTCCTACCCAAACCATTCTGTGATTCTATGAAACTCTCCTAGCATGGCTGCAGCACTGCTGGGATCCAGCCACGGGATACGGGACAGACCAGTCCGTGACTGGGGAGTGCAGCCAGTGCCCTGTCTCCCATCCCAGTTAGGGACTGGGTGCTGCCAGGCGGGCAGGGCTGGGCCCACCAGCAAATCTCCACTGGCCCTGGGCCGTGTTTCCCTCCCTGTGGGCACTGGCCCATCACGGGGGAACCGAGTTCACCCTAAACCACAATTGCCGCCTGTGCTGGCGGCTGCCGGCCCCGGGCTGCACCGAGCACAGCACCCATGCAGAGAGGCACCATGAAGCCCCTCATCCTGCTGAGCCTCCTGGCCCTCCTCGCCCTTGGCCTGTGCCGCAGAGGTACGGGGGGTCCAGGGGGTGTGTGACGGGGACTGGGGCTGGGGGGATGCTGCACCCCAGGAAGGGCTCTGCTCTCAGCTGGAGGTAGCGAAGGGGCTTGGAGAGAGCTTTGGGGGGCGGGTGCAGGGCTGGGATGGGGATTGGGACTCCCCCTGCCAGGTACAGGGGGTGTGGGTGAGGAGGGGACGGCGTGGCGGGGGGTGAGCGCCCCAAAAGGAGGAGCGGGGTGAGGGCACAGCCCGTGCGGGGCCTCCCCAAGTCCCCCCGGCTGCCCCGACCGCTCCGTGCCATCCCTCAGCTGCCGACCGCTCCGTCAGCGCCGATGACTCGCCCAGCTCCGAAGGTGAGTGTCTGCGCCCGGTGTTCGTCCCTGCTGCCCCAGGGACAGGGAGGGGGGGTCCCGGCCCTCCCTGACCCCCCGCTGTGTCCCCGCAGCCTTCATCTCCAAACGCGCCAGCGACGAGATGGTGCGGAGACACAAGAGGAATTACGTCTATGACAGGTAGCGCTTGATCCTGTTGTACCGGGGATTTCCCCTGGGTGACACCGAGCGGGACGCGTGTTCCCCATCCAGCACGTGCAATGAAATCCTGGTTTTGGGAGGGGCACCGCTGGCTGGGCCCTTCCGCTGGGTTGGGGACCCTCTGACATCCCCCGTGTCCCTCATCTGTCCCCAGCAGCGTCCACGGTGCCGTGCGGGACCCGCTGGAGGCCAGGCGCGAGGTGTGCGAGCTCAACCCCGACTGCGATGAGTTGGCCGACCACATCGGCTTCCAGGATGCGTACCGGCGCTTCTACGGCCCCGTCTGAGCCCCCACTGCCCCCACGCCAGGCTGTGGCCCTGCAGGCGCTGGCTCAGCTCCGAACACCGACATCCCCCGCTTTTACACCCCTTTCTGTTAACCGGGAAAAGAAATAAATGCACAAATGGTGCCGCCAGCTCCTTCCTCGGCTGAGGGTGTGGGATGGGTGTATAAGCCACAGCCGAAGCATCCTGTGACATCCCCACGAGGCTGACAACCCCCCTCCAGCCTCTTCCTCCCTCTCCCAACAGCCAACGGCTCTGGGGCAGAGCGGTGGCCGTCGCCAGCCGCTGCCTGTCCCTGGGAAAGATGAGGAATGATAAGCCCAGTGCTTGTGCCACCATTATTCCAGTTTAATTTAAATCTGCTTAGCCGAAGCGTGGGGTGATTAGGGGGCCATGGGGGTGCCCCGGAGCCCTGCGCCCTTCCCAGCAGCGGGATCGCCTTGGCAAACCACGGGGATGAGGGGAGGATGGATGGATGGGGATAGACACACACACACACACTTTTCATGCTCGGGGCTGCTGAGCTCCATCTCTCCTATTTTCCCCCCCGAACCACCTGCGACGTTTCTGCTGCACGTTGTCCCCACGCCAGGTGACAT
>NW_009649968.1:18683-20577 GCF_000708025.1 Charadrius vociferus
TGTCAATGTCACCCCCTGGGTGCTGCGACTCCTTGCCCAGCTCCCGCTGCTTTGGCGGAGGGGGGGGACCACAGGGGACTGGAGCCACTGGGAGGCACTGGGAGGTACTGGGAGGTACTGGGAGGGGGCTGCTCTCACCGATGTAGTCGAAGCGGCCGGGCGCCAGGCGTTCGGGCAGGTGGGAGGCGAAGAGGAAGCCGGTGAGCAGTGCGAAGAGGAGGTGGTAGCAGTACCCGGCCACAGCATCGCTCCAGGCACAGGTACTCCAGAGGCAGAAGAGGAGCTGTGGGGAGGCGGGTGAGCAGAGAGGAGGGGGGGGACACAGACACCCCTGGGGACCCCCGTGGTGGTGGCACCTGACCCCTGACGGCCCGACTCACCCGGTAGAAGAGCGGGATGTTGTCGTAGAGGAAGGGGTACACGAAAGCCGCCGTCCGCAGCCCTCTCCATTCCCATCCCATCCCCATGCTTGTTCACATCCCTATCCCCATGCCATCCCACCCCATCCCATCCCATCCCATTCCCCACCTCCATCCCCTCCTCATCCCCATGCTTGTCCCCATCCCATCTCCATTCCCATCCCATCCCCATGCTTGTTCACATCCCTATCCCCATGCCATCCCACCCCATCCCATCCCATCCCATTCCCCACCTCCATCCCCTCCTCATCCCCATGCTTGTCCCCATCCCATCTCCATTCCCATCCCATCCCCATGCTTGTTCACATCCCTATCCCCATGCCATCCCACCCCATCCCATCCCATCCCATTCCCCACCTCCATCCCCTCCTCATCCCCATGCTTGTCCCCATCCCATCTCCATTCCCATCCCATCCCCATGCTTGTTCACATCCCTATCCCCATGCCATCCCACCCCATCCCATCCCATCCCATTCCCCACCTCCATCCCCTCCTCATCCCCATGCTTGTCCCCATCCCATCTCCATTCCCATCCCATCCCCATGCTTGTTCACATCCCTATCCCCATGCCATCCCACCCCATCCCATCCCATCCCATTCCCCACCTCCATCCCCTCCTCATCCCCATGCTTGTCCCCATCCCATCTCCATTCCCATCCCATCCCCATGCTTGTTCACATCCCTATCCCCATGCCATCCCACCCCATCCCATCCCATCCCATTCCCCACCTTCATCCTTTCCTCATCCCCATGCTTGTCCCCATCCCATCTCCATTCCCATCCCATCCCCATGCTTGTTCACATCCCTATCCCCATGCCATCCCACCCCATCCCATCCCATCCCATTCCCCACCTCCATCCCCTCCTCATCCCCATGCTTGTCCCCATCCCTGTCCCCATCTCCACACCTGTCTCTGTCCCCATTCCCATCTCCATCCTTCCCTCATTCCCATCCTTGTCCCTATCCCCAATGGGATCCCTCATTCCCATCCCCATCCCCATCCCTATTCCCATCTCCACCCCCGCTCCCATCTCTATCCCGTAGCCCCATGCCCATCGCCGTTCCTATTCACATCCTCATCTCTGTCCCCGTCCCCATCCCCACCAGGTCGGCAGGAAGTGTGTCCAGATGTTGACTGTCTCATTAGTCATCTGGAAGGAGCTGAGGACGCAGTCAAGGGCTGAGCTCTTGGGGTGCCGATACCCTGACATGATCCCATCCTCCCAGAAGATCTGTGGGGACAGTGGGGCTGGTGAGGGGACACACTGGGGGGGAGCGGGGCGGCCCCAGAGAGCTGCTCTGGCCTCGTGATGGGTGGGGAAACTGAGGCAGGATGGGCTGGGAGCCCAGCGCCAGCCGGAGCGAAGTTGGGTGGGGAGCCCAGGTGATTTCCCACCTTGGCTGAGGGAACTGGAGGGGGGAGAAACCTGCCCCACCATCACCCAGCCACGCGTACCCGAGGGACCCGATGGTG
>NW_009649968.1:21186-21602 GCF_000708025.1 Charadrius vociferus
CGCCTCTCAAAAGGAGCTTTGTGCTGGACCCGCTGCCTGCTGTGGCCAAAATCCCCCCCTCAACCCCCCCGCACCCCGATGCCAGACCCCTCACTGCGCACGGGGGGTTTTGCCGGAGGTTTTGCCGGAGGGCTGCGTGCCCCTCCATGGGTCAAAGGATTATTGGAACACGGCTCCGGGCATCAGATTTTAAATGCCAACGAGTTCTTCAGCCGGCAGAGCCGGGGCAGGCGATGGAGCCGAGTGCCACATCCACGGCAAACACCCACCCGGTTACACGTTGGGGTCCCACGAGCGCTGTAGATGAGACCTGGGAAGATGGGGGGTGGGGGAGTGGAGAGAAAGCCAAAAAAAAAAAAAAAAAAAAAAAAAAAAAAAAAAAATTTGGGAAAAAAAAACCCCCAACAGGCCTGCGG
>NW_009649968.1:22267-24101 GCF_000708025.1 Charadrius vociferus
GGGGAAGCTGCGTTTCTCCGGTCAAGGGGTTGGCAGGAGGCCGGTGGGAGGGTTTGGGGTCTCGGTGCCCACCTGCACAGGGTCCACGCAGGGATGGAGGCCCCGGTGCTGAAAAGCCCCTCGGAAATACCCTGCACGGAGCACAGCAACCCCGGGGTGGGGACCTATTCGGGGCTGGGAAATGTGGGAGAAGTGGGAAGCGGAGGCGCAGAGAGGGAGGGGAAAGGCCGGCGAGCGGGGCTGGAGCCAGGGAGGCTCCCTGGGTTTCCGAGGACTCGGCACCCCAATGAGCAGGACCAGGAGTCCCAACTCTTGACGGGCGTTAGGAGGTTTTTATCCCGCTTCAATTCCAGCCCCACGCCGATGGGGCACCCCTCGCGGCAACGCGCCTGCCCACACCGACCGAAAACGGAGGCACGGGGCTCCTTAACGGAGCGGGCAGCACACACACAGCCCCCGCCGAGGCCATTAAAGCCCGGGCTGGAAGAGGCGTTTTCCAGCCCCTTCGGAGGGGCCAGAGCCGGCAGTGACAGGTCCCTTTTGTGCCACGGCGGGCAGCGGGCGTTGGGACGCAGGGCACGTCTCGCCCCGCGGGAAGAAGTCGCCCACGGCTTATTCTCCCACTGGGGAAAGCCGGATTCGCCTTTTCACAACTCCCCCCGGCCCCCCTCACCAACCTCCCCTCCGCTGGCAGCCTCCAAAGAACCAGGGAAGGAGAGAAAATCGTACCGGTGCCCGGCTCAGCGCTTTCCACCAGCAGCGCAAATAAAGGAGCTTTGCTGGGAATGAATATAGGGAATGGAGGACATTTTTTTTCTCCCCCTCCCCCTGTAAAACACCACCCTCCAGCATCCCTCGTCACCAGTGCTGGCACGGACTCACACAGAGCCCAGCTCTGTCCCCGAAACCAAACCTCTTCAAGGCACCTCCAATTAACACTTAGAAGTCACACATTTTAACAAACATATACTTTCCACCAGCCCTCCCCTGTTTAAAACCGAGCTGAGAAGTCGCCCCACGAACCACTGCGGTTATTTTTGCCCATCACAACATCGCCGGCGTCGGGGATGCTCCCGCGGGCAGCAGCGTGGGAGGTTTAGTTTGGATATTAGGAGAAATTTCTTCACGGAAAGGGTTGTCAAGCATTGGAACGCGCTGCCCAGGGAAGGGGGTGAGTCCCCATCCCTGGAGGCGGACGGGGTGCTGGGGGACATGGGTTAGTGGTAATTCGGCTGTGCTGGGTTAACTTTAGACTTGATGGATCTTAAAGGTCTCTTCTGACCGTAATGACTGCGTGATTCCAGGCAGAGTGACGGCAAAAGGGCGAACTCATCCCGAACCACAAAGGCAGCGAGCGAAGGAACCGCCCTCGCTGCTACAGGGATAAGGAAGGGACCCACCTACATTTCATCCTATCAACTCAAAAGCAAACCAAGGTGATGCCTTCCTTCACCCAAGTCAAACAACATTCAAAGGGTTTGGGAATGGCAAAGCTTTTTTTTATATATTTTTGGCCTGAAAAGCAGAAAGTTTGGTCAGCGAAGTGCCCGTTTGAGGGTGGATTCACCTATCAAGAACATACCCGTCTCCAGGGCCGCGCTGGGAATCACCACAGAACAGGAGGTACAAACATCTCGTATTTTATTAAGCTAGTCGATGTGTTTGGATCACAGTCAAGACACATGCCGTGAGAGCCCCCGAGCTCCTCCTCGTCCCAGCTGGGGTCCGACAGCCATCCCCTCGCTCCCCCAGCGAGAGCGAGCCGAGCACAAATCCACAGGCTGGGCTTTTTTTTTTTTTTTTCTTTTTTTTTTTTTTGTTGAAAAAGAGGACT
>NW_009649968.1:24119-57581 GCF_000708025.1 Charadrius vociferus
GCCAGGCAACAGCCCCCCCCCTGCCAGCAGCCAGAGGCAGGACCAGCGACACGGGGCTCCCCGCGCCAACCCCTCCTGCCTTTCTCCACTCTCGCAGCCACCCCCTTTTTTTTTCCCCCATCCTGTTTTCTGCCCCAGCCAGAGCGGCCAGCTCTGCCAGACATCAAGAAGGAAAAATAAAATAAAATAAAATAAAATAAATCTAAGATGCAAAGCGAAAATCCAAGGCGTTGCAGGTGGCGTCGAGCCGAGCAAGGATGGGAGCAGAAGGAAGAGTCGCTTGGCACGGCCCGTGAAACCACCGAGCAGAAGTCCAACAAGCGCCAGAGGGACAGTGTCCACCAAGCCTGGCACGGGGACAGCCCCCGGCCCCTCCGCCGCCTCCTCGGGAAACCCAGCGAGCCTCAACCACCGCAAACCTACGCTCTCCCAGCTTGGGGTCACCCCATACATTTCCAAGAGTTCAACGTGGTGGTAAGGAAAAGAAAATCCAAACCAAGAAACACACCAAAGAACACATTCAAAATGATGCTTTCGGCCCACAAGATTGTTTTTCTTTTTGCTCTCCTTCCCAGCGCAGTGGACGTTACGGGATGAGCTTGGAGCTGGTCTTCGCAAGCTTTGAGCCGGTACAGAAATAGCACCATATGGATTAGCAGTGGACCAGAACTGCCCTTCACACGGCTCAACCGTTGGGTGCCGTTAGCTTGGCGAGTGTCTGCGGCTCTCGCTCAGGCGGGGATGATCACGCCGTGGTGAGCTCTCGGGAAAGCCCAGGTCCAGCACGCAGGAGCCACAGGCAGAGCAGTACGCCAGGAGACACGGAGCATCCCCGCTGAACTTCCAAGTTTTCTTTAGCCCTGGACAACTGCTCAGCATCAGCAACCAGAACCGGGCAGGGAACCCAGATTCCCGCTTTTGGCTTCTTGGTTGGGATTGGGAAGTGACGCACCAAATCCCATCTGGGGCAAAGTGGCACAGGAGGAGACTCCAACTCATCACGAGCACTAGGATTTGGGCTAAGAAGCGTCTTCCTTTACCCCAGTCTTAAAAACATCAAATTGATCCTCCAGTAGAAGGCAGCGCTTGCCGGAGGACACAGCTTGCCATCTTCCCTGAGGCTGCTCTGCAGCTCCGCTGTTCCGGAGCTTTGAAAGTCTCCCAATTTTTCAGCTTGGTGTATCTCTGACTGGGGACGCGCATCCAAAAAAAAAAAAAATTTTTCAGGTCCCCCATCGTAGTTGCATGTTGTGGAGAGAAGCAGGGTGGCACAGGGATCTTTCAGGTACCTTTTGTAAAAGGTTACTGTCCCTCCCCGCTCAGCCCAGAGGTACCACGTACTGAAAGACGCCAGTGGGCGGTGAAGAGTCCCTGCTAAGGGCCTTCTCCTCCTCTCCAGGTGTGCAAAACTTCAGGGTAATATTAGAAGAAGCCCTCAGGAGAGCAGGGCAGTTACTAGGGGATGGTTAGGAGGAAAGTAAGGCAACAGCGTTGCCGCCTTTTAGAAAGAAGCCCTCTGGTTTCGCCGTGTGGCCCCTGAGCGGGCTCACTGCAGCTCAGCAACACCAGCTTCTTACAGAAACGCCAAGTTTATTTACTTTTGTTCTTAAACCGCCTTCCGTGTCCAGCCCAAACAAGCCATCAGGGATAGAGCGCGTTAGCCCGTCTTCTGGACTGCTGACCCTTTGCTGTCACCCTCTTCCGTGACAGCACCGACCTCATCTGCTGCCCTGAGCGCACAGCACTCGGCTCCCGGCGCTCAGCCTGCACCACGGGCGGCCCGCGTAGCTCCACGAGCCGAGGCACCGGTCATCGGCATCACTGGAATTCCCTTTTGGTTGCTGCTTTATTTGCATTGCTCTCTTCTCCCCTCAAGATCCAGCTGTGGCCAAGGGAAGAGGCCAAGGGAGGGCTGCGGGCCGGTCGAGGAGGTGCATCGGGGTAGATCCCGAATCTTGGCCCGAGCTGCATTTCCCTTTGTGGAGGCGCAGCCTGTCTTAGCCATGCAGACGAAGATCTAGTTCTTCCTTCCCAAAAAAGTCCCCAAAGCAGAGGAATGGCGTCAACTCCTCGCTGTTTTGGTTTCAGCCAAGCAATGCTCTTTGCGTTACCAACCCCGAGCGCGCGCTCTGCACTACGCAGCCAGAAGGGAATGACAATTACGCCTCTGAGGACTGCAAACACAGGCAGGCTTCAGCTCCAGCACATCTCCAGCAGGGAGTTGCAGGCTGCAGACCCTTCTGATGGGCTTTGCAGCCAAGGCGGTGGATGGTTTTCTTAAGCAGCAGGGAAAAAAAAAAAAAAAAAGCACAGTCCACCAGCTACGCATCCCCCTGAGTCAGGCTTCCACCGACCAGGGAGCGTATCTCACCGTAACTGAGCAGCACTCTCCAAGTCAACGGAGGGGCAGAAGAGGAGGCGACTCTGGTGTCCACCACACTGCTCTGGCTCATACGCTGAAGGACAAGCCCCACAAGGCGATGCTCTTTTCTTTTCCCACCCCATCAAACAAAAATAACGAGCTAGACGATGGCTTGAAATAAAAACACTGGAGGAAAGAGCGACTTGACAAGCTTCACAGCCCATCTTAGATCTCTAAGAACACCCGAGATGAGCCAGAGTCTTTGACCTGCCGTTCTGCTTATGTTGTCTCCTTGGCTTAGCCTAGAAAAGCACCGCAAGTTTCAGGAGAAGCTGCAAAAGGAAAAACCTGTCGGGAAACTCTGCCCACTCTGCCCCCTCCACCCGCCTTTCAGACCACGAGGTACGGAGCGGGAAGTTAAAGCTCAGCATTTCTCTCTGCTGCGCTACAAGGCTGCATGCTGCAAAGGAACTGAAATCGGAATATAAATGAATCCTCCGGGACTTGTGCTGGTTTGGTTTTGTTTTTCTAGTTTTTACCTGAAAACAAATCCTGCCACTCCAGTACAATGCATCACGCTCGGAAGTCTGCACAGATTGGAGTATGTTACTTGTCTTTCCATATAACGCCCCTTTCGTAGCAGCTTCTGGCTGGCCCGTGTGAAAAAAACACGCAAACGTAGAAGACTAGTGGTTTTTACTTGCATAGCTGCTGTTAGTTCATGTGGATGGAGACATCTGTTTCTTGAGTACATCGACACAGATGAGCTACAAAGAGGCCGTTCAGCCCATCTCCCACCGCTCTGCTGTCCTGGGAGCAACCCGTTTCTTCATTTCCAAACATCGGCGTGTGACAGGATGTCAGACACAGGTTGCATGAGATGCTGTCAGGATGGAGGTCTGAAAGGTCCCTCGCAGGTCACACGGGGAATCAGCTCTTCCAGCATCCGTCCAAGTAGCATCATCCCTCCGTTTTTTTGGGGGTTTTTTTTGGGGATGCTAAAAGCACTGAACGGTTTGTGAGCTCAGTCCTGGGCAGCGGCGGTCACTGCGCTGCCTGCGCCTGCCCTGGAGGGACGTGAGGACGGGGTTTACAAACACTCGAGTTCTGCCACCCTCTCTAGCACGGCATAGCAGCAGTGGTGCGTCGGAACAACCGGCAGAAGAGATAACGGCTTCGAGATCCTCCTTCTTCCTCCACACCTCATTGCAAGATTTAGAGAGAAAAAAAGAAAAAAGGAAAAAAAAAAGAAGAGGCATTGGGTCCTTCGGCAATGTCTGCTCCATCCCAGCGTCACAGCACTCACGCCAAGTGGTCGAGCCTTATCGGTGTTTAAATCCCACATGGCTCTTCTCTCTCTTCCAGCGACTCTGCTGGATTCCCCTCCTCTTCTCCGAAGTCTAATGCTGGAAGCAAAGAAGCGGGAGGGACTGGGGAAGGAGGAACAGAGTCCTTTTCACCTCTCTCAAAACAGCCCGGCCGATCTCGTGTTGCTCATGAAGCGTGCAGCTTGTAAGGAGAGCAAGGATGTGCACCAAAGCCCATCGGGGCGCTTCAGACTGCTCTCTCCTTGCAGGCCAACATCCCTTTGCACTACGCCTGCTCCGTGGGGGACAGGGAAAGGAAATAAATATGCTTGTTCAAAGCAAAAAAAAAAAAAAAATTATATTAAGAGCTTTCCCCCCCTTTTAAATAGCATAATTGTTTCCTTTTCTCTCTGACATTGGATGAGTATCCAGAACCCCAGAGGAACTCCACTTTTTCCTTTTTTTTTTTTTTAATATTATTTATATATATAAAAACTAAGAATTAAAAGGAAAAAAAAAAAAACCTTGAAAAATAATTCATTCAAAGGAGGGGGGGGAGGGGGAGAAAACCCAACCCAAAAAAGAATATCTGCTTTCCTGTCACCAGATTGCCAAACAAGAGCTAAACACTCTTTGGATCTTCTTTCCCAAGCTAGGAGGGCTCCATTTCTGCTGCGCTGGTTTGGTTTCGTTAAAGTCAAGTTCACGCTTTCGAAGCCGCCTGCCCATTTGAGATGACCAAGCAAGCTTCGGGGAGGAATGAGGTGGGGGGGAATGAATGACTGCCCGTCTCTCGCCCATCTCTGCCGACTGGGAGAAGGGCAGAGCTCTGCCTCGGCCATGCCGAGGTGCCTCTCTCTTCTCAGAGCAGTTGGCGCCGTCGGAGATGTACAGCCGTCTGGTCAGGATACAGGTGGAGAGTGTCTGTGTGCGTGCCCAAATTGGATATTTTTTTGTTTTGTTTTTGGTAGATATTTTTTGTTATTGTTGCTGCTGCTGCTTCTTCGTGTCTAAGTGTCGCCTGGATTTTTGTTTCCTTCGTTCAGACGCTGCACGTTCCGAGAGGGGGAGAGAAAGGTACACCAACCCGATGCCTTTCTGAACATCAGCCCATCTCTTTCCACTGCTTGTAGAACTCCAGAACATTTTTTATTTCTACGCTGGCATTGGCGGCTGCCTGGATGGCAGACTGCAGGCAAACAGAGACAAAACAGGGTAGTTTTTAATTCCTCTGTCAAGAGGGCTGCCCTTCACAACTTGGAGGTTCCCAGGCAGAGTTTGTCATGGCTAAAAGACCCAATTCTCCTTCATGCCAAAGCTGCTCTGGCAGGAGGGGCTCCACAGGCATGCAAATTACTTCTCCCACCTCCCCCAGGACACTTTGCACCACAAAAGCATGACAAATCAAGGGGCCTTCAAGGAAATAGGAACCACGGCTTATAAACTAAATTTGGGAAATCCAGGACAGTTATTACCCAGGGCAGAAAAAATTAAAAAAAAAAAAAAAAAAGTCCCTTGCCAATCAACCAGATTTTGATTTTGCAGAGCAGAAAGGCTCAGCTCAGCCAGCCAAAGAGCTCCTGACCTGCATGGGCGCTGAGAACGTGCTTGGGTCCTCCAGCTGAAAGCCCGTGATGATGGTGACCATTCCTGTGGTGTCGTCCTCTCCGCTTCCTTGGGACACTGTCAGTTGTTTGCAGCTGTCCAGTATTTTATAGAGATTCCTGCCACGCAGATGCAAGAGAAAGAGAAACAGAGGGGAAAGTGGGAGGGAAGACCATTTGTTTGAGTGAACAGTTTCACGTATGCTCAGGAGGACACGTGGAAGGCAGAACCATCTCTCTGTTGCCTGTTGAGGACTTTTCTGAGACCCTTCTTAGCACCAAGTGTTTGGTGCTACGCGAGATGGATAGATGGATGCCCTAACGCTCTCTCTAGGGAATTTTATAATTGCTCACACAGAGCACCAAATCAAGCAAGCTGCACGACGGGTCCCAGTGCTAACACCCCTCCCCAAAGCCACCTGCCTGCTGGGAGTCAGGCTCAGACATCTCCAGATGTTGTGATCTTACCAGGCATCTAAATCTTGTCTCTTCAATTTATGCCTCTCAAAGCTCTTCCCAACATCTTTCTGGCAACGAATGTACCTAAGGAAAGATCAGAGTCACTGAGCTCAAAAGGAGACCGTCACACAGACTGAAGGCAATGCTCTACAGCAGGTCTGCCAGGTGCTGCAGGACCCTTTCGCAACACTTGCTTTTATCAACCGAAGTAACACCCAAAGGCCTGCCCGAGGAATCCCGTAGGAAATCCTGTAGATCATCTCCCCTGTCTCATCACCATCGCTATGCGCAGTTCACAACATCACAAGTGTTTCAAAGCCCTGACGCAGACCTTGAAGACACAGTTTGTCTTCACAGCAGCACAGCTGTTTGTCCTTCTACAGCTAACCCGGGCAAATAATGCAGTACAGCTCTTCCAGCGCTCCCAGTGCATCAGTACAAAGTACCGCTCAGTTTTATACACTGACAAAGAGATGCAACTCCCTCCATTCCTCAGAAGCAGCAACATTTCACGGCTGAGCAGCAGCTACAAGCGCATGTGGAGAACCAGCTGCCAGATCTGCTACTTCACCATCTTCCCACTCGCCAAGCACATTCCTGAGGCCTGGCTTTCCCTTGGCCCACTCCTCACCCTGCTCCAAGGGATGCACAGCCTGCTCCCACCATTGACATCATTTTCCACCCCAAAATACAAAATACACCCGTTCCAAAAGCAAGGACAAATCGCATCGCTCTCCCACTCTCACCTGTTTCCCTTTTTAAATTCTGCCTCCAGATACCGGATGCTGTCCCGAGCACCTGCGTTCTCCTTTTTCAGGAAGTCTAAGCCATCAATCACTAACAGGGAAAAAAAAAACAAGCAAAAACATCTGGCTTACAGCTATACTTCAGCAAACTAATCCAGATGCATCAAGAATTCCTCATCCCACTGAACTGTCTCCGATGCACGGCAGCAAGGGCTGCCACAGGAGGCAGACGAAGCAGAGGGTGAACAGGGCCTCTCTCTTTCCAGATGTTCTTCGATACACCATGTTAGATTCCAAGCATGGGCCACACATAAAGCAGCCCCCAAAAGTGACATGCGGAAACGGTGTTTCAACTGCTCCAGCTGAAGTAAAGGACAACGGCAGCAGGAGAGAAATCCACCGCCTTGGCCCCCAGGGCTTGCTTTCCAGCCAAGAGGGAACGCGGGGAAGGCAGGCTCAGTGATTTGACGTGGAGTCCCCATACCTGTTCGAGGGATGATGATTATGAACCTCCCGCTGGTGGCCAGCTGCTTGACAACAGCCAGGTGCTGGCAGAGGGCCTGGGTGTCCGGGACAAGATAAGGAGACATGGCTGACTGCGCTTTGGGCTGCTGGAGACTTCCCTCCAGCTGAGAAACCTCCAGCTGAAAAAAACCACACAAGCGGAGGCACTTGTTTCACATTTATGGTGAACCAAACCATCAAACAGGGCACGACTGGTCCTGCAAAGCTCCATCAAACCCTTCCAACCTCCCAGGACACGGAGCAGAGGGCTGGATGCCACCAGCAGGTCAGAGGGAGGTGATCGTCCCACTCTACACTGCGCTGGTGCGGCCCCACCTCAGGTACTGTGTGCAGTTTTGGGCACAGTTCAGATTGGACATCAGGAAAAGGTTCTTCACCGAGAGGGTGGTCGGCTCCCCAGGGAAGCGGTCAGGGCCCCGAGCCTGTCAGAGTTCAAGGAGCATCTGGACGACACTCTTAGGCATATAGTTTAGTTTTAGGTAGCCCTGCGAGGAGCAGGAAGTTGGACTCGATTCTTATGGGTCCCTTCCGACTCGAGATGTTCCACGGTTCTGTCTCTGCAGAACAGACACTGCCTCCGTGTGGGATGGGAGCAGAGAGCTCCCCCTTCCCTTCCCAGTTTCAGACATTTCAGCCACTACCCTGCCCGTTTTCAGGCTGGAACCAGAGTCTCCTACCTGCAGTCGAAGCTGAGCCATATCTCTCATTAGCCTGTTCCGACGAGCCTCCTCTGCAGCCTAGTTACAGAAACAAACTTCCATATCAGTTAGCAGGAAACACGCAAGCCGACACAAGCACGTGCTGCCAGAAACAGCATGAAAAGGGGACACCTGAGTAGCTTTAAGGAGCAAAACTTTTCTCTCCCAACAAAAAACTGTGATTATAGTTACAATCTATTAGTAATCTACAGGAAATTGCCCCAAGAACAGAGAATTAGCCCACCTCTGCCAACTCACCATGTGAAACTGGGCTTGGGCTTGGTGCAGCAAGTTGTCTTGCTCCGACTGTGCTATGCTGATGAAGATCCCAAGCTCTGAGTTGAACTGCAGGATGCTGCCTTGCAAGTGAGTAATGAAGTGGCCAAAGCTCCGAATGCAGCAAATCCGAACAACAGACTGCAAAGAAGCAGACAGGCAATCACCAGCCACGTCTCCCTACAGGGGTTGTAGCCAGCTCTGACCCGGCAGCTCCCGCTTTTGGAAAAGGCAGAAACTGCTATTAAAAAATCCAAAGGAAACATTTCTGATGGAAATGCGCTTCTGAAGACAGAAACTGCAGGAGAGGGCTGCAGGAAAGGCTACAGTTGATCAGAAAGCTTAGAAGCGCTTGCAGTCTGGGCTTCCCCAACTTGAGAAAACCTCAGAAAACATTAACGGGCTCTCCCCCACAAATCACCCCTCAAGCCCTCAGTGCTGGGAAAAGGAGTCAAATAAAACAACAATCTAGATCTGATCTTGGGGCAGGCACCGCTCTCGGCTGAGCTACTGCGCAGCAAAAGGTGAGCTCACGCGGGATGAGAGATCAATGCACTTTGCTCCAGCTGCGCCGGCAGCTCGAGATGACACTCAAGACCTCAGCCAGCTGGACTGTCATTTAACAAGCACGGGTCCCGTATCACGCGTCAGAGCAGCACCCTCAAATTGAGGCAGAAGATGTTAACGTACTCCCCACTCCACAGGGAGCAAGACAAGACAGAAGAACAATTGCATTTTTCTGCACACCTCCACCACCCAGAAACAATCAGCTTGGCCCTCTGTGCTTGGGAAAACGGACAAAAGTGCTCTACAAGGGCACCGAGTGCCACGTGAAGTGAGATTTCACCAACTTCTGCATTTACTAGAGAGGGATGACAGAAAGTATCCTGCAGCTCCAGCAAAATTCCCTTCATTCAAGGCAGGGCAGAGCGAACAACTCTTCTGCCCAGACAAGGAGGTCGGGAGACTTCATGCGGCAAAGCTGTCAACATGCGACTCTGCTTCCTTTCATAATGGCTCTGACAGGGAAGGGAAGGCAAGGTAGTTTTTTGAACACTGATTTTTGGACAGACAGGTGACTGCAGCAACCACCAATAACTCAGACTCAAAAGTTTGAATCAATTTGGGGTCTTTCTTGGCAGAAAGATTTAGATCTTCATCTGCACAGCTAAGACAGACTGCATCTCGGGCCAAGATTCAGGATTTACCCTGACTCACCTCCTCAACTGCTGAGAAAATGGGCCGGTCCTGCTCAAAGTTAAACCTCTTGTGTGCATTTTTCAGAGGGGGAAGATTTCGCAGGGCCACATCTTCTGGGAGCAGCAAGTTGGCTTTCAGGTCTGGGAGCTCAGCACCACTCAGAATGTCCTTGACTTCATTACACAGGGCCAGCCCTGGAGAGGGTGGAGGGGAAGCACAGCAATATACGGTGACTTAAAAAACTGATGTGGGGACAAAGAGGAAAACCGCTTTAAGGCATACGCTCTGTAATGATCAAGGGCAGAGGTTTTACATTACACGTGTACTGTGAGTGTGTGTTGAAGGAGGAACAAAAAGGCCACCCACAACAGAAAGAGTAACTGTCCCAAACAACCTGCGGAAATGCACCACTTCAGAAAACCTGTCGTTTGGAAGCTTAGCTCTCCCATTCATTCCGACAAATGAGCAATTCTGTTAAAACTATGCTTCTCAAGAACCACGGGGATCTTTAGGCTGAGGTACAGGGCACATCGTGAGCATTTGGAGCTTCAAAACTAGTTTCCATGATTGTCAGGACAAAATCATACCCTTACGTATGGTCTTATCACATTGGCCACACAAGGACTTCACGCACGCAGGTGCGAGCGTTTCAGTATGTCGTCAGCCATATATAACGGATTAATAGAGCTAAAGTCTACGGGACAGTATTTAACTGGAATGGTGTTTAAACACAAAACCAACACGTGCATGATATAGCTTCCCATCGTGCTTATAAGCAAACTGCTACTGGCAAATCTCTCACCCCGGGATCTATCACACACCATGGACACCACTGATGACTCGGGCTTGCCAAAACATTACATTGCCACTTCCTTCTCCAGTACCTGATTCCTGCAGGTCTGCAGCAGAAGGCAGAAGGTTCAGGAGCACAGACAGCCTGTTCCACAGGCTCTGGGAGCTCTGCAGAAACAGAACACAAAAGGCCACAGAAAACGTCAAGACAGATGTATGCAGTAACCAGCCCGCTTGGGCTTTCCAGCATCTTTCACAGACCTCAAAATGCTTTATGAAAAGTAAACTTCACTACGCTTCTTAGGTTAAGATTATCTTAATTCAGCCGGTGGGGTATTTAACATCACCAGAATGTCCAGGACTGGGACAGTAGCTTCAATATGCCCTGAGCATCCCAGTCCAGGGGAACTGAACAGACACAGCCTTGGAATGCCAAGCACAGTTCCCACCTGAGCACACATGATGATGAGGTCCGTGTTTGTCCTCAGCCAGTCCAGGAACACCTTGACAGTGAGAAGCAGCCCTTCGTTGGTCACGATCTCTAGCTTCTCCTGAAGGGATCGCTCATTCCTGCAGGATTTGTTACTTGAAATGCTTTCCTCAGAGTCAGACACATCATCTGGAAAACGACGGGAAAAGCAGGATGGCAGGCATTAAACCCCCGGAGAATCCAAGCCCTACTGGTATGAGAACAGTGCTGGGTTGGCGAGAGTGGAGTTGTACTTCTCGGTGCCTCCACACACCCTCACAAAACCAGTTCCCTGTGCTGTCGATAAGAACTTATCACTGTTGCATTCGCTTCGTTGGGAGAAGATTGCTAAAAATTTCCCTGTGAAAGTTTGACATATGCCTTAACCCCTGCAGCAGCCTCTGAGCTGCTCGCTAACAGAGCGGGGCGAAGCAGCACACGCTGGCACAAGGACCATATGACTTACCGCAGAGAACAGAGCCAGCCATCACCGTTTAGGGCAACGTGCACCAAACTTTGGGCGATACAAGAGAAAAAAATGGTAGGGCTATTTTACGAGCCAGGGCCCAGTGATTTTCAATACTGAATATGCTTTGCAATCGTGTAATTCTACAGACCTGAGGATCGCAAAGCCGTTGCCAATGAAACTGCACGGAGCCGCACGAGTGACCTCAGGTCAAGGTAGCAGCAAGCTGGGAACCAACGACACATTTTGCCACAGTCCCTTATTTTAATTGCACAGTCATTTCTGCCTATTAGCACAGCAATTATCATTCAGTAAGCCCTCAGAATCAAAAGGGAGGAAGTAATTTATTCAGAAACCATCCCCGATAGAGTGTTAAGACCATTAAATAGCTCAAGTTTTAAAACAGCACAGCTGAGGCAAGGAGAGCTCAAAGCTAAAAAGCACATGGGTTAATTCATTCAACCTGGCTCATTCAACCTCTCATTTTCTACATCTATAAAGGTATCATGGCTACGCTATTCAAATACCTTCCTGGAGCCGAAACATCTGTGTGACCCATTGAAGGAAAATGCTAAACAGACCAAAAATCGTTTGTTTCTTCCTTTACCCCGATCTCTTTCAAGTGGCTACGAAGCAATGCCGGGAGCCAGTAAACATTAACATGATCTAATACTCCCCCTTCAAATCCTGGCCCAGGCAAAGCCTGAATCTTGCCAGTGCTGCAGGCCCATTGAATTTGGCAGCACGATGCAAAAATGTTTCCTTGCTCCAGGGAAGCTGGGAGGAATGACAAACAAGACCGAACAGGCCCATGTGGTTTTATCTGAAATACAAACAACTCCCTGTAGTGCATCAGATCTCCCTTTCAAGCTGATTTTTCCCAGAACATTACTCAGTTGTGTAAGTCGCATGGTAATAGAGACGTTGCAGCTCCACCTGCTGTGCATCTGCAGGTTGGTTCAGCCCCGAGCACGCAGCGAGGCAGCGTTCGGAGGGCCACAGAAAGAGGCCCTCAACTCCTCTCGCACGCACCTAGATCACATCTTACAGAAGGCTCCTATAAGTTCTGCAGACTTGATCATCTGACATCTCACGGAGGACCTCCTGGACTGCATCTCCACTGTCCATCACCAGAAGCACTAGTAAGTGTCTGACTACAGAGATTTCACGTGGGAAAAAAGGAAGATAATCCAAATTTTTAATACCTGCTAGAATTATCCTCTGTATTATCAGAGCTGCTCAGCATTTAGCCCGTTGAGCAGAACAACAGACAACCCTG
Source organism: Charadrius vociferus (assembly GCF_000708025.1). Taxonomy (NCBI): domain Eukaryota; kingdom Metazoa; phylum Chordata; class Aves; order Charadriiformes; family Charadriidae; genus Charadrius; species Charadrius vociferus. Next base: position 36,303 of record NW_009649968.1, read on the forward strand.
GGTGGTTGCAGGCGTTTCCTTCGCTTAGTACACATGTTCCTGGATGTCAGGCAGTAAAAGTAAAGCTCCTCCTTCAGGAAACACCCAACTCAAGACCTACCCAGTACTCGGGCAACCTGCTCCTCCCAACCTGGCCGAAGGAGAACTTGCACCATGAGAAGAGGCGGATTTTAGCAAACAGACTGCTACAGCTTGTTGTTTTCTACACAGAGCTGCAACAACAAATGTTTTGAACGAGGTCGCTGATCCTTACCTTGCTCTGCCAAGCCGGGCTTCTCCAGATCTCCATTGACACAAGGCTTGCTTTCTATTCCATCCTTCAAGATGGGTGGTTCACTGTTTGGTTTCAGAAGGATGTTGCTGAAAGTGGGAGCCAAGCGAAAGCAGCGTTTGGTTTGAAACAGCTGAGTGGACATGGCCTGGAGGTTACTGGCTATGCTTGCGTCATTAGTGCTCAGGGAAGCTGGCCCATTGACCGCTGGATCTGGAGCCTCAATTTTAGAGATGTTTGGGCTCTTGGAGTCCCCAAGCCCACTGCCATCCACACAGTTTTTTAAGGCCTCTTTGGGCCCACTTTTGCCTCGGCCGCTTCCCTCCTCACCCGGCTCATCCTCCATGTCCTCCAAGTCAGACCGAGATTCTTGGCTGTTCATGTCAGAGTCCGTCTCCACATCAAAAGCAGCTTCTGCTTCCTCGTCACTCTTCTCTGAGCCACTTTCTGAGCCATCACTGCCCTTTATGGAGCCCTGGCTGGAGTCAGAGTCAAAGCCCTCACTCAGGTCGCTCTCATCCACCTTCTGGGGGTGGCGGCGGCGACGCAAACAGGAGAGGCGGGAGTATTTCTTGCTTTTCTTGCAGTCATTCTTCCGTTGTTCCTCACTGGGCTGATGATTGGCCAAGTCAGCTTCAACTTCCTTCTCAATCGAGTTCAATGGCTCCCGCGGCTCCTGGTCATCTGTCGGCATTTAAAACGAGACCACAAGTTAAGAAAGTCCCGATGTGTCACACAAGCTGCTTGCCAGCCCTGAGCCTGGGGAACCCGTAGCGCAAATTTCAGCCATCACTTCTATTAGCGTCTCTGACCAGAGAACAAGTAATGGCAACCCTAGAAGAATGACTCACTTTCTACAAGGCGCCCAGAAATATCTGGGAAACCTGGATTCCTGCCGCCCAAGCTGTGCCGCTCCGTTATCAGGCAGCCTCAGTGCTGAATGCTGCTAGACCAGCATAAAATACACACTTGAACCTTAAATCTTTTCCCCAGCTTTTCTACGGTCTGAGAGCCAAGTGACCCACCAAGCATGGCAAGGAGATGTGCCAGTCACCTCGATCAAACCAGCCACTCCACCCTGTAACTGGGCTGAGCTGACCTAATCCCTTCCTCGACCAACACGCTCGCGGCCTTCCCAGCAGCACTATGTCACCCTGACAGCTTCAAAACCCAGGCAGGGGAAGAGTCATTCAGTGTTGCTTTTGACCAGGAAACCCCTAGTCTTACGTTCTGTGAAATATTACAAATTGACTGTTTGCAGGGGAAAGATTCAGCAGTTTTATTCTCTGCTCAACAGGATCCCCCAGAAACTAAAGGTCTGTGTGTCTGAGCAGAGGTGAGGTGTGCTGAGAGGGGACTGCCTCCTTTAGACACTGCTCTGCGCAGGTGTTTCTCCTCAGTGGAGGAGAAAAGAGTCCAGTAAATAACAGCAAATAGAGAGACAGAAAATAAGGAGTGCAGATTGGGGAAAACAGATGATGAATGAGCTGCCGAGAGATAGAGAAAGATAACTCCTTACAACAAGGAAAGCAATGTTTTCATCCTGTGATGATTCTGATACTCACAGAGAGCATCTAAGCGGAGACTGTCTCAGCAGATTACCCACCTTTGGGGATTTCAGCCCAGCAGTGAAAGATCAAGATGTCTCTAACACCACTCAGGCACTACACTACAAAACCCATGCCCAAGAGATTTAGGAAAGAAAAGTAAAAGCCAGCCCTAAAGGCAGGCAACTGGGAAGACCCAGCTCGTACTGCCTCTGTTCTCTTACCTGTGCCATCACTCTGAAAGGCTGGGACTGGATTTTCCCCTTCTTCTAGCTCTGCCTGGAGGCGAATATTGACGTGATTTATCAGGTGAGAGAAGAGGGCCAGCGTGAAAGCGATGGCTGCGCTGTACTGCTTTGAACCTGCAACAAGACAGCGTAACAAGGTGGAGCAGACTGACCACTAGTCCAAAACGTGAAAGCCAATTAAGACAACATCTTCAGCCTAACTGGACTGCTGAATATTAATTACTACATTTCTAAATAGCTGAATAAAGCACTGGTTACCTGCCCTCTTGAGGCTGTGAACACTCATAAGGCAGATGATCACCATGCGAAAGATCAGGAGATCAGGAAGGAAGGAGTAGCCACTCTCATACTCCTCTTCATCTTCACTAGTTGAGCTCAGATTAGGAGGAGAGGGCAGGTAGAACAAGCACAGGTTGAAATCCTCCAGCACAGACTGGCAGAGAGATGTCAGCTCAGAATCCAGGGAACTTAAAAAGAGGAAAAAAATAAACAAGAATTATTATTCAAGACTCAAGCTCCTGGCAATGTCTGCATGGAAACTGAACCGTAACTGGCAGTTAGGCTATCCTTTAGCACTAGACAGGATGAAGCACCAGGGAGTACACTGCAGGCAACAACAGCTATGGAAGCGAGTAAGATGAATCAGATTATGTTTTCCTCTCCAAAGCTGCTAAACTAAAGACAAACGATAATGAGAGCACTTTCCTGCAAAGAGACAGGTCTCCAAAAAAAATATACGGCATCTTCCCTGCGAGCCCGGGCAGTAGTCATTAAGATACACAGGGCACTTCAACGCTAACGGTAGCAAAAGTTTTGGATTCACTGCTCAATTAAAGGCACAAACTGGGGACTCAATTTTTCCTCCTCCCGTGGCTCTAACTTGCAGCCCCGTAAGTATATTCTAAAATCCTCTGTAGCTATCTATTAGCTGTCTCAAAGGAAGCACCCACGGCATTCAACATAATGGGCTACGGGAGTCTCTTAGTTACAAAATAAACCCATCTGCAAAACATCTAGCAAATCCTTTTCAGGGGGCAAGGTGCTTGGGAAATTGAAGTAATTTCCAATTTTCTTATGTGCTAAGTATGTGTCACGCAGATATTAAATGAGCCTTGAAGTTCCACTCATATGGTATAAGTCAATATCTGAAAGCTAATCCCATACTGGGCTGCCAGCACAGCCAGCAGGTTGAGGAAAATTATTATCCCTCTCTATTTGGCACTCACAAGATGGCATCTGAACACTGCACCCAGCCTTGGGGCCCCCAGTACAAAAAAAAACCAACCAAAAAGACACTGACAAACTGGACTTAGTCTAGCAGAGGACTGTTGAGGGGAATAGAGAACATGATGTATGAGAAGAGGCAAAGAGAATCAAGTTTGTTCAGCCTGAAAGAGAGAAGGCTTGGGGGGTGTAATCTTTTGTTTTCAGATGCCAAATAGGTGAAGAGGAAGACTCTTCTCAATGGTGCATGGCAAAAGAGAGGGACGTGATGGGTACAAGCTGCAGAAAAGGAAAATGAGACTAGATGCAAGGAAAAAAAATTCCACGGTGAAGGTGGTCAAACACTGGAAGGGGGACCAGAGAGGTGTGGAATCTCTGTCCTTGGATCTATTCAAAACTCAGCTGGATGAGGCTCTGAGCAACCTCCTCCGATTTCGCATTTGAATCTCCCTTCCCAGTGGACCCTACTTTGGGGGAGGACTGGAGAAGGTCCCTTCCAGCCTAAACTATTCCATGATGAGTTTAACTGTAGCCTGTGTACGAGCCCTTTAAAACACTTGCTCTGTTTCAAGGAGTAAGAGGTTAATTTACAACCACCTGAAAACCTCCCAGCAGGGACAGAGAAAAGCCAAGGGGGGAAAAAAAAAAAAAAAAAAAAATATCACACAGCTGTACAACACATGAACAGGTTATACTATCTGTTTCTTTGAACGAGGTATTTGCTTACAGATTTCCAAATGCAACGAACAGCCCTGCACACGTACAGACAGTGACTCTTTGCTGTCCTATCAGCCTAAACCCAGTGCTTGCCAGGAAAAAGCATTTGATGAGTGAACAAGGCAAGGAAACACCAACGGCATAGCACAGCACAGAGATGAGCTTCCAGGCTCAGGAATTCAACACTCACTCAGCTACTGGCTTCATTTAGCCACAGTTGCAAAGTATTTAACCCTTTGGTATTTCAGCCTCCCTTGGAAGACAATCTTCTTCCCTCTCCCTGCAAGGTTAGAAGACTAAAGTCTTGGAACGTTTGGCAGAAAGACTCAGCACAGACACCATTATCCTACAGGGAACAGTCTCTTCCAACGCTGAACGCTGTGAATTATCAATAGAAGATATAATCTGTCGTAACCTTACCTGCTCTTTGGCTGCAAAAGACTCTGCAGGTACATAAAGCTCACCAGCAACCTCTTAATGTCTTTGCCTCTAAAAAGATTGAGAAGAAAACACTGTAAAGCAGGTACAGAGCATCACAGAGACGGACTAGACTAAGAGAGCTCTACTAATAGGTAAATTGGGTCTCAATTGAAAACTACGTTCTGATGAAACTGGAAAAAAAGGCTTCTAACTTCCACCAATCCTCAATCCTCATGAACAGTCACCAGCTCCAGGGAAGAGTGAGAAAATCTCTCACCTCAAACTCTACACCTAGCCAGCGTTTAGTTTTTCTCCTGAAATTATGACCCGAGAGGTCAAGAATGGGATCTGGATTGGGGCTCCCAAAATTCTGGGAACAATCACTGCCTCGAATCAGCCATCTACCAGTTCCCATTTCCCAGAAAGACGCTACTCCCAACCCAGAGGATGACACTGGTGGCACTGCAAACCCTCAGCCTGCACCCCTCTCCTTTTCTTTCCCTTCTTACCTTTTCTTGCTTGGAGACAACTTTCTGGTTTCACATTTCTTCAACTGGTGATACATTTTGGCTGCTTTGTCATACAGCCGCTTCAGGTTCCCATAGGCACCTTCAAAGGACACTTCAGACTGGATACTGAGATACCAAAATAGAACACATCAAAACTTACTTTGCCACAAAGTTGCTCACATTTTATGGCTTTAATTCACTAGAAAGTTATTCAGGCATCTCTGCGTGAAGACAGGTACCTAGTGCTTTTGTTTGAACACGCTGGGCTACTTAACTCCCACTGATGTCTGCAAACCCCACTTCAAGCTGTACCACAGCTCCATCTGCAATGTCTACACACCTTTTCAAATATGTGCCTTAAGGCCACGTTCAGATAACTCAATTCCACCCACCTCACTCCGCGGGGTGCCTCACTCAGCACCTCCACTCCCCCTCAAACCTGGCTCTCCAGCGCAGGCAGAGGGTCTCAGATGAAACCCTGCGCTCCAAGTGCAGCCCTGCAGACGTATCCAAGTGACCAGCATCATGGTTTGGTTTGACCAAGGCTCTTTCTTATTACCAGTCCTGCTCAAGGGTGAAATAAACCCATCTCTCTTCCCCTCCCCTGAAATTCATCCACTGAAAACAGTCATGAAACATAGAATGGTTCAGGTTGGAAGGGACCTTAAAGATCATCCAGTGCCACCTCCTGCCCTGGGCAGGGCCATCTCCCCCCAGCCCAGGTTGCTCCAAGCCCCGTCCAACCTGGCCTTGAACACCTCCAGGGATGGGGCAGCCACAGCTTCTCGGGGCAACCTGCCCCAGGGGCTCACAGCCCTCACAGGCAACAATTTCTTCCTCAGATCTCATCTCAATCTCCCCTCTTCCAGTTTGAAGCCATTCCCCCTCATCCTGTCATTACATGCCCTTGTAAAAAGTCCCTCCCCAGCTCTCCTGGAGCCCCTTTAGGGACTGAAAGGGGCTCTAAGGTCTCTCCAAAGCCTTCTCTTCTCCAGGCTGAACCCCCCCAACTCTCTCAGCCTGTCCTCCCAGCAGAGGGGCTCCAGCCCCCTGATAATCTTCGTGGCCCTCCTCTGGACCCATTCCAACAGGTCCATGTCCTTCTTATGTTGAGGGCTGGACGCAATATTCCAGGTGTGGTTTCACGAGACCAAAGTAAAGGAGAAAATAATCTGTCACCAGCAACCACAGCGCACTGATTCTCTGTCCAAGAAGCCAAGATCCTCCCAGACACTCACCAGCGTAAGTAGCAATATGTCGCTTCCACGTTGTAGTATTTGCTGCCTGCCAGTGTCCCCAGCTGGTTAAAGGGCATGCCTGTCACGAAAGAGAGGGGCAACGGAATTAACTTACAACTCTCCAGTGGCCCTGCTAGAAAGCAGGTCTTTTCCCTCTCACTACATTTCCACACAGCGGGGAATCCCGGAGACACAAACAGTAGCAAAGCTGCAGTACAAAGTCTGGACTACTTGATCCTTTCGCCACTCGGGTGGCTTTTTTTCTGTTTTATAGTGCTTTTAGATCCTCCCCAGCTTCCTGCCAGTTATCTACATAAGAAAGCAGAGCAAACAACGTGCCTCCTCTGTAGTAATAAACGCCCTAGCCTTGACTCTATTCTTCCTGACATAGACATCATCTTATCAGCATTTAAGAGTTCTGCGGTACACAATTTTTTTGTTGTTCATTGATGTTTGGGATCAGCCTGTCAAACAACTCAGCGAGAAGTCTGCGAAGACAGTACGGAGAAAACATTTTTTTCTGGAATTGCACACTTTTTAAGATAAGACAGGCCCCCAACTCTTGCCACAAAGTGTTCTCGTAAGGTAGTCACTTCCAAAGGAGAAAGCAGCATGTGAGATTTTTTTTGCAAGGGTAAAAAGAGGGAGATGACCAGTAACGCTCTGCTTCTGGCAACGGACAGCTGGACCTTCCCTTAGCCAGACAAGCACAACTTTACCACATTCATGGAAGTCTGAGTTTCTCAGAGGTTATCAGATGAGTAAGTTGAGGTCGCTGGCAAAGAGCACCTTTTCTTTAACTCCTCTCTTTGGCTTGCCAGCAAGAGAGATTCTCAAAGAATGAACTAATTTTAACCAGAGGATAAAACCATTCCTCTCTCAACAGCAGGATATAAACCTGACCAGCGTAGTATCACAGAGTATTGTTTTTAGGTTGTGGCAACACGATTGTAACGACTGAAAATTCATGGTAACTCACTCACCAATCTGTGGTGCAACAGAAAGGGCTTGATAGTAAAACCGCTCAGCCAGCAACTCTGTGTCCACACCTGCCAGTTCATTCTGATAGCGAGCTGAAAGAAAACCACACGTCGCCCATCAGAAACCAGAAGGCAGTGTCTTCTCTTCCCTTCTGCAGAGAAGCACAGCTTACATACAGATAAAAGATACCACAAAACTAGAAATACTGGCCAAGTCAACAAATCCATCAAAGAACTGCTCTTGGCAAAACACAAACACGTACGGGGTCTGCCAGGCCCGTTTGAAGCGCTTTTATTTTAACCGCACTATTCCGCACATCACAGCCCCTGCCACTTCAAGCAAAGGGGATATCCCTCAACACTTGTGGCAGCGTGTAAGCAAAAGGAAGAAATTTTTCTGCTCCAAGTGTTCAGTGCTGATTCATTTATCCTTGAAATAACTCAGAATTGTGCTCCATTTTCCAGTACAGACTACATTCTACTACAGCGGAGTGTGAAATCTAAAGCATGTCAGATGACCTAATAACATACCTGGCTGTGGCCAGACTGGACTTCATTAATTTTACTGGGTTTTTTGGACAACAGTAGGAATTTTGGAAACCTCAGGTGAAAGCATTGTGAAGAGGTGAGCACAATTTCTCTCCCACCACTCAGGTAAGTCATTCTTACTACCCCCAGAAGACATTTATTTGCAGTGCCATTTTTAGGCTGATTCACGCACAACGATAATGCCAAACAGCTTTCAAGAGCTTGAAGGCTGCTGCGTGTCAAGCACATTTACCCGTGCCACACTTCAAATAGCTGTTTTTCACACAGTTACATGTTTTCTCGCTGCCTTCACTCCCACATGTTCACAATCAAGCAAGAAGCTGACACACTTACCACACACTTCAGGAGGTCGTGACTGTGGGATAGACACGTCTGCTATAAAAAGGATGACACACAGCCAGACACAATGACAAAGAACCCGGGGCTTTGCAGTGGCCCACCACTCTGAACTGATTCACAATATTGCTTAACAAATCTGATTTCCAGTCACGCTTCTGCTGTAAGGCAACCTTAAAGCAAGTCTGAACTGAGAAGTCGGCCCACTTCGAGTTTCCTTCACACTGTCCAAACAACATAAATAAAAGCAGAGGCTTCCATTCTTACACAGCCACGGATACAGCTGTTTATCGACAGCAAACTCCTCATCTACTTGACCAAAACCAAAGCTTCTGCATGTAGCGGATCAGTTATCCACAAGGATTTCAGCTTATACCAGTGATCAACAAATACGTCACAAGAGAAACCAATGTCTGCAAGTAACTGTGGCCGGTGACAAACAACGATGGACTCAGCACTGTACAGGCACCATCTTTTTAATGTATTAAAGGTTGCCCTGAAAGACGACGCTGTCCTTACCTAGATCTCCCAGATAAACCAGACATCTGTGACATGCCATCTGTGCCCACTCCATCTCCTTCTCCGATGCAGACACAGGTTTCTTGCAGCCTACGTGAGAAATACGAAATCACATAAACCATTGGGTAAAGGCTGCTGGAAAGCCACAGGAGCAGCCTCCACCTCCACCCGAGACACCCAACATTTCACCAGACGAAAACAAAGACCGCACGGTCAGACCACACTGGTGGTTGTTGCCTATGGCATCTTCCACACCAGCACTGGTTCGCTCTTGCTGTCAAAATGCAGGAAATAAATGTAGAGAACACACGTAGACACTGATGCTCACCCACTCCCTCTTCAGTTCCCCGCTGATCAGGGGCAGCGCATGTCACTGCATCGCTAACAGTCACTGAAATGACTGTCACTCAGACTTTGTCTACAAGGTATGCCACAGAGAGCTGCCTCCGTTCGCACTCAGATGAGAGGACAAAGGCCAATTCCTGTCTACAAGCCATGTGATCGTGTTAACACAGCATTGAGCACAAGCTAATAAGGCCTGTTGAGAGGCTGATTTTGTTAGCATGGCTAATGAGGCCTTTGGATGGGAGCTGGCACAAATCCCTGGAAGCCAGAACAAAGTCTGAGCACACTTGCACCTGGCAGTAGCGTACGACGTGGACGTACCCTCCCCGACGCTGAAGATGGAAACAAACTCATTGTCTCAAGACTGAGATCTAGATTTAGGGCCGGCCAACCAAAAAAGGAGGAAGAGAAGTACAACGAGGAAAAAAATCAGGACAGCAAATCTGTGTTGTAGACAGGGCAGCTGCAGTCAGTTAGGAAGAACTGCCTCCAGAAAAAAAACTGCCTTTGCATCCAGAGGAGGGCAACAAAGCTGGTGAAAGGGCTGGAAGGAATGTCCCACGAGGTGCAGCTGAGGACTTTGGGCTTGTCTAGTTTGGAGAAAAGGACTCAGCCTCCTTTTCTGGGGTGACCTCACCTCTCTCTACAGCTTCCTGAGGAGGGGACGCGGAGAGGGAGGTGCTGAGCTCTTCTCCCTGGTATCCAGCAATAGGATGTGTGGGAATGCTTCAAAGCTGCATCAAGGGAGGTTTAGACTGGACATGAAGAAGCATTTCTTTACTGAGAGGGTGGTCAAACACTGGAACAGGCTTCCTAGAGAGGTGGTCAATGCCCCAAGCCTGGCAGCATTTAAGAGGCATCTGGACAAGGCCCTTAATAACATGCATTAATAACTTTTGGTCAGCCCTGAATTGGTCAGGCAGCTGAACTAGATGATTGTTGTTGGTCCCTTCTAACTGAAATAGTCTATTCTACTCTATACTGAACTTACAAAAAAAAAAAAGAGGGAAAAAAAAAAAAAAAAAGCAGTTCAGGCAGTGGGAAGTGTCAAAAGCAAGAGGGGAAGGCTGCAGCCAGCTGACCTGAACTAACCTAAGCCATCAAACATGACTCAGCTCCTGGGAGGGGCCACCACTGGCAGGACCGTGCTTCCCATCTCCCCATCAGCACCTTCTCCCCAGCCAGCGAGGCCACGGTTCAGCCACAGATGAGGAGGCAAAGGCTACCCCGACCTCGCTTCCTCGCCAGAGGGCATTTGCTGCCACGGGGCAGACCAGTATCATGGATTGAGCCTAGGTTCACTCTTCCTGTTGCCAAGAAGGCAACCTTCTCCACCTTATGGAGGAGTAAATTCCCTCAAGCAGGAATCCCAAAGGAATAGCTTCAGAGCAGTCCATCCTGCTGTCTGAGCTGTTCCCCTCCTGGTGTAGTTTAAAAGAGCAGAAGTGAAATCTGGAGGCTTAAGTGACCAGTGAGGAATGGTTCCCACCTACTAACAGGCATTGTCTGAGTCACATTACACATATACACGGCCTTCAAATCTGTGTCCACATATGCTGTTGGACCTATCCTCCCTGACTTTTTTGCTGTGAAGCCTCTTGCTCCCATTTATATAACCAAGAAGTTGTGCCCACCCTAATTTGTAGCTCATACAGGATTCTTACACATCCATCTTTTCCAGACATGCAAGGTTACATCTCTATTATCCAGTTACGTACTCGTCTGCCGCATCCTTTTAATTAAAGAGCCTAAACACATTAAGAAACCTGAATAAGGGGAGCCTTTCAAATGCAATCACGCACCACAGGGTACAAACCCATCTGGAATGTGCATTTTGAGGATTTATTAATTCTACAGTACTGAAACACATTTCTCAAAGCAACAGTTGCCAGGGACATCTGCCTTTTAAACCGACATTTCAAAGCCAATCATGATACAATCATCTCCCAGAACTAAGAATAGGATACCAGCAACTAAAACGTTCTATTGCTAAAGACATACTAACTTCTCTTATGCCTGTTTCTGCCATCCTCCCCCCGCCAGCTTTAAGAATGCCAATTAAACCCTTGCTAATACAGTTCACAAAACATACAGAGGCTCCATTTCTCCCCTGGACCCACCCGGACAGAAACATGTGCCTTGAGGCCACTGAGCACAACTCTGGAGAAAACAGGAACAAACTATTACAAGGCAATCGAGGATGTGAATACATATGCAGCCTTGAGCTGTTTCAGACAGTAAACACTCTTACTCTTCCTTCCCATTAGGTAAGATACCTCAAATTACCCTGCATCTAAGGGCATGGACAGAGGCAGCTACCTGAGACAGCCAACATACCTTCCTGTGTTACAGGAGCTTCCTCCTGTTCTCAGGCCAAGATTCAGTAGCAGTTTCAAAGTGATACCCAGCACAACTGAAGGCAACATGGATAGAGGGGGCACCAAGAGGAGCAAAAACATTTTACATCTAGTGAATAGGATGTCCTGACAAAAAAATCTGTTGATTTCAAGAACCTATTCCCCCAATAGCTCATTTGTCTGCTTCAATTAAACTTTCAAAAACATTCAGTACAGCCAGAAATGCTCAATTTTCTATAAAAATCTGCCATCACCAAACACTTACTAAAGAATTTTCTAACAGTTTTTTCTTCCTGCTAGAAACCCTTCTTTCTTCCCTAGTTTAGTATTAAAAAAAAAAAAAAAAGAAAAGAAAAAACAAACAACAAAACAGCGCCGTGGAAAAGGGAGCAGGACAGACAGTCTGGTCTAAACAGATAACGGGCTAATGCCGAAAAGAAGATGGACTAGCACAAGGGGAAGCCACCTGTCTGGGGATTCAGGCCCTGCCCGCGAGTCCAACGCACCGAACACTGACCTATTAGAGGGTCTGTGACGTGCGTCCAGTCGATACAGCACTGCAGCTCCAGCTGATAGTGAGACTGGATGTAGAGGAGAAGGTGCTGGTAAAATCCTATGCCAGCAACTAAGTGAGTCCGGTACGCGCACTCCAGAGTGCTGCGGCTGTGAATGTGCTGGAGGGAAGAAAAATGTGAGTATGTTAATGCAGTCCAGGTAAGATTTTGGGCTGGCTACCCAAGTTATACCAAGTATGAAGCAAGATAGTGAGGAGCTCGGCCGTAATTGGTTTTGCACAGTTCTGTACCTCCTCTTGCTCAACAATGTTGTATCTAGTGGTATTTACTAAGGGTCAACATCAAGAAGGATAAACGCTTGCCACAACAACAAATAAATAAAATCAAGGTGTCTGGTTAGAACACCTGAAATACATTAAGACAACCAGATCACCAGGAGAGAGTTCACGGCATTAGAAAATACAAATGAATACTGTGAGTATTTTCCAGCGATCAACTCTAGCAAAAACAATCAGCACTGAAAAAGCCTCCAAAGACCACTGGTCGACATGGAGATGGGTGTCTTTTGAAGATGGGAAGACACAAATTAAGCAAATGATGTTGAAATATCTTCTGCAACAGCAGCTCTCTCAGCAGATCATTAAAGCTTACCTGCCCACAGCTAGACAAAAAGTGTATGTCAGCTCCTCGATTAAAATTCAGAGCGCCTGGCTTCCTGCCCCACGTTCAGACCACAACTTCTCCAAGCAAGTGAAGCTTCTAAATTGGTCTCACCCACTGCACAACCCGAGACTTTCTCGTGCCAGAGCCATTAGATACCTGCCTTTTTATTTGTTTTAATGAGCTGGATAACTTCATAGTAAACTTTTCTCCAGAGCAGTTCTTCTGCTTTTCTTCCATAATCCACTGGATGCAAGAACATCAGCTTCACACACAGCTCCCGCAGCCTGAGACAGATGGCAGAGAATTCACATTTAGCTACAGCAGCTTCAAACACAGCTGCCACTACATAAGCATGGAAGAGAAAAATCTGAATTCGTTACGATGGATGAGCTAGGCCATCTGGTGATGGTACAGCTTGCATCACTCCCACACAAGAGCATCTGGAAAAGCCACACACCTAACCAGTTACGTTGGCTCACCTGGCCAGCAGTAACTTCCTAAATTACAGTAATATCAAGAATTGTCTTGACAGCTTAAAAAACTAGTAAGAAAAATCATCCCCGCGAGGCACCCACTGAACCTGATAAAAGATTACACACACATATAAGGACTTTCTTCACCACACAGGTTTTTTAAGGATAATTACAAGGAAGGCATTGGCCAACATGAAGACGACTTATTTGTATCACAACGACACCCAGGAAAGCCTCCAGCCATGGACTGTACGGTTAGGTGCTGTTCAAATACAGATCTGAAATGTAGCCTCTGCTTCAAAAACCTGGAGGGATCCCAGATCAACAGGTGCACTACAAATCGAATACACCGTGAAACTGCAGATTCAAAACCTCCACGTGTTGCTTCACATGGATTTTCTCCAGGCACGTATAAAAAACCAAGTGCCCTGCCCAACTCACTTGTTTCTCAAGCTGATGTTCTCCGGCTTGAACACTTCTTGATACGCTGCCTTATTACCAAGGATGAGATCCAAACGGTGAACGGCCTCTACCACTGCTCTGCAAGGTAACACAGAAAGAAGAGTTTCAGAATAACAGATTATCTGGGATTATTTAATGAGATCTGGGATGTCTGCACAGAACCATACCAGCCTTGTTAATTCCATTATTAGCAAGCTGCATTATACCATCACACCGTATTAACTGATTTCCTTTCGGCACTCTATTTTAAAAAGCTTATGGAAATAAGGAAAAAGCAGTTACATACACTGTAATGATTTTGCGGCAAATCAGATGTTTAATCACCAGTTACCCCTGCCTGTCTCGTCAAAAATGTCACTTATTTCTACAGTAGCAAAGTCAGAAATGTCTTTAGGACATGTTAGCAACTTTTAACCTCAGCAATTAAATCATATACACCAGATTAATTTAAACATCTTAAACTCTATAAATAAAAAAAACCCATGGATTGATTTCTAACAATTACTATTTTGATAGGGTAAGAGTCAAACCTCCACCAATTCCTGTTTCCTTACCAAGTTGTCTATGAAAGGAGGCAACTCACGTCACTCTCATTTGCCAAAACTTCCTGATCTTCATTACAGTGATTCATTGATTAAAGCCCTTAAAAATCTCTCAGTGATAGGTAACAGAGATATTCAAAACCAGCCTAAAATAAGATATTTGTTACGAGATTTTTCCCCTGAAAGCCAGCTAAAAGACAGACCAAACAACCTCTCCAGACCTCTGAGTCACGCAAAAAAATACTTTTGTGAATCACTGCCCAAGACTCTCCTCCTGGAGGAGGAACACCACACTGTGTGTAAAACCTCAAGTACTCCAAACTTTGTAGCTGTGAACAAATCGGACTACAATTCAAGAACATTGCAGTGAAAGAAAACCAGGGACTTACAGAAGCATTAGCGCTTACAGAAAGTACCTTCATCCCTATCTCATGGACAGTTTGACCAGCCATGTTAAACCCCTCCTACCAAGAGAGAGCATCTCTAAACCTCTGCCTTCGTTAAGCCTGTATTTCAGGTCAATAAACTGACTCCCGAAATTAACTTTTCCCAGCTGCTGACGCGACATGTTCCTCTTTAAGAAATATGTCCTCCAAGCCATCCCCAGCCATTAGCTATCAAACTCCACAGGTACTTGTTCGCCCCCTCAACTTCACATCTATCTACCCATCACTCCTCGTTTGCTCTAACACCTTTACTGCTCCTCCTGCTGAGCCTGCCGCACACGGAGAGCTGTTTGAACAAGAAGCTGAAGACAACCAAGATGTGATGTAAATACAGAATGAGACAGACCTGATCAAACATCTGCAAAGCAGAATGGTTAGATGCTGCTACCAGCCTGCTCCTTTTCCCTGAAATCTATAATGTCTGCAGAATGCAAACTCCAAACTCCCTCATCACACACACAGCACGATGCAATGACTGAACCTTCTTTGCCCACACATAGAATCACAGAAGGGTTTGGGTTGGAAGGGACCTTAAAGACCATCCAGTCCCACCCCCTGCCCTGGGCAGGGCCACCTCCCCCCAGCCCAGGTTGCCCCAAGCCCCGTCCAACCTGGCCTTGAACACCTCCAGGGATGGGGCAGCCACAGCTTCTCGGGGCAACCTGCCCCAGGGGCTCACTGCCCTCACAGGCAACAATTTCTTCCCCATATCTCACCTCAATCTCCCCTCTTTCAGCATAAAACCGTTCCCCCTCATCCTATCACTACATGCGCTTGTAAAAAGTCCCTCTTCAGCTTTCTTGTAGGCCCCCTTCAGATACTGGAAAGCTGCTACAAGGTCTGCACAAAGCCTTCTCTTCTTCAGGCTGAACAACCCCAATGCTCTCAGCCTGTTCTCACAGCAGAGGGGCTGCAGTCCTCTGATCATCTTCGTGGCCTCCTCTGGACCCACTCCAACAGGTCTCCAGGTCTTTTTTATGTTGAGGGCTCCAGAGCTGGATGCAATATTCCAGGTGGGGTCTCACCTCAGCGGAGCAGAGGGGCAAAATCATAGAATCACAGAATCGTCTAGGTTGGAAGGGACCTTTAAGATCACTGAGTCCAACCATCAACCTAACACTGCCAAAACCACCACTAAACCATGTCCCCCAGTACCGTGTCTACCCGTCTTTTAAACACCTCCAGGCATGGGAACTCCACCACTTCCCTGGGCAGCCTGTTCTAACGCCTGACAACCCTTTCGGTGAAGAAACCTTTCCTAATATCCATCCTAAACCTCCCCTGGCCCTGCTGGCCATGCTTCTTTTGATGCAGCCCAGGATGCAGTTGGCTTTCTGGGCTGCCAGTGCACATTGTCGGCTCATGTTGAGCTTCTCATCCACCAACGTGCCCAAGTCCTTCTCCTCAGAGCTGTTCTCAATCCATTCCACACCCATTCCACTCCATGTCCATTCACAGAATCACAGAATTTTCAGAGTTGGAAGGGACCTCTAGAGATCATCTAGTCCAACTCCCCCGCTAAAGCAGGACTGCCCAGAGCACATCACTCAGGACTGCATCCCGGCGGATTTGGAAAATCTCCAGAGAAGGGGACTCCACCCCCTCCCTGGGCAGCCTGTGCCACTGCTCTGTCACCCCAACTGTAAAGAAGTTTTTTCGTGCATCGGAACGGAACTTCCTCTGTTCCAACTTGCACCCATTGCCCCTCGTCCTGTCACTGGGAACCACTGAGAAGAGTCTGGCTCCATCCTCCTTCAACCCACCCTTTAGATACTTGTAAGTAGTAATAAGGTCTCCCCTCAGCCTTCTTTTCTCCAGGCTAAAGAGTCCCAGCTCTCTCAGCCTTTCTTCATAAGGGAGATGCTCCAATCCTTCAATCATTCCATGCACAAATGGTCGCTAGATTGAATACGGGCCCCTTGCAAGCAAGAGCATGCAAAACTACATGCTAAGGAGGTAGGCTGAAACCACCACCACTTCCTTGAAAACTACAGATATTACTGTGAAGTAACTGACGGTTTCACGTACCAGCCCCTTACTAGCAAGGCAAATCTCCTTTCACAAACCCACCACACCGAAAGGAACCTCCCTGAGAAAAACCCAGAACGTTCAGGAGCTCAAAGAGAAAATGTCCCATCTCATGCCATGTCACGGGAAAGCTTTCTTTCACAGATAACTGGAAATCTCATTTGTTTTCAGTAAACCACAGAACCTGACAGAAGAAGGGAAGCGTAGGGAATAGGACTGTCTTACACAACGGCTTGCGAGATCAAAACACCACACTGTTGAACCAACTTCTTCCTAAATAATCACGAAGAAAACCAAGAATAGAGTAAGAATCGCACACAAAAGCCTGCTACTAACCTCGGTATCCACAGCCACTTCTGCTCACTAGCATCTTTCTCACATGGCCTGAAGGTCCTTTGCAAACTTTAACAACCCAACAGCCTCAAGAGCAAGTAAGGCAAGCGAGTAAAATGCTTTTTGGTTTACAGGTAAAAGGCAGTAAGTATGAAGCATTCATCCAAGCTCACAACATATTGGTGGGAAGGGGGCGGGGGGGGAGGTGGAAGGGGGAACCAACAAGCCCCACATATACGTTTAGTTTCCCCAAAATAGATCTCCACAAAGCAGCAGGCAATAAACATCTCCTTACCGCAACCTGTGATTAACGTCCTGTCACTACATCTCTCAAAGACCCTCAGAGAAACGAACAGCATGGCTCACAGGGAACTGATTTGTTTCCGACGCAGAAGGGCGACCAGAAGAAAGGGGAACTGCTGATTCATTTGATTCCCAGAGAGAAGTATAGGAAAACTATGATCCTCTAGTCCCAAAATAGGCAGTCTCTACAGCTTCAAAATAGCTGTAAAAATGCATTCACTGCGCACTGAATCGGCAGCCGCTGTGTGCCTGACACAAGCTCACATGTCACTGGCACCTCAAGGTGGGAAATGATTTCACGGTGACTACACACAGCCGCCACCTGCACCCAAGGACACGATCGCCCCTTAGGGTGGGATGTCAGACACGCAGGTGTGAACGCATGTGTGCAAATCCTCATGTCCAAGTTAACTGTATTTGAAGGCTCAACACTGACTCCTTCTCCTGCCACTTACTCAATTCAGCTTCGTTATGGGCATGTGGTCCAGGTTCTCTCACTGCTCGGCAGCTTACATGCCAAACAAGCCTCTATTTTTTTTTTCCTATATATCTGAAAAAAAAAGGGTCACAAAACCTCATCTAAGAATCCTCCTGAGTTCATCAGGGACAGAAATACATCTTGATACTGTGCAGCATGACACCCATGAAATAACAAGAATTGCCCAAAAAGCATTTGCCAGAACTCCAATCTCATAGAATCACAGAATCATTACGGTTGGAAGAGACGTTTAAGATCATCAAGTCCGACCGTTAACCTAGCACCGTGAACCTAGCTGCAAGCAAACAGACAGCTATTCGCCTGCCAACAGTATCAGTGGGTAGGAAATGCGATCAAGCAGTTAAGGAAAGCCTACTCACATCCACCAGGACTCGAATGCCTGCCAAAAGCGAAGTACAGAAAAGTTTCCTTCCACAGACTACCTGAGCAGGGACATTGGAGGGTATTTCAACTTCCCCTTGAGCACAGGGTGCGAGGCATCCCAGAGGCCGTCTCCCATACAACCCTGTTTCCTACAACAGTCAGGGATGGGGACACAAAGCCACTGGTGGCATCCGCTACTTTTTAGGGGTTCATAACAAAAAACAGAGTGCTGGTGACTTGAAAGCAGCAAGGTTTATCTTTTAGGATGTGGGTTCCTGAGCCGTAAGGCAGAAGGCAGATCCCACACTAAAATGTCTTCTTATCAGCATGAGCTCCATGGTCCGGAGGAGGCGGAGGCAGGAGTGGAAAATCTGTGACAGCCAGTGATGACCCGCAAGGATCCTATGCCCACAGAGGTGAGGAAAGGGGACACAGTGAGGACAAAAGGAGCCAGCTTCACCTCAAAAATGTTAGCAAACACCAACACAGGCACTATAGACCACGGACTGATTAAAATGCAATTTAGCATTTGTGCCTTGAGACCATTGGCTGAATTTTACTTAGCAGCTAAGAGGCCAAATTTTGTCCCAGTACCCATTTTTATACCTGCTGGGTTTAAACGTTGCTTTCAGACAGCACATCAGCACCACAGAGGAGGCAAATCAGATGCCAGGCTATTAAAAGAACCAAGTACAGCACATCATGCCAAGCAGGGTGGAAATGGTCCAACGTGAAGTCCTCTTCAGCCACACAAACACCAATCTACCACTTTCCTTCTGTGCCACTAACATTCCAGGATGGGGCAAGACGGCAGGGAGAATTATTTGCCTTCTCCCTATTTCTTTATTTAATACATCACTAAGAGCCACAGTTTCTGAGGAGTAAGACATTTCTCAGGGAAAAGAACTGCAGCCATTCATTTGTATTCTGGCATGTGTCAGTACACAAATAATACTGCCCAGAACAAGGCTGGCAGACAAGAATAGTAACGCAAAGCCAATGAGCTAATGGTTACCCAGAATCCAGAAAAGAAATCTGTAAAATAAATCTGGTGACCCTACGCTATAACATACATTGTAAAACAGCACCCAGGATAACCCAGTCGCCACATTCTGAGGTGAAACTTGGGGATTACCAGTCCAGGAAGACTTAAATGAAAGACCATCCTATGAACAGCGACGGGCAACCTCATCTCCAAAAGCACACTCCAATGGCCAACATACTTGCCAAGAACCGTGGAGACCTGAACTCAACTCCCAGTGCTCTCACAAGCAGACACAAAGCTGAAACCATGCGAGCACAGTTCATAGCTGGGACTGTGACATTCAAACATCTGTGATTCGAAGGCACTGTTTAATCCAATGGCCAAAAGTTTCCAGAGACAGTCAGCCATCACACAAAGTACAATGTGCTTCTTAGAGGCCAGGAAGTTACCGCTTCATCTAACTGAACTGCAGGCTGAAATAGAGAAGAATTGACAAGAGACTGTTAAGGTAGAAAGTTTGCTAAGAGAGCTATCAGCTACGTGGCAAGAAAATTTGTGGCCACTGCAGGTAATATAAATCCTGCACTAAAATCACAATACTTACTCCCAGCTAAAAGAAGAGCCACCTCTACAGGCGTGTGGTTTTCTTTTTCTGCTGTAAAGATGCTAGAAAGTAACCACACACCTTATTCTGCCATACAAATTTGAACAGAAAACAACTGCTTCCTTGCCTTGATGACCAACCCCATGTCTCGTCAAGGGACGTTCACTTGTGAGCTCCACCAGCATAGCGAGGTACCACTTTGAGCTAAGAAGCACACACATTCCTGGTCCACTGTGACCACAAAGTAAAACACATCTTAAACCATGACGAAGGTGGTTTAAACAAAACGCATTCTATTTTGCAAGCAGGAGCACATACATCCTCTCCAGTCCTGCCCACCATGCCTCAGGTGGCAGTGGGCAACGTGTTACGCTGCACTAGCTCAACTACTAGGACATGTGGGAAGCCACCCCTGAGATCAACTCGGGTATCTCAATGTGACAGCAGATACAGAGCTCCACAGCCCTGGAGGCACTTCCAGCACGACAACGCAGCCCACACCTCGGGTAATCCAAGCCACTGTGTCTTACCACTGACCTTGCAATAAGAAAAAGGCACCTGATATAACTTCAAAGCCCAGGGGACGTGCTTGTACAAAGTGCAGCACAGAAACAAACAAATTCTGGTAACTACCACTCAAAACTGCTATTACTGCTTCGGACTTTTAGGCGAGGATCTTGCCAGATTTCTCAGAGGGAGGCAAGCCTTGCCCTGTTTTAGAGGAGGGCAGTGGGGTTTCACGAGATGAAAGGACATGCCCAATGTCACCAACCAAGTCAGCAACACAAAAAGAAAATAGGCCCCGATGTAAAATCCGTCTCTTGGCTTCATTCGTTTGCTCATCTTCAAAACCACACAGTCACTGCTGAAACTCCACTACGAATCTGCTTTACTGATGGAGAAACTGAGACAGAAGGGGACAGTTTCTGGGCCGCAGTCACGAAACAAGTCATCAGCGCAGCAGAGGCCAGGCACCTTGGCACTGACAGCATGGCACCTCATCCCTGCTGGGTTGAGCTGACCAAGGCCATCATTATTTCCTGAATCTTGTCTTCTGACGCTATTTCCAATGCACAGTGCAGAGATGTGAGTGAGAGAGGAGTCCCTGGGAGTGTTTTATTGGTAAGATCTGCAGCTAGAGCAATCTCGCCCTCCATAGAGCAGGAAAGTGCTCTGGCTCAAGCTCCTGCTCATCACACCTTCTTTTCCAGCCCTTCCCACATAATCCCTGTCAACTGTCAATGCCAGGGAACCCCTCTACAGCTCCTGGATACTCCCGACATCTTGCCCTTATCCCACTGCATCCCCCTCAGCCCCCATCACCTCCTACTCCACCTCCCTGAATCCCACAAACTCCTTCCTCCACCCCTCATGTCCTGGCCCATCTCCCTGGGTGCCCCACACCCCCTTTCCCTGATCCCCTTCTTACCCTCCTACCTGCCTTCTTCCCCGCATCTCTCCTGGATCCCCCACAGCTCCTTTCCCCCTGCTCAGTTTTGACTCATCTCCCCTGGATGCCCCGCACCCCTTTTACACCAGTGCCGCCCCCCACCCCGTGTATTGCTCACCTCCCCTGGATCCCACAAAACCCTGTTCCCCCTTAGGCTTCCCTAAATTTCCCCCTTCTCCTTTCCCTCAGCGCTGCCCAACTTCCCCTGGATTCCCCCTCATTTTCTTCACCTCAATCTTCCCTAAATTCCACCACCCCCTTCCCCTGTTTCCCTCAATCTTCCCTAAATCCCACCATCTCCTTCCCCCTGGTTCCTGCCCCATCTCTCCTGAATATCCCTCCAACCCCCTTCC
>NW_009649968.1:59664-60431 GCF_000708025.1 Charadrius vociferus
GGAGCTGGGGGGGGAGGCGGTTGCATCGGCCAGGCAGCGTCCAGCTCGCTAGAGTCACGAGGCTCGTGCCCAGCCAGAACCCCCAGGATGTTTGGCCGGGTGGGGAAGCAATTCCCAGCCAGACCCGCACACCCAGGGCTCACCAGGCGCCCCGCTTTGGGCAATGGCGCCCACGTGCCCTGATCCCGCTGCCATGGGCTGGGAGGGCTGGCAGGGGAGGGCACGGGGACACTGGGCTCTGCTTTCTCCTAATACTGGGGGACTTCAGGGGTGGCGGCTGCCAATTTGCACCCCACGTTCTAACTGGAGCTGTGTGCATGACCTCAAACCTCTCATTTCTGCTGTTTTTTTTTTTTTCATTTGTCTCCTTGCTCCTTGTGCAGGGTGAGGCGGAAAGGACGGGAACCTAGTCCCCTCTCGACACCCCAAAACGCAGGGGTTTCTCGCCAGTCCCCAGCGGTACTGAGCCGGCCACTCTCATGGCTGCCGCTGACCCCATCCTGCCCCCTGAGGAGGTGGCTTTGCTGGAGCTGGGAAAGGTGGCCCTGGCCACCCCCCTGGATGAGGTGCCACCAGCCCCAGATGAACACCTGGGGGACCCTGATGCCACCCTGCCGTGGGACCGGTGCCAGCACGGCGCCTCGGGCCAGCCGGAGCCCACAGAGGCAAAGAGGCGCTCAAGTCCTGAAGGGGGCCGCGAAGACCCGGAGGAGGCTGCTCTCCCCTGCCCCCCAGCTGAGGCTGAAGATGAGGAAGACCCCGGGCTG
>NW_009649968.1:60633-67629 GCF_000708025.1 Charadrius vociferus
AAACTCCGGCGCCCCCACCCTCAAGGCCGTAGCCTCAGTGGTGGGGGCCCTGCTCCTCTGCCCCTGCCTCATCTACGGGGCCTACGTCTTCCTGCCTTTTGACGCCCCGCTGCTGCCCACCATCAGCGCCCGCCTGGTCTACACGCTCCGCTGCGCAGCCTTTGCCACGTTCCCCATCGTTCTGGGTGAGCCATGGGGTTGGGTGTACGAAGCCCTTCGCCCCACCAGTGGGCTGCACCAGCCCTGGGACAGTGGGGACTGTGGGGGGTGGCGAGCAGAGCCAGGGCTGAGCTCTTTGCGGCTCCGTTGCTCTCTCCAGGAGCAGCAGAGGGAGTTTTCCTCCCCTCTTCCCACCCCATTGCATCTCTCTCTGGTCCTCCCCCAGCCCTCGGGCCCCAATGCAGTTTCACCGAGCGCCTGCTCAGCCCCTCTCTCTGCCCCCTCAGGGATGATCGTCAGCGGAATCTCCCGCCTCTGCTTCTCTGCACTGGAGCCCTTCGGGGAGCTGCAGCGGGAGGTGGAGATCCACCGCACCTATGTCTCCCAGTCCGTCCATCTCTTCATCCTCTACTTCTTCAACATGGCTGTGCTGGCCACCTACCTCCCACAGGAGGTCCTCAAGCTCATCCCCCTGCTCACGGGGCTTTTTGCCATCTCCCGGTAAGTGGCTACCTGGGCTGCGGGCAGTGCCCAGGGTGCAAACGGGCTCTGTCAGTGCTGGCAAACACCACACCTTGGCACAAACTCCTGCTCTGACAGTGCCTCACCCGGCCAACGAAAGCCAGGAAAGCTGAGCTGGCACAGGAGAAGGGTTGCTCCATCCCTCATCCTGCAGCGGCCGTGCCTGGCAAACCCTCGCTGGGGTCAGAACCCCTGAGCGAAACTGGGTGCCCGCCCCAAGGCATCGCCCTCGCTGAGCCCGCACCTCTCTGCCCTCTCCAGGTTGATTTACTGGCTGTCGTACGCCATCGGACGCTCCTTCCGCGCCTTCGGCTTCAGCATGACCTTCCTGCCCCTCCTGGCCATGCTACTCTGGAACCTGTACAGCATGTTCGTCCTGGAGCCCGAAAACCTCCTGGCTGTGGCAGCACCAAAGCCCGACGACCGCTCCAAGGACGGCAGAGCCAAACTCCGGTACTGGGGGTGAGGGAGATGGGGTGCCTGGACCCCGCAGTGCCGAGGGCTTGAGCGCTCCTCGCTGCCCTGCCTTGTGAGCCCTGGAGGTGGAGGGGTGCAGGCAGATTTAACTGGGACCCTGCTCCCTGCCCAGACCCGGCGAGGTTTTGCTGGGCAGCCGGGGCTGATAGAGCTGAGCTGTAAAACCCTCTGCACTGGGAGTTTCCTGCAGGAAGGCGAATAGGGCCTGGAGCAAGACCCAGTGAGCCCTGTTCCTTGGGGATGGGTTGGGGTGGGAGTTGCCAACCTCGCGCTGGAGCTGGCTTTGCCCAATAAAGCCCTTCACCAAGTGGTTCTGTGGCTGGGGGTGGGGGGGTGGCTTAAATACCCCTAGGAATTGCTGCTGCCAGGACTTGGAGCTTCGCCCCCGGGATGCCATCATCCAGCCCCAAAATGGTGTTTCCAAGAGAGGGAAAAAAGACAATTCACCAAAGTGCCCATCTCGCAGCACTGCAAGAGCAGCCCAGCCCTGCATCCTTACTCCTGGGTCCCTGCATCCTGCTCCTGGGTCCCTGCATCCTTACTCCTGGGTCCCTGCATGGCCCTGTGGCCAGTCCCGCCCAGCCTGTCCCTCCTCTTCCTCCCGGTGGAGGTTCACAAACCAGTTGGCCGGGTAGGAGGGAGGGAGCCCTGCCCCAAGGAGGGATGCGGGGAGAAGCCGGGATGGGTGAGATGGCACCAGGCTTGCCGCTGCCTGTGGCTGGGGACGGCCGATCCCCCCCCAGGACGGGCACCCAGCCTGCACCCCTCAGGACACTGGGTCCCACCTCGGAGTCCTTTGCAGACACGTAGGGACCCCTGGGGGTCCAGCCCCGTGCAAGCCTGTCTCAGTTCTCTCATTCTCCGCATAACCCAAACCAGTTAAAACTCTACCAAATAAAGTCTCCTCTCCATCCCTCCATCTGCCAAGCGTTTGGCTTGTCCCGCCTCCCATCCCCGAATGCTGTATCACGGCAGCAGTTCACCCACTGCAGCCCAGCCCAGTCGAAGAATGGGAACAGTCTGAATCTCTCCAATGCAATTCACGGCCAGGACATGGCCCACGGCCTGGGCTCATGCTGACGCCATGGCCCATAGGCAAAACCACCCCGGAGCACCGCCCGCTGCTGCTGTGGGGCAGGAGTCAACCCAGGGGCAGGGACCGTCCCTCCTCTCAGGGGCGTTTTCATACCTTGGCTCCTGCCGAGCTCCAGCGCTCTGCTCTCCTCGCGCTTGCCCGTGGTGTAGCATTTCCACAGGAAACTGCTCGTAGAAATCCACTTTATTTGGTCAAAGGCAAGTCAGTGACGGAGAACGTGAAAAACCAGCACAGCCCCGAGTGATGCGAACGTCGAGCAGCCACAGCCCACGCTCGGCCCGTGGCTTCAAGCACCTGGATAGCACCTCTGAGCCAGCCCCGCGGAGCCAACGCTGCGGTTAAGCGAGAGCAAGGCTGGATCGGCCCTTTGTGGGCTGACAGGACAGACCTGAGCTCAAGCAGCTGCTGCAAAGCAGCACCGAGTTTCCCTCTCGTAACGGCAGCCCTCCCCAAGGCCGGCACAGCAGAAAGCGCTTGTTGGGGACTGAGGAGTCCGTGAGCCCCAGCTGGGTAGAGGGGGGCTGTTCTGGGATGGCCCCAGCACACAGTGAGAAGCAGCAAGGCACCCTGCACGCTGGCAGGAGCGGTCCCGGTCCCCAGCCCTGTCCTCCAGCCCTGCTCCTGGGTTGGAGCCACCCAAGCAACCCCGGAGCGCTCTGGAAGCGGCACAGGACAGGGCACAGCCGGTCCCAGTTGTTGCTCCGCTGTGCAGACAATGACAACAGTGGTTTTATCCCTTGGGAGAAGGAAGATCTTCCCGTGGCTCAAGGCAACCCTGACCAACTGCCCCCAGTCAATTCCCTTGGCCGGATGGATCCGGGAAAAAACAAGAGGAAGAAGTGTGATGACATGCAGGAACTGGGCAATCCTGGGCAGAAGGAGGGAGCAGGACAGAGGGATACGCGAGGTGGGCAACTGCTGCAAACGTTGCCCCGGTCCCCTCCGAGCCTGGACTGCAGGGACAGAAGGGAGGACCGAGAGGAGATCTCAGGCATCGCAGCCCCTGCAGCAGTCGCGGTCGTTTCCTGGCGACAAGAAGGATCCTGGAGGTCTCTCCAGGGACTGTCCCCCTCAGTTGATGGGTTCGTACTCAGAGTAGCGTTTCCTCTGGGCAAAGAGGACGACGCAGCCGCCCACCAGCAGCATCGCCATGGGGGTGCCCAGTGCCACGGCCATGATGGAGATGACGAGGGGGGAGAAGGTGTCCTTGGGGGGCTGCCCGAAGCCCAACAGCGCTGACCTGCAGGAGGGGACGAGACAAATCAGCCAGGGAGACGGGGATCAGCTGTGGCCCGTGGGTGGAATATCTGGGGCTTTCTACCCCTATAGGGTCAGATCTTGGCAAGACCCCACATAGGGCAGGAGAGGGTCTCCCAAACTGGGAGAGGGGTGAGGGAACGCGTCAATAAACTGCAAAACTCCTTCCTACAGGATCAAACCCAGACTTTCGAAAAGAGATAGTTCTCAAACAGAGAAACCCTCTAACCACTTCCCCAAACTGCACGTTATTAGTGGCTGGGAGAGCAGCGTTTCACGCGCAACGGACCCCACTCACCAGCTGAGGTAGCGCTTCTCCTGGTAAACCTTCCCATCCTCTCCCCCGAAAGAGATATTGATGGCGCTGACGGTGTAGGTGTTGCCTACGCCCTCCCCAAAGTAGGCACGGACGATGCCGGATGTGGGCAAGGTCCAGTTGGCTGCTTGCAGGCCATGGGACCGGCACTGGATGCCGTCCTCGCGCCTGGGGGTCTGCGAGCCGTAGGCTGTCGCCTTCCACTGCAGGAAGCTGAACGTGGAGCTGCCATTTCGGGACTCGGCTACCAGGGAGAGCGTCTGGTGGAAGGAGAGCAACGGGCGGTGAAGCGAGGGCAGGAGAGGGTCATAGCCATAGCGGGGAGCCACAGGTTGCCCAGGCTGCTTGCCCCGGATACCCCCTCCCCAGATCCTGCAGCAGGGGACGTCCCCGAGCCCAGCGCTCCCCCCTGCACTCACCTCAAAGATGGTGGGAGTGTACTCGTCGTCGATGGAGCGTGCCGAGCGCAGCTTCTGCGCCACCCCCGTCTCCTCCACCGTGGCCACCTCCAGCGCAAATCGAGAGCCGTTGCCCCGCGGAGCCACCCCAGCCAGGACAAACTCCACTTTTGAGCTGTTTGCTGTGTGCAGGAGGCTGGGCAGGAGCCGGTCACGGCCACTGCCCCCATAGGCTGTCACCTGCCGGGGACACGGATCCAAGGGACAGCACAATCACCAGCTGGGACACCAAGGAGCAACGTTCCCTCTCCAGAAGGTGCTTTGGACATGAAATTCCCCGTGTTCTCCCTATAGATCCCCATGTAGGTACTGATATACCCGCTCTGTGCCCCCGTGGACTTACCCGAAAGGCCACGCTGCCGTTGGAGAAGCTGCCACTGGGGTCGTTGACCGGGACGCCTGTGAACTCGGCCGTCAGGGCCGTGTGGTTCAGGGTGTGATTGATGCTGTCCCAGGAAAAGTCAGACAGGTCGTAGGTGGGGTAGAAGAGCTCTTCCAGCGTTTCGGCCTCGCTGTACTCAAACACCTAGGGGGAGAAGGACGGGGAGGGAGGCCGGGAGCCTCTAGCAGGTGCTGCAGTCACCACCGCTTTGTGCTGTGCTCCACCGGGCCGCCACTGCCACCAGGGAGCAGTGGAGACTAAAAAGGAGCTGCCTTGGCCAAACATCTCAAGGCACCATCACAGCACCAGCCAGAGACAAGCAGGGTAGGACACACGAGGGGCCATTTCGCTGTGGCTGGGAAAAGCTGCCACCTGACCTGCTCTGCCCCAAGCAACCCCCCGTGTCCCCTGGTCCTGGTTTGAGTGACACAGGACTAATTTCTCTTCTAATACTTGGGAGAACCGCACTTTTAGAAGACTTGAGTGTCTGAATTTCTGAAAATACTGACTTTATAACCAGCTATGGGATGCGGGTTTCAAGGTCTCAGTGTTTTCGAGCTCACCGGGGGTGGGGATGAGGAGGAGCGAGACCCGGGCACTTGACCCAAACTGCCCAACAGGGTTAGTGCATACAATTGAGCAGCAAATTCCATAGAAATTAGAAAGTTTGCTGAGGAGTTTTTCTCTCCTCTGGTGGCTGCCATCCTGAGAACCCCTCACCCCGGTGCCGGAGCCCTGAGCCCTTCCCTTCCTCCTGAAGCCGCAGCGCTCACAGCGTCCCACATTTACTGTCCCTGCTGAGAGCGCACAGCTTCTACGGATAGAATGGGCCGAGGATAATCCTCCTATATATTGGTATCGGGATCAGTATTGGTTCTTTAGTATTATTAATGTTAATTATTCAGCCTTCTATTAAATCTGTTTATAGTTCAGCCCTCGGGCTTCCTTGTTTTTTCCCCAATTCCCCTTCCCGGGTGGGGAGGCCTCATCGGGTGATAGAATAATTGTCTGAACGACAATAAATTGTTGTGGGTTCCTTAAACCATAACACCCCTCCACCATGGGGCAGCTCTCCTGGAGCGGAGCCACCTTCCTCCACAGTACCTTTGTGAAGACAACGGCAGTGGAGTAGACAACACTGCTGGGAGGGTCGATCCAGATGGCGCCCGCAGGAGCTGGGGAAAGCAGCTGCGTCCAGTTGATGCGCAGGGCGCTGCTCTGGCTCGCCGTAGCCACCAGCAGCACCGCGGGGGCCCCGATGCTGCTCCAGATGTAGTGCAGGGTGTCAGCGGGCCCCACTGCGCGCACATGAAGCAGGTTGACAGAGGAGTTGTTCCAGCCAGGGTTGTACTGCATCGACACCTGCGGAGGAAGGAGAGGTCTCAGGGCGACTTGGTCCTACACAGTGCAGGACAATTCTAAATCACACAAAATCACAGACCAGCGGGGGGTCGGCAGGACCCTCTGGAGCTCCTCTCCTCCACCCCCCGCCGGAGAGGGGTCACCCAGAGCAGTCGCACAGGACGGCGTCCAGGCGGGGTTTGAATCTCTCCGGAGAAGGAGACTCCACCGCCTCTCTGGGCAGCCTGTGCCAGTGCTCCGCCACCCTCACGGGAAAGATGTTCCTCCCCGTGTTCAGACGGACCCTCCCGCGTCCCAGTTTGTGCCCGTCGCCCCTCGTCCTGTCGCTGGGCACCGCTGGAAAGAGCCCGGCCCCGTCCTCTCGCCACCCACCCTTTCGCTACCGCTCGGCGTTGATGAGATCGACGCTCATCAATAATACGAGAGGGGACATGTGCTGACACGGGCACGTGCCCACCTCTCCCCGAGCACCTCCGGTGGCGCTGGTGGAACTCAATGCCGCGAGACGTGGTCACAGAATCACCGAATGGTCAGGGTTGGAAGGCACCTCTGGAGACCGTCATCTAGTCCAACCCCCAAGAGTCCAAGAGGATTAAAATTGAGGGGAAACTTCAACAACGAGAACTCGCTGTCCCATGCAGAAGGTCTGTGAGGGTCCGATTCTGTCACCCTACAGCCCATTGCACCGCGCCGGCAGCGCCAAGGTGCTTTTACGTAGGTGCTAATTACAGCTGCGCCCATCTCCAGGCTCTCTCAGAGCTCCGGGCGATGTTGTAACAGGGGCTTAACGACAATGAGCGTCAGGCCCCCCAAAATTGGCGAAGAATGCAAACCAGCCTGCTCGTAGGCACACCAGTTTGGGACTGGTGGGGTTCCAGCCGCCCGAGGCGACGGTTGCAGCGCGCTTGCCCGAGCGAAGGGGGTGTTCACCTGCGACCTGTCAAACCAACCTTCCCCCCCCGCCAAG
>NW_009649968.1:67899-77649 GCF_000708025.1 Charadrius vociferus
GGGGGGGAGAGACGAGGGCGGCAGCGGGCGCGGGGGGGTCCCGTCCCGCAGCACGGCCGTGCCCGGAGCTCACCGGCAGCTCCGGGGAGGCTCCTCCACCCCCCTCCCTGCCCCGCATTAAACGCACAAAGAGCTTGAAATGACGCGGTTTATTTTTGAGGCAAACAGGGAGGGGAAGTTCCAGTCCAGAGACTTAACTTAAGCATCAGCATCTCCACCCAGAGACACATCAGCCCCTTCCCCACCTTCTTGGGGTGGTGTGGTTTTTGTTTGTTTTGTTTGTGTTTTTTTTTTTCCTGTTCCCCAGCTCAGCCTCCGGCCGAGGCGGCTCCATGCGGCTCTTCCCCAGTGCCCGGTTCTTCCCGGCGGCGACTCGACCCCTCTTATTCCTGGGCTGCCTCGGGCGCGGCGGGCTGCTTGCTCTGATCATCGCCCTTCTTCTTGTGCCCCGAAACGATGTCGTCAATGCGGAGGAGGAGAACTGCAGTCTGGGGAGAAAAGCCCGTGCCCAGGTCCTGTCAGGAGCTCAGCGCAAGGAATAAAATACAACCCACCCGGCTTTCACACCAAAGACCCGTCCTCCTTGATTAAATAATAATTAAATTATTCTCTTGGCACAGCAGAGGGGAAAGGACACGGTGCGTGTCACAGGAGCACACGGCAGGGACACCCCAGGGAAAAGGGGACAGGGATTATTTCCAGCTGACCGACAAGAAAGGGACAAAGCAGCCCTTCAAGCAACAGCTTTGGATGCAACACCAGCGAGCGAACGCTCAAAATATCATCTTTTAACAGGGGAGAGCAGCTCGTGCAAGGCCACTCCGAGGAGCCAAAGGGCAGAAGCCCCCGGGGCCACCGACCGGATTCCAGCACACCTCTGGAACTCCGGTCCTCGGGAGATTAACTCCTCCTCGCAGCCGGCAGAACGAGGTGGGACGGAACACGGCAGATTTAACCACAGGCTCAAAACTCAGCCCCTCTGAAGGCCCCGGCAGGGGCTCCCATGGGTGCCGCATCCTGCTGTCGCACCTCCAGGCACACACCGCCCTGGGGCGAGCACCGCAAACACCGCGGTGCGCCAGCGGCAACGCTCCCCTCTGCCCTGGGACACCTTACGGGGAGGCTCTTGGGTCCCACCCCTCTCCTCACCTCTACCGCTGTTTTGTAGGTCTGCAATTTAACTGCCAAAGGTTCCCAGATCCCCAGGTCCTTCATATCCACCAAGGCTCCGCTCTCACCGTTCACACCCCATGTCTGGCTGCCCTCCTGGGCGTGTTTTGCCTGGAAGCATAAAGATGGGTCGGCACTGACAGTGTAAGACATCAAATTCACCTTCTGGAAAGCCAAACTGACCACGGGCTCAGGAAAATAGTAACAGGTCATTAGAATTTTCTCAATTGTGGAGTTTATACAAAAGCATGTTACCGAGCACCACCTGAAAGACTTAATTACACAACAAGTTCGATGTGGAGACATTCTTTCTCCTGCCATCCAATCTCATCTCAAAGGAAGATTTTGATTTTGTTCACCCTCGGGGTTTTGTTATTGTGTTTTTCAATTCCGGTACCTCAAACAAGCTATTGAATTCACAGAATGGTTTGGCTTAGAGGGGACCTTAAAGATCGAGTTCCCACCCTCTGCCCTGGGCAGGGACACCTCCCACTAGACCACCATGAAAATTCCATTTTCAGGCTTTCAAATTTGGCACAAAACTCCAGTAAAAATGTCTGCAGCACAGCCCAGGCAAAAAACACACGCGTCTTTCAGTCACCTTCAGCAGATGGGTTACTTCAACACAGGTTTCCTTTAACATAAAAGCTGCTATTGCAACTACTAAAAAGCTGCACCCTCAAGGACCTGCGAAACTGCAGTGCTATGGGTGATCGATCCGAGGGGTGGGTGGCCTGGTCTGAGTGACACAGGACTAATTTCTCTTCTAATACTTGGGAAAAATGCACTTTTGGAAGACACTAGCGTCTGAATTTGTGAAAATATTTCCTTTCTAGCCAGCTATGGGATGCGGGGTTCAAGGTCTGAGTGTTTTCGAGCTCACCAGGGGTGGGGATGAGGAGGAGCGAGACCCGGGCACTTGACCCAAACTGCCCAACAGGGTTAGTTCATACCATTGAGCAGCACATTCCATAGAAATTAGAAAGTTTTCTGAGGAGCTTTTCTCTCCTCTGATGGCTGCCATCCTGAGAACTCCTCACCCCGGTGCCGGAGCCCTGGTCCCTTCTCTTCCTCCTGAAGCCGCAGCGCTCACAGCGTCCCACATTTGCTGTCCCTGCTGGGAGCGCGCGGCTGAGCGTATGGCTTCTACAGATAGAATGGGCCAAGGATAATCCTTGTGTATTCTATATTGGTATCGGGATCAATACTGGTTCCTTGGTATTACTAATATTAATTATCTAGTCTTATAATATTAATTATCTAGTCTTATCCTATTAAATCTATTTATATTTCAACCCTTGGCTTTCCTTGTTTTATCCTAATTCCCCTTCCTGGGAAGGAAGAGCTCATCAGGTGACAGAATAATTGTCTGAACGACAATAAATGGTTGTGGGTTCCTCAAACCGTAAGAGCAGGACACGTCATGAAGGGGCCGAGTCCCTTCAGACGACCCCACACCACACGCCTTACCCTGAGCGAGGTCAGCACACGGATGGTACTCGCACCGCAGTTCTGGATCAGCGTTCGAGGAATGACTTCCAGAGCCTGGGCTACGGCACGGTACGGCCACTGCTCCACACCCGTCATGCCTTTGGACTTCTCTGTCAGAGCGTGGGAAACAGCCATTTCGGTAGCTCCCCCGCCCGGCACCAGCTGCGGGTCCATGAGGACATTGCGACACACCTGCATGGCATCCTGAAGGTTGCGCTCTACCTCCTGCAAGAGGCATCAGAGAAGCGGGGATTTAGCGGTGGCAGGGGACCGTAGCACAGCACCAGCCCGACGCACAGCCCACGCTCTGCTGCGCCGGTTCCTCTGCAGTACAGAATCACAGAGGATCTCAAGTTGGACAGGACCCATAAGGAACACCATAAGGAACCCTCAGCAAACACAAAACTCCCCAAAATCCCTCAGATTTTATTGATGTCCTAGACGGTGGGACTTAAGCGCGTAAGAAATGTCCATTTTTGGCACAAAAAAGACCCTCTTTACGGCTAACGCAGGGGGACCCGAATAACTTCCTATCCAAATCCCCCCTCTAGCAGAGCAGCTCAACCATTTATTTCTCTCTCAGGGATGGCAGACGTCCCACACGTACTGAGTCTAGTCACGTGTAATATTTTCACTGTGACATTTCAACATGTTTTCTCAGTTCTTCAAACAAGCTTGAGACCGCGACAGTAGGACAATAGTCATTTCCTCATTTATAACATATCTTCCCCCCGCCCCCCCCCATCGCTGGCCAAATAAAACCACTCCACTGTGCAGTGTCAGTAGCAACGGAGCTTTCTTTAGCTGTGATCAAAAATATCACAATATGCGTGTCAGGAACTTCATCTGTGATGAAATATTTCTGTTCCGAGACACTTCTTACTCATTTTTCTATACAAGATTTGCCTTCACTGTACACAGAACACAAGACAAATTCCTTTGTCACTCCAGAACCCAGAGGAAAGCCACGCTTGCTTCATCCGCATGCAACGGCTGCTCTGAAGGAAGCAATAACTTCTTGACACCAAGAAGGTGGCGAGGACAGGAGGGGAAGCAGAACGCGCAATAACTTACTGCCAGGATTTCTTTGCTGGCTCCGCGCAGAACGATCGTGCAAGCCTTGGGGTCTTTGCAATCAGTGATGAAGGCAAAATACTCATCTCCTATTTTTTTAACTTCAAAGAGTCTGGCTCCCGTTCCCACATCCTCCTCCCGCAGCTCGTCTGTGCGACTCACAATGCGAGCTCCGCAGGCCCTGGCACACAAACAACAGTCGAGTTAGACGCTCACAAAGAAGAACTGGGGGGAAAGGGCGAGATGAGAATGAAAAAGGCACACCGTAGCCAGCAAAAACGGGCTCCAGTGAGGAGACGGCACTTACCTGGCGATCCTGTTGTTGTCTGTCTTTCTCACTCTGCGGATGGCAGTGATGTTTGCTCTCATCAGGTAGTGCTGGGCCAAGTCTGAAATCAGGTTTGGGCAATTTTATTGACGAATCAGCGGTATCATGACAAACTTTGCATGTCTTCAAAGTAAAAAAGGGTTATGGAAAGAAAAAACTAAACGTAGCTTCTTGAACCAAGCTGCAAAGCAAAGTTACAATGCAGCTTTCCATGGTTTGCTAGACTCATCCTCACTTATATTTTCATATTGTTTCCAAAAGCTGGAAAAGCAAAACATTATTGTAAGTGTCCACATTCACAAGGCAACCTCAAGAACCAACTTCGACACCCGCAATGCAGAACTGTTTGCTAGAAAGCTAAAACACAAACCAAAACTGGGGTCCTGTTGAAAATCAGGTTTGTAGGGTTTTTGAAGTGTTGTTTGTTTGGTTTTCTTTTTTCTTTTAAAGTTACCGAACAGTGCATTTAACACAGCATGAACCTTAATGAGATGAATTCGACGCAAAGAAGGATCACGTGTGTTATTACCAGAAATTCCTTTCTCCGTGATGACCAGATCTGGCTTGACTCTCATCAGATCCTCGCAAATCTGCTGAATGTACTCTTCCTCCATCTGCAGGATGCGGGCAAAGTCTTCCTCCCGCGTTATTTCAATATCCGTCTGCACAGAAAGAGGTGTAAATATCTCGCTGTATTCCTTCCCAACCCTTCACCAAGTTAGACACAGATCCCCCAGCTTGAGTGATCTTAACTCCTCCAATATTGCCCAGGAAAGAGTTAAGGACAACTACACGGTGAAAAATACCAATCAAATAAATTAAACTGACACAGTGTCACGGTTTATGTGTTAATTAAAGCGCAGAAATATTTCTTTGACTCTTCACCATCACTTAGAGACACAAATCACTGCAGCTGCTTCAGTGCTGAAGAACACTGTAGCCTTAGTTCTATTTTTCTACCTTTTTCTCCAGGGTACTGACCCCACAGTAGAATTAACTTATAAACGCAAAAGGTCTCAAAGGCAGAGGATGAAGAGAGCCTTTTGCCACTCCTGCTTTAAACCAGCTATCTGGATTTCTTCCCTTTACTAGTCTTAAATCAAAAAGTTGCGGACATCTCTAACAGGACTCGCTTTACCTGGCTCTCTCCTTTCTTGTACTCTAGTGAACAATCCAGAAGGACGATGCGAGGATTCTTAATAAGGCGACGCATCCTGGGATGAGTTACATCTTTATTCACCATGATTCCATGCAAGACACACGAGTCTTCACTAAAACCACCTGGAATCTGACAGACAGAAGAAAGGGGGGAAAACAAGGCAAATCAGTCAACTCTACGAAAACCTGTGTATCTGTGCTCCTGAAACCATCCATCCCAGCAACTGAAAAAGGAAAACTCTCCCAGGTAACCATGACGCATCCAGGTCACGATCTGAGTTAATTTTAAGAGCACGCTGACTTAGATTAAGTGAAAAGCCACGGAACAACTTCAGAAACTGCTCACATCCTATTGCCTGATAACACGTAGTTGGAAGATGGAAACCGAAACATCTTCAGTGATCTTTTTGACAAATAATCTAAAATAGTTGAAATAACTGCCCCCGTTTTCACTGTAAACCAGCAAGGCTGATAGCACTGACTGAAATATCTTCAAGGGTGACGTCTGTGGGCTGCAGATCAGTGGCACAAACCTCCCGCTGCATTCTAGAAACACTTAGTTCAGAATGAGAAAGGGGTACCCAGATAAGAAATGGACACACTCACCTTTTCTACTTTGGCATATTTTTTAATATCAATTTCTTTTCTGCCATTTTCTTCAAACTCCACAGTCTTAACAGCATCGAGAGCAATGCTACAGGCCAGGTCAGACCAGCGATTTATTGCCTTGGTATTTATAGCACTCTTTATTATTTTAAGCATCATCTCTTTGTTGTTCACGTCCACCGGAGTGCTGACACAAAGGAAAAACCAAACAGTAAACTGAGTAATACTCCAGGCTACAATCTATTTGTAATCCCATTGAGTCCCTCTCCAATTATATTAAGTTATATTTTACTAACGTGATTCCCTGAAGAACCATCTTTAAGCAGTCCAGAAACCCCATATCCCTTCTCTCTGTCTCACACCAGCCCACACTTACCCAATTTTCTTTAGAATACTGATCATGTCATCCAGAGCCTTACGATAAGCCCCAATGATGACAGTTGGGTGCATCTGCTGCTCAAGGAAATGTTCAGCAACAGAGAGCATTTCTCCAGCTAAAAAAAACAAACCAAAATAAAACAAACCCATGAATATTCCCCAGATTAGTTAGTAGAACCACCAGTAGAAGCATACCAGAGAAGAAGTATCTCCTATCGACACAGAGAGCTCTAACGTCATCTATATCTTTCTTTATACTTAACTGCACTTGTCTCAGGGAAAGAACACAACTTTCCAAAGCATGGAGCTGATCACCTATCCTGGTTTGAGTCACACACAACTGATTTCTCTTCTAATGCTTGGGAAAAATGCACTTCTAGAAGACTCGAATGTCTGAATTTGTGAAAATATTGACTTTATAGCCAGCTATGGGATGCAGGTTTCAAGGTCGCAGTGTTTCCGAGGTCACCAGGGGTGGGGATGAGGAGAAGCGAGACCCGGGCACTTGACCCAAGCTGGCCAACAGGGTTAGTTCATACCAGGCACGGCACATTCAATATCAACTAGAAAGTTTGCTGATGAGCTTTCCTCTATTATAGTGACTGCCATCATGAGAACTCCTCACCCCGGTGCCGGAGCCCTGAGCCCTTAGCCCTTCTCCCAAAGCTGCAGTGCCCACAGTGTCTCACATTTGCTGTCACTGCTGGGAGTGCACGGCTTCTATGGATAGAATGGGCTGAAGGATAACCCTTCTATATTGGTATCGGGATCAATATTGGTTCTTTAGTATCATTAATGTTAATTATTTAGTCTTATCCTATTAAATCTGTTTATATTTCAGCCCCTAGGTTTCCTTGTTTTTTCCCTGATTCCCCTTCCCAGGTGGGGAGGGGGTCATCAGGTGAGAGAATAATTGTCTAAATGACCATAAATTGTTGTGGGTTTCTCGAGCCACAATATCACGCAAGGGTCTAATGAACCTGCATTCTCTTCCATGGAAGAAGAAAACCGATCAATTTTAAGGCTGGTAAATAACGAATACCTGTCTCATTAAGACATACTTACTGGGCCCTGATAAGCAAAAAGGGCAAACTTCAGCCTTAACCCTTTATAATAATGTATGTCTCATTCACTCTCCTTACCGAGGATAATTACAGATGTGGTCCCATCTCCGACTTCTTCATCTTGAGTACGGCTGATCTCAATCATTGATTTTGCAGCCGGATGCTGGACTTGAATCTGTACAGGAGCAATGGGTATGTTTTTGTTCCAGAATAGTAAAGCTGAAACTTGTTGCACCACTCAATGGAACAAATACACCTTTTAAACAATCAACGGCATTCTGCCCAACTACAGCAAAGATTTTTCTTACTTTTTTGAAACAAAAAATAAGCCCTGGTATTTCAGAATATTGCGTCTCCCACAGATTTTCAAGCATTACGATTTTTGTGATGTTATCTCAACAGTACTTGCACCAGAAAGACACCAATGATTTCTTGGTGTAATTATTTGGCATTGTAAAAGCCATCATCCACCCATAAGGTTTTGATGCAAGCGATTATAGCTACAGTTACCACAGAACTTACACCAGCCTTGTAAAACCTCCATGAAAACTTATCACGCTGGGATCAAACCTAGTTTTCTGAGTAGGAAGAACACTTGCTGGAAATATTTAACTCCTCCCCATTAAGTACCTTTCTTGGTACTGCTGTTTAGTACTTGCTGGCTCTCAAAACAGAAGAGGAAATAACAGAATTCCATTGGCAGCAATGTAACTGTATCCTGGAAGGGTCCGACTCGCATGTTAAGCAAGACAATCCTTTAGCAAAAACTTACTTCTCTAAGAATAGCATTGCCGTCATTGGTCATCACAATCCCACCCATGGGGTCCAAAAGCATCTGCAACCAAAAAAAAAAAAGCAATATTAGCACTGGCCCGTAGTATGTACAGTGTTTCTGGTCAGTATGCAGCACAGGTCTTTCAGCAAAAGTTCTTACCTTCATCATAGCTCTGGGTCCCAAACATGTCCGGATAATGTCAGCAATAGTCTAAGAGGAACAAAGGAAATGAGGCGATACAGGAGGGCACCAAAAAGTCTAGAAAACCCCATAGTCTATATGAAACAAGCAAAATTTAAGTGACCCAACGACTCTGCAGTTGCTTAGATGCAGCAGAAGTTAAGAATTGTGTGGGAATGAGAACAGAGGGATTATAAGAACACTGGCACCACACTAAATTCACTAAATCAGATGTCATAACTTACACACTTTCAGATTTTGCAGAGAAAGAGGTTTTCATGTGTTAAACCCCTCCGCGTTCGGTTACATTGCACCTATTAGTTTAACACTGAAAACTCATTTTCCATGCTGCTTCTACTCTGGATTCATACAGACTACAGAAAACACGGTTCAGATCCAGTTTTCCCTCATAAATAAACACACACATATATATACGCAAACACACACTTTAAAAAAAGAATCGAAATAGCCTGACATGAGAATATGGTACCTTAGCAGCAGTGATGTTTCCAGTCTGGACTTTTCTTCCAGACTCGCGTTTCACATTCTGACCTAATACGCATAGAAAAAAAAAAATTAATGTACAAATATAATTTTAATCTTACTAAGAAGGCCAAGCCTGAAACAGTGATAGCGACAATGCATCAAAGACACACTCAGTCATACACGCTTGATATATGACTGGTCCTAAATTAAGTTTACAATATAACTACCACAGCCACTAC
The DNA here is from genome assembly GCF_000708025.1 of Charadrius vociferus. NCBI lineage: Eukaryota > Metazoa > Chordata > Aves > Charadriiformes > Charadriidae > Charadrius > Charadrius vociferus. The sequence continues at coordinate 76,849 of NW_009649968.1, forward strand.
AAGAAAGGGTATTCATTCAAGAGCGTCAGTGAAAAGCAACACTCACTACTGTAATAGAATTCCTAATTAGCATCATAATTCAACTGATACAAAAAGCATTGCAACCCTGAAACATAAACTATTGCCCCAAGAAAATCAAACAGCGGCCACTCACTAGAACCTGCAAGATCCCACAAAGCCTAGGAACTGCTGCAGTTTTCAGTCAAAAAAAAAAAGTTACAGATGCTCATGCACAGTAAGTAGAACAATGGTTTAAAATGAAGCTTTATGCACCAGTGTCACCCGGCCTTCGGCATGTTAGGGTGAGCAGTACCACAGGCTCACCACCATATTTGGGGACCAGCTGTCAAAAAGGTCTGCCCCAAAGAATCTTTAGGCTCGGTGCTGCTTTTCTGTTATTACAAACCTAAACTGGACCAGCACAGATTTCCTTTAGTAGTGGATGTTTGTGTATATAGACTTAGAAGATGCAACAAAAGGAAGCAACACTAAAAGCAGCACCGAGAATAAGGTGAGCAGACCTATAGCAAAGGGGCCCCGGACTACAACAGCCTGACCAGCGCAGACGGCAAGAAGAGAAAGAGAAAAGAAAACCCCTCGGAAGACCTCGTATTGTGAGAGAATCACAAAGTCGAAGGGGTCCAAACGGGACCGCACAAAGCAACGCGCTGGGAGAAACAGAAGAGGAGAAACCAGCCCAGAGAGAGCGAGGAAAGGTTTAACGAGGAGCGGGGGCTCCGACGCCCTGAGGCCTCCCGCGCAGGGCGCACGCTGGGGCCACGGCCGGCGGAGGGGGGGGCA
>NW_009649968.1:78411-79274 GCF_000708025.1 Charadrius vociferus
GGGAGAAGCGGGCTGCCGCCAGGCATGCTGGGAGCGGTAGTTCCTGGGGCAGCGACGGCCCCGCGCCGCCTTCTCCGGCGGCGGCACCGCTTCACCGCCGCCACGCCGCTCCTCGGCCCCGCCGGCGGCTCAGGGGAGGGGGACGAGACCGTCCCGGTGCCCCGGAGGCTCTAGTGTCCCGTCACAGCGGAGCTCCTCGGCCTTCGCCTTGAGGCAGCTGCTATGTCTGTCACGGTGCGCTTCCTCAGGCCCACCCGGTCCATCAGTGTTAATTACAGGGCACAAAACCCAGTCCCTTTGCTCTTTCACAGCCTGAGAAGTTTGCCGCTAGTCTCATTTCTCCCCCTAATCTGCCTGCGCAATAACAAGGCTTTGTCTTTCTCTCATTGTTCCCTGCTCTCTACCAGCTCACATGGACCCACCGTTAGGCAGTAAGAAAAACACACAGAGGAAGTCAGTTGGATGCATTAACCTCCGATAACCAACTGCTGCCTGAGCAAGGTGCTTTGCAGAGAAATTCAAGCCTCTTGTTTGTCAAAAGCTCTGAGCTGCTTAGGCCAAGGACAGGTATTTTCTCAGTGTTTGAGTGATGGGGTCCCAGTCTACCCTCGCACCCCAGCAAACCCTGCTGAGGTGTGGAGGCCATCCTCCCTCTCTGCTCTGCCCTGGTGAGGCCACAGTGCTCCAGCTGGGCTCTCCAGTTCAAGACAGACACGGAGAGGGTCCGTCGGGGGCTGCGGAGATGCTCAGGGACTGGAGCGTCTCTCTGCCGGGGACAGGCGGGGAGAGCCGGGGCGGGTCAGCCCGGAGAGGAGAGGGCTGAGAGGGGCTCTCATGGGGGGGAGAGGGCGGGGGCGGGGTCT
>NW_009649968.1:79587-82265 GCF_000708025.1 Charadrius vociferus
CAGGTAAAGAAGAAAATGGGTGTACAGAGCGCTGATGGCAGAAGTTGGGAGTGGGGAACTTTAGTAAAAGAAAGAGTACAAGGTGGTACATGGAACCAGTGTCTGGGGCCCTGGAGAGGTGGATTCATGGGCTGTTCGTTTTTGTGTGTGAGGAGGAAGAAGCATACAGAGGTGTGGATTTGGGGCCCTGCTCCCACCAGAGGTTTGCAGGCAACTGCCTGCAAAACACGGGAACAGGTGACCTCTCGAGGCTTCCCCCAGTGCTGAAAGTCAGGCACAGTCCCTTTCTGTTTTGTTACTGGTTTTGCAGCAAAGAGGTCAGGAGGTTTCCTTATCTGTTGGAAACAGACGGGTGGAGCCTCTCTAGTGCGGGTTAGTTAAGCAATGTATCCCTAATACATGAAGGTAGAGTTCCCTTGGAGAGGTGTCCCACCTGATGTTTGAGGAATTTAACCCAGCTCCTCCTCCCTACTCTCCTCCTCTTCTCCCTCATTGCTTTACAGAGCCTCTATGCAGTTGGCAGCACTGGTGAGCTGGGCAGAGCTGCTGGCCATCTTCATCTTAGGCGTGCTGCTGCTCCTTGTTGAAGTGCTCCTCCGAGCCATGGTGGTCATCGGGCTTCTGCTCTATGTGCTCGTCACTAACTGAAAGCAAACTGAGGAGGGCATCTCTTTTTCCCCCAGAGCTCTTCAAGAATGAGGTAAGAGGAGAATCACACCAGCCTCAAGAACAGATGGGGAGAAATGTGAGCAGTAGGCAGAGGAGGGGAGGTATGGCCGTCTTCTGGCTTCCCGTGTGTCCTGGTTTGAGTGACACAGGACTAATTTCTCTTCTAATACTTGGGAAAACTGCATTTTTACAAGACTCAAGTGTCTGAACTCGTGAAAATATTGACTTTATAGTCAGCTATGGGATGCAGCTTCCAAGATCTCTGTTTTCGAGTTCGCCAGGTGCGGGGACAAGAAGGAGTGAGACCTGGGCACTTGACCCAAGCTGCCCAACAGGGTTAGTTCATACCATGAATGGCACATTCAATAGAAATTAGAAAGTTTGCTGTGAAGTCTCTCTCTTCCTTGATGGCAGTGATCCAAAGAACTCCTTGCCCTGGTGCCGGAGCCCTGAGCCCTTCCCTTCATCCCAAAGCCACAGTGCTCACCATGTTCCACATTTGCTGTCACTGCTGGGAGTGCGCAGCTTCCTATGGATAGGATGGGCTGAGTATAGTCTTTGTGTATTTTATATTGGTATTGGGATCAATACTGGTTCTTTAGTGTTATTAATGTTAATCATCTAGCCTTATTCTATTAAATCTATTTATATTTCAATCCTCAGGTTTCCTTGTTTCTTCCCGATTCCCCTTCCCGGGTGAGGAGGACTCATCAGGTGAGAGAATAATTGTATAAATGACAATAAATTGTTGTGGGTTCCTCAAACCAGAACACCACATTACACGCTTGCTTGGCAGCTTTGTTGTCTCCTCTCCGAAAGCACTAACTTCAGCAACGGGCCCCCAGCAAACAGGTCTGGGCCACTTGTCCCCTTCTCCCTAAGGGGAAACCCTGTCTTGGTAAGGTGCGTTGCTGCAGCCGTACCTTCATGTGCGACCCTGTCCTGCCATAGATCAACCCCCCGTCTTCCTGCTGTGCTCAGGGCGGCTCTGCCGTGGGATTGGGGCCTGTTAATGGCAAACTCGCTGCCCAAGGAGTCGCACACCGTTCATGGTGTCGCTCACACACACTCCTGGGTGTCCTTCCTCCTCCTTCAGGCTCAACTCTAGGTTTCCTGCATCAGATTTTATAAAATAATTAATTGAATTGGAAGGTACAGCAGCAAGGACAGCCCGGGCTGAGTGCCTCCAAAGAGAGGGACCCCGAACAAACAAATCCCTGGGCAATTACACCCTTGTGATCGCTACACCCACCCCTCACGTGCTGTCCACGCATATTTTAGTTTGTGATTTTTGGTCTGGGGTCTCCCAACATCTAATTGGCCTCTTTTTCTGTGTCTGGGCAGGCAGGCTTTTGCTTTATTGGTTTGCAGTTTCAGCCAAGGGTTGGAGCCTCTTTGTCCTCTGTTTTACACTCCTTGTGCACCTGCACTCACTGACAGAAGGTGGGGAACCAAAACTTCCCAGATTTGAGAAAAACACTACCAAAACATGAGTGTGATACCAACATCTCTCCCATACTAAACACAGCACTGGACCAGCCGCTAGGAAAATTACTAAGAAAAATAACTCTGTCATGGCCTAAAGGCTTCCTACTCATGCTCAGAAAAGCCTGGCAAACGGCGCAAATCACACCAAGTAATTTATTCTAATTAAAACTTACTTATTTACGCTCAACAACTAATATCCCTCAATAGGGCTCTCCCCTGGGGCTGCGGGGCCTGGGGTGAGGCAGGGGCCAGCACTCTGCCTCTCCCTCGGAGGGTTTATAACTAGTATTTTTGGGACTAAAAGCTGGGGGGTTATAACTAGTATTTTTGGACTAAAAGCTGGTGTTTTGCGGGAAAGCCCCAGGGCAGCAGGCAGATGCAGGAGGCGCGTTCGGCGCATGCGCGGAGTCCGTGGCGCGGAGACCCCCGGGGTGAGACTACATTTCCCAGCGTGCCCGGGGGCCGCCGCGCAGGCGCCCTGCGGCCCTCTGCGGCCCTTCCGCTGCCTCTGCGCTGACTCG
>NW_009649968.1:82662-91187 GCF_000708025.1 Charadrius vociferus
CCACAGCCTGCCCAGAGAGGCGGTGGAGTCTCCTTCTCCGGAGAGATTCAAACCCCGCCTGGACGCCGTCCTGTGTGACTGCTCTGGGTGACCCCTCTCCGGCGGGGGGTGGAGGAGAGGAGCTCCAGAGGGTCCTGCCGACCCCCCGCCGGTCTGTGACTCTGTGGGAGCCGCCTAGGCTGGAAATGGGGGTGTGAAGACTGTAGCAGCCGAGTCTCGAGGGGAAGGAAGGGTCCTCTGGCACAGAGTGGAGGATCTGATATAGCAGCAGTTTATGCATTTCGAAGCCCTAACAGATTTCCTAATGGGCTTGCATGTATAACCACCCTGGGGTCTCCTTGTCCCCTCAGTGCTCTTCTCCGCTCCAGAGATGCTGGGCTCAGGGAAATTGGGACACGTGGCCTGAAGCGGGGATTTCTAGGGACGGGAAGGCCGCTGGAGGGAGTCGGTGGTCACTCAGCGGCTGGAAATAGGAAAGACTAATAAATGTTGTAAACAAGGAGCGAGTACTTTCTGAGAACAGAGAATTTGATGGGGAGAAGAACTAACTGTGGTGTGAGACAGTTGCTGGAAAGCTGCCATGCTTTGCAATGGCAATTAACTGTTAACTGCTAAAAATGGTGAAACTGTTAATTGCCAAAGCTTTTGCTCTGAAAGTCACTTGGAAGAGGCTTTGTGATCGGAGACCTCTGCCAGTTACTGAGACGTGATGAAGGGCAGTGACACTCAGTGGGGCTTTGAAAAGGGAGAAAACCATCTTTCCTTCCATGCCTGCTGATCTGGGATGTGGCTGTGCCACTCCTTACAGGAAAGCGCACAGGTATTTTGGGGGCAGTTGCAGATCTGTGTGGAGCCAGGGCAACTTTCTGCCAGCTTGTCATAATCTTCTTATCAACATTGCGGTGAAGTACCCAGCTGTTCATGTCTCACTATGCATGAATGCCCAAATTATCTTGTTTAGTTCTTTTTGTGATTCAATTATCAATGACGTTCAGTTTTCCTTTGCTCCTAGATGAAGCTCCTGATTCTCGCTGTGTTTGCCCTGGTTTACGTGGCCCGCTGTGAAGAAGGCGCCAGGCTCCTGGCCTCCAAATCTCTACTAAACAGATACGCCGTGGAGGGCAAGGACTTGACTTTGCAGTACAACATCTACAATGTTGGCTCCAGGTAAGCCTTGTCCCAACCTCCAGTACTGACCAGGAGCAAACGTTATGTCTGTGTGTCTGCAGGGTATGAGACTATTTCTAGGCTCTGTGATACCTTTGCTCCCCCTAACTCTGAGCTTCCCACAGCTGCTCGAAGGTTTCACCCTGCAATTTGCCTTTTTCCTCCTGTTCATTGTCCCTGCTTTCTCTATTTCCCGCTTTCACCTTGTGGCTGCTCCAGCTGTTGGTCCGGCGTGGTGTAGTTCCTTTTGTCTCTCTGCTCCCCACACGCGCAGCCTCACTTTCTTGGCTTTGTGAGCTCTTTTTCACATCTGGTTTCCTGTCTTTTTTGCAGTTTTTCTCAGCTTTGCCTTCCTCTTTTCTGCAGTCTCCCTGTAATACACCTTGACTCTCCTCCCCATCTTCTATTGGTGATTTTTTTATGTTTCAAAAATCAGTTCTTCCGGCTGCTGAATTGTCAGTATGGAACTGTCATCTCTCTTTGGTGCAGTCCCTTGTGAGCGGCATGCCAAGCCTAAGATTCTCTTCTCATCCCTTTCTTTGTTGTGTTTAGTGCTGCTTTAGATGTGGAGCTGTCGGATGATTCTTTCCCCCCGGAAGATTTTGGCATTGTCTCTGGAATGCTCAACGTCAAGTGGGACAGGATCGCTCCGTATCTTTTCAGGTTTTGAAATGTCTCCCAACGCTCCTCCTTAGCCCTGAGCATCCTGTAGCTCTCCCGCCTTCATTCATTGTCACTGAAATTCCAGCGTGGCAGACCCGGGGCAGGGTACTGAATGTAAACCTCTGTTCTCCTTGAAGATGCTGTGTTAAAAAAAGAAGTTCCTTGCAAGCGGGGTCAGGTCCCTGTGCAATTCCTCTGCCCAGGAAGGAGGAGCAGCTGGATCAGCCTTGGACGGGGCTGAATGGCTGTACCCACAGAGGACTCGGATCTGTCAGCAGGACTGACTTTCCCACCTGGGTTGAGGCTCTTCTTTACCTATCTCATCTCCTCACTTCCTCCTCTGATGAAATGCAGCTATTTTCCTTAACTTACGGCTCTCAGAGCGAGTAACGTGTCCCACACGGTGGTTCTGCGGCCTCTCAAAGCTGGTTACTTCAACTTCACCTCTGCTACCATCACATACCTGGCGCAGGAGGGCGGACAGGTTGTGGTGAGTTGACTATTTATAGGATCCTTGCCCAAATTGGACAGCAGATAGACCTGACTGCACTCTTCGAGCTGCTTGTTAGGGGATGATGCACGTCCCTGCACTCGTACACTGCACAGGCTCTGTTGCAAGAGGGGAAGGTGGCAAAAAAAAAAAAGCTTTTTCCCCTACCTTTTTCAGGTTGGTTTCACTAGTGCTCCTGGGCAGGGAGGAATCTTGGCTCAGCGCGAGTTTGACAGGAGGTTCTCCCCTCACTTCGTAAGTACCTTTCAGCAGGTCATTGAAATTGCGCTACAGCAACTGTGCAACCCAGCACAGTGGCTTTTTGCCAGTTTGTGGTGGGTTTGGTTTGGTTTGCACTACGGTCACCTGGAAGATTCCAACATGGATTGCAATTAATCCAAATCAGTTGTCCAAAAGAGTTTTCATCCCAGCTAGCTCTGTGAAGGAGCTGGCACTGTGGGATTTGATCCAGAAGCTTTGAGAGTAGAAGATCTGAAGATAAGACTCATCTGTATGTGATTTGTTTTGACTTCTTTCTAACGATTTCTCCTTCTAGCTGGACTGGGCAGCTTTTGGTGTGATGACCCTGCCCTCCATCGGTATCCCGCTGCTGCTGTGGTACTCGAGCAAGAGAAAGTATGACACCCCCAAGACCAAAAAGAACTGAGCAAAATCAAATGCCACCAGCACCCCAGAGCTCAGGAAAGAACAAGCATTCACCCACCCAGAGCAGTGGGTGTGCTGGGAATCAGTCACCCCGGCAAAGCGCTGCCTGGGCTGTGCTTCAGCCCTCTTGGCAAGAACACATCGATCGCTTCAATGGCAGTGACATGTTGTCTTCTACGTTTTAAAAAAGGAAACAAGCAAAAAAAAAAAAAACCCAACCAAAAATCCCAAAACTGCTTGTCTGCATATTCAGAGCAGAGAGCCTTCACTCCGTCGCAGACATAGCGCATCTGGGATACGAATGTGTTTTAACACCCGGAGGAGATTGTTTAAGAATGGGGGGGTGGGTGTGTGTGTGCAGCTCTGCAGCGTTTCTTGCATCTGTGCTACCTTCCGGGCTCCATTCAGCCAAATGGCTCTTTGCCTTCTGCAGTCTTCTCAAACGTGTTAAATCTCAGCCCCCCCAGCTCCAAGTGCTGCCCACCTTGCTGAGACATCTGTGGGAAGGAGCTCGCTCTAGTGACAAAAACCGTCCTCCTTCGGACAGAGGCTTGTTAAGAGCTGCTGCTTTGCTGGCTGGGGCACAGGAGGTTCCCCGTCGATGCTTGTTCTCTAGGAAGCCCCGTTGTGTTTTGGTGAGCAGTTAATTGCTGTGTTTCTGTTCTTTCTGGTTGCTCTGCTAAGGGTTGAGGTACTGAGGATTTTGTAATAAAATGGAACGCCATGAAAAAAACCTGCCTTTTTTTTACCAGGAAGTCCTGGAGGCACCTGGCTGCCTTCAGAAGCGGCTAATGGGGATACAGTAAGTAAAATAAATCACTACATTATCAATAAAACAAATGGAAGAGGGAAAAAGAGGGGTCCAGAAGGCCCAGCACCTTGCAGCAGCTTTCCTGACAGCTCCAAGCCCTAGTGTAAGATTTCTCTTCACAGTCGTAAGTAAATGCTGCTGTGGCTGTGTGCTGGGCATCGGTTTGTGCTTTTCCTGCGGGGGTGGCACAATGAGGACCTGCAAGTGGTGAGAGGTGGTTGATTTCTGCTCTGGGCAGGGGGCAGTGGCTGTTGACAGGCTGTGGCATGCTCTTGCGGCGCTGTATGATCTGGTCTGGACCCCACTCAATAGCATGGTGGTGACAGCTGAGAAATCCTGGGTCCTGCTGGAGCGAACACTGTGCCCTTCTTACCAGAACAATGTTCCCAAGCCAGGATTCCTCACCTCCTTGCCCCAACCTCTAATGCCACTGGTTGCACCCTCTGTTTCACCTAGCAAAGGCGCTCTAGAATGCAGCAGGGAACCGCCTGGGTGAAGGCCCAAGGAAATTCTGAAGGGCGGCTGGGTGCTGGAAAAGCCCAGCGAAGGCCCCAGGGAATAATAAATAAATTGTGGGTTCTTCAAACCATACCAAGGAGTAAAGCAGTCAGCCTGAACAGCTGGACAAGGCTGTTGCTTCTGTCATAAGTTAGTAGTAGTACTCGCTTGTGGCATGCTAGAATTACTGAATTGGGGAACCGAAGAAATTGTTTTTACTGATTGCATCACTCGAGTAAACACCTATTTCAGGGTTTAAACCCCCAGTAAGTTATTCATCACAGAACCCTATTGGGGTAAGAATCCTCCCTAACTTCTGGCCAACAGAAGTTTTCAGTATCAGCTACAACACCTACCTCAGTGGCTGCTATAAGTTGTGTACAGGTACATGAATTCTTACTGCTTTTAACTGAATTATTTCTAGTTCCACTTGATCCTGCAAAAATAAAACAACAGCAACAAAGCTTTGAGACATGTGAGTAGTCTAAACAGCCTGAATTGGTCTATAGCTCTACTTCTGAAACAAACTGTCCGTTCCATGATAAAGGACTCAGCTAGTTTTTGCCAAGCGGGGAAGATTTACCTACCACCTCTCCAGGAGCCGCCAGGCAGGAGGTCATATTGCCACATTGGCTTACCATTTCCTAACTGTCATCTGTACAATGCCAGTAACTGCCGACAAAACTAACACGCTCAGATTTCTTTTAAATCTCTGATTCCTGTTGACTTCTCTCATGGATTGAATATTGCCCTTAACAATATCCCCCTGGGGGCGCCAGAAAGCAAGAAAAAAGAAAAACACATGGAGAAACAGCAGCTTCCCACCCACGTTGTAAGGGCCTCATCTCTTGTTTACAATGGGAAACAAACTGAAACAGCAGTTTTACAATTGCCTCTTCCCCTGAGCTGTCACAGTACAATACAAGATCAAATATGCCATTAATGGGAGTTTTTTTCCAAGGCAGCTTTTCAAGGTCAAGGTAACCAAGACAAACTATTAACGTTCTTTACAAACAAAAGGGAAAGGACGAGACAGGAAAGAATATAATGGAAAGATACCTGTGAAGAAGCAATAACTTTTCCTGTGTCTTCACTAACCGCCTGGACAGCACCCTGTATCATGGCTCTTCTGACTGTCCTCTTCAATACTTGTCCAAGTCGGTTAAACCTCAGCAATGAAGCAGCTGGTGACAAAGAATTGGATGATGGACCACGGCTGCAGCCACCTTCTGGCATCACCTGAAGTATATTTAAATAAAACACAAGCTGTTCACTGAGGAAAACAAACATACATGTATTAGCGAATCTAAACCCTGGGGTTTAGGGAATTAATGTCTCCAGTTGCCTGTTGCACACCTCTCCTGCAATATACCAGTACTGAGGGGAAAAGGAAGCAACAGGGAGTGAAAAACTCTAATTTGTTTATAAGAAATAATGCTCACCTACATCATATTGTGTGAAATATGAGTGCTCTTCTTTGGAATCAGTTTAAATGGAGGAAAGACCTGGTGGAAAAATATTCTGCTGTAAAATGTTATACACATTTCTTTTTTGTGAAACATCCCTAGACAGAATACTAGGACTATTTGTGGTGAATCACATGAGTCTGTCTAAGGAGATCTCGGCACAGATTTATTACAGAGTACAGAGGGAGGTGATTCTGCCTTCTGAATGAAAGGACTAGGAGAAAACAATGGATACTTTGCCAAAATACAGAAATGGTATCAATGGTCCATGACAACAGTTATTTACAGGATCCTTTGTTATACGAATTTAAAAGAAAGAAAATATTGAGGCTTCAGAATATCATCATAAATGGGATTTTTATATTTTTTTCTCGAAGAACTTTGAAAAAAAGGGATTTCACAGTGGGTCAGAAACACTTAAAGATGAGCAGATTTAACAGCTGTGTACTCTTAGCTTGACTTTCCGAGGAGCAGAAGTAGAACATTTTCCCACCTTGTCCCAGGCCGTAGCTACCAGTTATCTGTCCAACAGTAACAGCTCGAGGTACGTACAAATCAGAATAATCTCCGACTTCTTCCAGTTCCTATGAAGACACCTTACTGTGACGTCACCGTGCATCTCCTGTACAATAACTAAGAGAGAACTCGGGCAGGAACTGTCTAATAGACACACTGTAACTACTCTATTACTGAGGCTTGAACTTTGAGATATCCACAGTCCTAGACAGAGGATACACAGAGCCCCAAGTGGCAAAATACCATCTAATAAATACAGTAGGTATGAGGGAATCAATTCCTCTGTCAAAAGAAAATTCCTGGACTGAGCTACCGGGTCTGAATCAATGCAGAGATACATCACTTTTTCAGATGTGTTTCATATGCCCATGTGGTAACACAGAAACACAGGCAGTGGGATATGAAAAAAACATTTTAGTCCTGCAACCAGGAATCTCAGAGCTTTACAAATACAAGTTAATTGCCAGAGTCTGCCAAAAAAAAAAAAAAGTTATCGAGAAATTCATTAACATTTTACAGAAGGGTAAGTGGAGATTCTCCTGAGAACTCACTGCTAAAGCTGGCAATTACAGCTCACACAGCTCATGCACTCTATCAACATTTACACAGTGAGCCAGCAAATAGCAAGGGGGTTGTGAATAGGTTTTCTTCTGCAATTATCAGTTCTGTTTTTTCAATACAAGGTGAACGTTACCAGTTAGGACTTAAGAGTGCTCCAACCTGCCAACTGTAATACACAAGTGTAACGATAGGAGATGCTGCTTGCAGCTTCGGCTTCACGTACTTGAAGCGTTTACTCCACAAGGGAAGTCCATGAAAATCCAGGACTAGAACCGTAAGGACGAGCGATGTGCCAATCTCAAGCTAGATTGAAAAGAGAAGGGGAGAGGAGAAAGGAAGAGGGTGCTTCATAAATTCTTCCTCAAGGGCTCTGTATCCCTGTCCTGCTCTGGGTGCTTAATCCTAAAACCCATCTTGGTGCTGCCTCCTCTCTGTGGGCAGGGAAATATATCCTACCACATTGGGTTTTAGAAACATCCGAGCTTCCCTAAGGCTGCATCACCTTATCAGTGAGATCTATCTCCAACTCATGCCTGTCAGACACATGCAGGTAGGCTCTAACTGGTGCCAGGAATCCCAAACAGAGATCATAAATTTCCAGGCTTAAAAAAACAGGCTGAAAAAGGGTGACCTATAATGAAAGCAAAGGGGCAAAGACATAGTAACTGAAGAAATTTGTGTCCCTGTTACAGCGAAGTTAACTTTCATAGAATCACAGAACGGTTAGAGTTGGAAGGGACCTTGAAGACCATCTCATTCCATCCCCTGCCCGGGGCAGGGCCACCTCCCCCCAGCCCAGGTTGCCCCAAGCCCCGTCCAACCTGGCCTTGAACACCTCCAGGGATGGGGCAGCCACAGCTTCTCGGGGCAACCTGCCCCAGGGGATCACCACCCGCACAGCCAACAATTTCTTCCCCAGATCTCACCTCAATCTCCCCTCTGTCAGTGTCAAAGCGTTACCCCTTGTCCCATCACCGCACGCCTTCATAAAAAATCCCTCTCCAACTTTCTTTCCTAAATTCCCAACGCAGCCCCCAGCAGGATCACCCTATACCAGTCCGTGTCCTTCTGCTGGTGGGACCCCCCGAGCTGGAGGCAGCACTGCAGGGGGGTCTCCCCAGAGCAGAGCAGAGCGCAGCAGAGGGGCACAATCCCCCCTCGCCCTGCTGGCCACGCTGCTGGGGATGCAGCCTGGGATGCCGGGGGCTCGCTGGGCTGCCAGTGCACATTGCTGGCTGATATTGAGCTTCTAATTCCTTCTCCTCAGGGCTGCTTTCCATCCATTCTCCACCCAGCCTGGATTTCAAAGTACTTTTCAAACTTCTATTACATCTCACAATGGACTGTCAGAAGTAAAATGAAAAACACGTAGACTTATTTTACAACTCAAATAAAACCAAATAAACTCAATTTTTCCAACTGAGACACAGGGAGATCGTTTACCCCAGGTACTAATGAACAAAGCTTGTGAAAGAAGAGGGGAAAAACTCATCTCTCTTGCCTCTTCTTACACTTACACAACACTGTCAACAGTTCAAAAATCCAGAGAACTTTAATGATGCACAGCCAAGTGAACAGCAAATGACCCAGGAACACAGGCATGTGACCAAAGAACGAGACAACAAAAAGACATGAGAAAGGAAGATAGAGGCAAAGCACGCAACCAAAGAACACTTGAGGATAGGAG
>NW_009649968.1:91243-96653 GCF_000708025.1 Charadrius vociferus
GCTGGAGGAAGCTAAACAGAGAGCAGTGTGGGAGTAGAACTGTTACAAGGCTAAAGAAGGACAATGAGAGTGTTTTGACCTGTTCAGTGCTCAGGATTCTCACTGAGCCCCTGTTGGCTAGACGTTTTTAGATAACTTTTCTTCTGGAAGAGGCTCTCACACCAAGAATGTCTTTATGATTTTCCTATCCATAGTCTACTTCACCTGAAGTTTCTATCGAGATAAGACTTTGATGGGACGGTGTGGAAATGCAAGGAAAGAAGGTGACAGTGTGATGGAAAGGGAAATCTTCAGCTCCTGGCTGCCTGGTATGGGGAAGTAAGCCTCAAAGCCATCCTACAAGCAAGGGGAAAAAAGGAAGCGATTTTTCAAGCAGAGTAGCTTACCATCAAAAAGTGAAAGCTCACGCTTTTAACCGTTAGCAAGTGACAGGTAACAAAACTAGACACATTATACAAGTCTGAACAGGTCTGAAATCCTGCAAAGAAGATTTGTACTGATTGCTTAGGACATAAGCAATTAGTTGCTTTTTTGATGTAATCAAAATGTCAATGTAACACACTGGATTGCCTCCAAAATATTTCGCTCTGTATAAAATTAGAGACAGGAGTCTGTGCCTACATTTATATTAGTTCTTGAACACATTTAATTTACATTCCCAGGTGCTGAGGCCAGTTGGCATGGAATAACTTGCTGATGCTTTGAAATTCATCAGCTTCAAAAACTACATCTAATTCACCTATGGAGAATGGTCCCCGGAACACCCTCACTCCAAAACTGTTGCTGGAAATTGTTTGCAAGAACACTACTTGGCAAAAAGCAAGTGTGCCATGGACTTGCCCAAAGTCTAGGTAAGATGAAGCCATGCTGCACACAGCTCTCATAAGCACTGCTGCTGCTGCTCCAATGCCAGAGCAGAAAGTTCAAAAGTCACTGCTGTAATTCAAATTCTCCTAGCCTTTCTGTCAAAGTGCCTGGTTTCTCTCATTTCTGAGGGAATACAATTTGCCTCGGGGACTGCTCACAACTGCAGAAGGCATTGTCTATGAAAATCTTGCAGAGCGTAACTTGCTCTTGCAGGAGAAAAATGGCATAACTTGACCACAGAGCAGTTCCTTTCACACAGCTGTGAACAAGAGTATTATTATGTGACCTGAGAGACTAGAAAAAAAATAAAAATCTGAAGAAAATTACTACCACCTTTGCCTCTTACCTTTAGAAGAACAGAAACCAGTTCAGCTTTTATCCCTGCGATGTCACCTTTCAGGACCTGAACTATATGGTAAGACCCATTATGAGAAGATGGGAGCTCTTCGAAACACTCCTTAGAAAAACAGTGAGTTATTCTCAGGTTCTGCAAATTGACAAAGATCAGTGAAAATTGTGTCCCCTTCCAAGGAAAACCTGATGCACCTTCCACACACACTCACAGAATTGTGCATTTCCGTAGAGGTTTGTAACACTGTAAGAAAAATGATATGGATGAAACGTGAATAGAAATGTGTGTGAGAGAGAGACTGACAAAGAGACTGAGATAACAACACAGCACGGGTTAATTCCCTTCTCTCTCTCTCATTTCCTTATTAGTGCTAAATATCTGTAACACAATTCATCATGGCACTCCCTTGGCAGCTGCTGGTTGTTAACTAAACACATATTCACATCACATAAATACACTTTAGTGCTGTCTGTGTCATAAACTTCTACAGTGATCACATACTCTCACTTCACTTCCAGTATCCACCTGTCTCCTGGGTAGACAGTGAAACCTGAAATAAAACACATGGTTTGCGCCCGAGAACAATCACCAGCACCTAATGGCGGCAATGCATTTTTCATTAAGAAACGCAACTCTATTATCAAAAGTTGTTAAACTGCAGATTTGTAACAGAAGCATTCCTAAATTGGCTTGGAAATCTGAAGTTTGCATCACGTTTTGTCCTAGAGCAATGAGAGTGGCAGTGATGCTAATTTCTGTAACGGAGGCATCTTTCTGCTGCCAATAAACAGATTCCACTGCAGAATGGAGAAGGAGAGCCATGAGGCAGCCAGCACTTAAGGTCACTGTGAAACTCTTCTGGATAGGAATTAGTGACTGAAGCAGAAAGGCTCCCATTATTCATCCTGCAAAGTATCCAGTATCATATAAAAACTAATTCTTGAATCCAAACACTCTCCAACAAAAATAGTTCAGCAAGCAGCACAAAAGCGGCACAAAGGCAATCATGACACATGCTTTCCAAGCTCCGAGGCCTATTCCCTGTTGTTAATCTTTAGTTTAGTTAATTACTTTGATTTAGAGAGCAGCCCATCAAATGGAGAAAAGCGAACTTCAATTTTCAAAACAATGCATTTGAAAAGATGCAGTCTATTTTTGCCTTAAGATTTAGATGCACACCGCCAACATAATGGGTGCAATTATATTTTAAAGAAGTGTGCTCCTGATCAAAAAAAAAAGTGAGAGTTTTACAATCAAGCTTTAATTTTATTACCTACAAATCCAGCTTCTAGATTGTGCAATTAGGAAGATCAGATGCAGCACACATATGAACATCTTTGTACTTGTATTGAAATCCTTTCACGATTTTCATTTCATTAAAAGAGAATTCGGATGTCCTCAGAGAGCCCAAGTAACTACTCTGAGAAGTTAAAGCATTAAGAGAAACTCAGAATCAGACCTTAAAATTTCCTGTTTGCCTTTATTGTCTCTTTTACTCACAGTCTCTTTTACTACAAATCAGGCTGGTCACACTTGGGAAAGAGGACGGCCACATATTGGGACATAAGATCTAGCTGGAACTCTATTTAGAAGGATACTCTCATGAACAAAGCCAAGATTACTCTGTCCCAACTGCTCTCACAGTGGCTGTCTTTACCTCCAGGCCACTGGAGGTGGTCAGATCCACGAGGTGCAATGACTTGGTGAAGGTGAAGCTCGTAATGTTCAAGGGGAAGTTCTAATTCTGCAAGAAGGTCTCTTTACAAATTACAGGAATCTGATAATCGTCTACCGAAAGGAGAACTCGCCCAGAGACTAAAACACATGGATTCTTGCTAGCTGACGTAGTAAACCCAAACTTCCTTTCCCTTCACATATGAAGACAACAAGAAACATTTCTTCCTCAGGAGGAAGAGTTACAAATTTGGAATTATAGCAGGAGAGCTCATCTCACAAGTAATACCTTTGATGTCCAGAGCTCTCACAGCCACCTCCAGGGGAGAATCATGCACAGAGAGTTCATGAGTTGCAGAGAGAATTGCAACAGCAACAATGACAACACAACAGAGTAAACGGCCTGTCACTACAACAAGAGAACAAATACTCCTTAACTCAGCCCCTACAAGCTCATACTGGCTTCAAAACTTGTGAAAAGCTAGTACTAGCGAAAATAATGAAGAACAAATAGGTGGCTTCCCATCCTACAGAGCCTGAATAATATGCTATCACAAAACATAGGTTTTTCAACAGAATAATTAAATTCTTCTTTCTAAAAATTTACATCCAGGCATACAATCTTCTGCTCTATGAATTTTTACTTTTCTACCTACCATGTTCCTCAGCCATCACAACACTGCTTAGCTTCATGGCTTACAAAGACCAAGCAGACACCAAAGCTTTTTGGGAACAAATGGCACCGTTCTCATAAACTGGCTCAGCAGTGACTATATTATAACATGAGCAAAACGTGAAAGAAAGACAGGAAGATGTCTTCCTCCCTCCACTCACAGGTCTATCTTTAAATGGTCTTAAAAAAAACCCAGTGGCTGAGTGTTTAAGTAAATGCACGTTTATACTGTCATTAAAACATTCCCTTTTTTAGTATTTATTCCTATAATAGCCTGCTTCAGTGCATTCATCTCAGTGCTGGGTAGAGTTCACTCACAACAGCTCACAGATAAAGTTCCAAAGTTACGGAGGCCAACAGTTGATGGTGCCTCTTCTACAAGTTTTGATGCTGACACCGGCAAATAATAAGAGCCCAGAAAACAACCTGACCCTGCTCTGACTACACAAACCGGCATCCCACAGCTAAGCACAAGCAGACGGGACAACATCCCCTCAGCCACCACCTATCTGTCAGATCACAGAGGTCCCTCATACTACAGCAGTTTTAAACAAGGCAAGAGCCTTCTGACTCACAAGCACACAGCACCACCATGCCCACATTCCCACAAGAAGACCCTGAGCTCAGGGTTTGGTTTTTTTTTCGGGACAGCCCCTTGTGCTCTCCAAACCTTTCCCTAGCACAGGAAAACAAGCCCCCGACCCCTTCTCCATACATCCTCCCTTACCCGCTTCTTTCTCTAGCCCTGTTACCAGAGGGTTCCCACCCCCTTGACACTCCCCACAGCCTTTTTTTTCTCTCAACACCACTCCCTTTTTCACCAGAAGCAATGGCCCCTCCTTCCCCACAGCACCACCCGCTCACCAGGAATAATAGCCTGCTTCAGCCTCCAGCTCAAGGGGAACCCACAGCGCCCGTCCGAAGGGCAGCAACACTTTGGGCACATTTAGAATCACAGAATCATCTAGGTTGGAAGGGACCTTTAGGATCATCGAGTCCAACCATCAACCTAACACTGCCAATACCACCACTAAACCATGTCCCTCAGCACCACGTCTGCCTGTCTTTTAAACACCCCCAGGGATGGTGACTCCACCGCTGCCCTGGGCAGCCTGTTCCAGTGCTTGACAACCCTTTCAGTGAAGAAATTTCTCCTAATATCCATCCTAAACCTCCCCTGGTGCAACCTGAGGCCATTTCCTCTTGTCCTATCACCTGTTCCTTGGGAGAAGAGACTGACCCCCTCTTGCTACACATTCCTTTCAGGGAGCTGTAGAGAGCGAGAAGGTCTCCCCTCAGCCTCCTTTTCTCCAGGCTGAACACCCCCGGTTCCCTCAGCTGCTCCTTGTACGACTTGTGCTCCAGACCCCTCACCAGCTCCATTCCCCTTCTCTGGACATGCTCCAGAATCGCTATGTCTTTCTTGTAGCATGGGGCCCAAAACTGGAGACAGTATTCGAGGTGCGATTCTTGCTGGCTTTGGGTATCTTCTCAAATCCAGTCCTGCTGGCCACGCTATTGCTGCCACAAGCCAGGACGCTGTTCGCCTCCTCGGCCACCCGGGCACGGTGCTGGCTCATATTCAGCTGGCTGTCAACCAGCAACCCCAGGTCCTTTTCCACCGGACAGCTTTCCAGCCACCCCGCCCCAGCCCTGTAGCGTCCATGGGGTTGTGCAGGACCCAGCACTTGGCCTTGCCACACCTCATACCACTGGCCTGTCCAGATCCCTCTGTAGAGCCATCCTAACCCCCAAGCAGGGTAGGGTTTAACTTAAACGGGAAGACGGGCACCACCGAGAGGAGGAGGAAGAGGAGCGCAGGCAGCCGGGCCCGCCCCAGTCTG
>NW_009649968.1:96812-113241 GCF_000708025.1 Charadrius vociferus
AGCTCTGCAGCCGGACAGCAGCCTGGAGGGATCGGTTTTTATTTCAAAAGACAGTAAGACAATTTTTTTCAATTTAGTATCAAAACACTTGGTAAGGTTCTGTTCTCCAGATTGGCCCCTAAAACCGCTACAACCAAGCAGCATGCTCGAGCACAAGCTACACGCCACGAGCTTGACACATCTCCACACTCACGCCTCACAACAACTACACATCAGCAATGCACAGCAAGATGGCTTGTACCTTATTAAGACACTAAGAGCACTCCCGGCCAGGAGGGAAGGCCTCAGTTCCCTCCCTCAGGGTAGGCAAAAAAAAAAAAAAAAAAAAACTTCCCCAAGAAAAAAACAAGGCTGTTGTACTTAAGCTGTTATGTGTAACCCAGCAATGAGCGATAAAGCTTGGTGCGTCAGCACTTAGTGAAGGCAAATTGAACGCCTGTGTAGCGATGGGTTAGAGGGGCCGTGGCTTCTCTAAGCCTACCAGAAAAGGAAGTGGCCAACAGTGGTGGGGGAGGGAAGGGAAACAAACCCTGTGGAGGTTCAATTGTTCAGATAACAGGCTTGGCTTTTTTTTTTTTTTTTAAAAAAAAAAAAAAGTCTCCTTTTGCCCAAGTTGCTTCTCCACGATACAGAGAGTTACCTTAAAGCTGAGAAACTCAACTGCTCTTTTGGCAAACAGCTCCTGGAAAGGAAGTTTTCCCAACAGGCTTCCATCCCTGGCCTGGCTACTCTGATTCAGTGGCCCACAGCCAGGAACCGTCACACCCTCCTTCCTCCCCTGCCAAATCAGGGTGGCCCAGAGCTGATTAACAGAAGGTTAATACCGAATTTTAAAGCCAAGAGCTTTGAAGTGTAGCTCACCAGCCTCAGAGTTATTTGGAATGTTTACAATGGTTGCTACAAAAAAAGGTAGTTACAAAATGTATACATCTCAAACATGCTCCCCAAACATTATTGCATTGTTCATTTCCCTTAATAATGCTGTTTGAAGCTCTGCCCAACCTGATGGCCTTTAACCCTGAGGCAAAGAAGATTTGCGTTTGGTCAAGTTGGCAACAGAAAGTAAACTCTGGTCCCCAAGGGTTAGAGGTCAGCAGCGGCTGGGCTGGCCCCCCCAGGCATCGTGTGGCAGAGGCAGTGGCAGGGATCCATTACATCTCGTTCAGGTCTAGCAGGGTCTGGTCCAGCATTCTTTGCGTGCAGAGATGCTCCTCTTTGGTGGATTTCAGTTTATCTGGCAAGGAAGCAAGAGTCAGAGTTACAAGTCCACTTCAGACAACTGAGAAACCTTCGCCAAAGAAAGCTTGCGCTAGCCCCTTCCCAGCACGCTGCCGCAGCAAATCCTCAGACCGGGGGTGCCTGGCTGGGTGCAGCTAGAAGCTCTGAAGTTACCTGGCTCATTTGTAGCCCTTGCCTCTCGCATCGCCGGTGCTCCCAGTCGGCACGGTCACGATGTAGTTTTAGGCAGTGCTCTAGGCAGTGTTTTGCATGCAGGTGCCACTGACCGTAGCTAGCTTTCCCCAGGGCTTCAACACTTCCAGACAGCAGACCCCCGTGGCCCAGCAAGCCACCCAAGAGCAACGCAGAGGTAAACACACACTTAGAGATCACCCCCTGGAATTACAGCTGGTTGTGCCCCAGCCTTCCCCCCCCTCCAGCACAGGACAGAGATGCCAAGCTGGTCACCAAGACCGTAACTACCTAGCAGCAGGGAGCAGAAAACCATGCCTCAAGGACAGCGGGGAAGAGGCTGTTTTCAGTGAAGGGCAGGCAGGGAGCAAGTAAGAGCGAAGGTGCTGCGACTCTGCCCAAGACTACAGGCAGCTGCACAGTCAATTCTCACATGTTCCTTAAGCCAGGAGGAGAGCTCAGATCAGCAACTAGCGCTCTAGGTAGGCTTTACTCCAAAGGTGAGCCCACCCACATCACTGAAGATATCCACACGCTGGGACACTGGACAGACAGGCTGTAGAAAGATGTCCTTTAGGTACAGGCAGTTTCTCAAAGCCGCTCCCCAACCTCCCCAGGGTCACAAACTGTGCACAGAGCGAGAAGCAGCCTTCCTAGAGCACTAGCAACTGCAGCATTTAAAGATTTCCTGCAAGCACTCAAAACAGCTTCACGCTGTGGATTTTGGGATGTGCTTTCGAGATGTCCATGAGCTTTCCCAACCGGTTCTGGGGCTCTGCAGCTGCACTGGGGTCAGCACCCAGGAATGACCACTTCCCCCAAACCTTCTAGGTTAGCGCTCAACTATATAGGAAAGTACTACAGGTGTGCAGTGGTTACAGACCACGAGGTCAGTCATTTATTGTTAGAAGCCATCATTCCATGCAGCAGGAAATCCTACAGTCATTCAGCTAACAGTAAATTAAGTTGTAGCACTCAACAGGCATCTACTAGCAGACACAAGCCTAACTTCACCCCATCCCTCTCTTGGTGGTTGCAGCTAGTCTGGTTCCGTGGAGGAGCCAGGCAGGACGCCCTGGACAAGGCAACAAGACTGCTCAAAAAACAGCCAAGTCTGAGGGTTACTTCACCAAGAATAGAGGTTACCTTTATAAAAACAAAAAAACCAGCTCTTAAATAAATTAGAGGGTAAATTCAAGTGCCCCATTAAATAGCAGCAATTGCATAGAATTTGCAAGTCTGCCAGTCTTAAGAATGATCAGATTTCACTGTGGTCCACAGCACTGGTGGTCGCAATAAGCTTGCTTAATGGCATTAGTGGGCCCCCTTCTCAGTCACACAGATCATGCAGCGTTAACTTCAGCTCGTTAGAGAGCAGGCGGTTTTTCTCAAGCTGGCTGTACAGGCGCTCTGCAGCAGCAACAGGATTAGGGGAAACAAGAGGAAGAGAGAAAAAGAGAGAAAGGGAAGGTTAGTAGAGTACCAAGACGAGCACATCAAATAAGCTGTCTCCATAACGCGTGCCTCTGAGGATCAAGTCTAGGCTATTACACAGATGAAGCCAAGAAGAACAAAGGTTTGTCTCACTCTAACTTGTGTTTCAGCTCAGGAAGATCACAGAGGAAGCCAAGTGCAGACAGAAATGGAAGTGCTGCCAAGGGCTTGCGAAGGCAAAGAAAGGAAGAGGAGAACACCAGAAGAGGAGCCTGCAGGCTGAGCTGTACTTGGGTAAGGAGAGAGACTTGGAATCTACTTTAAGCCTGTGGAGCACTTTGCAGAAAGAAGTTGTCCTACCACAGCTGAACCAGAAACACCTTCCAGACTGGGTGCTCTGGTAACCCACAGCAATGGGCTTTAACAGTAGGACAGGGACATCAGAAGAACAGAGATTGACAGCATCTCATACCTGACCTGGAGGACACTCCTCCAAGGACATGCCTTTATGCCACACTAACAACCCACCACACAAGGGCTGAAGGCAGTATTTGCTTCAGGTACAGGGCAGAGGAAGTTCCGGAGCACAAGCTCCTACTTCATGTCTGCCCCAGAACAAGTAAACGAGCAGGGCACAAACCACCATGGCAGCTGACAGCCTTCACCTCCCACTCAGTTCCTGTCCTTACAGCCTTGCAGGGCTCTAGCGGCCACACTTGTCCCCAAGGCTGATACCAAGCACATGTGCTCATCAGCCACTCTAGGGAAAGGGAGAACCATTCTGATCATCTCCCAGAACAGGTCACCTCTCGGGGCTGGAGGGCCACTGTCCTGCCATGCAGCCTGTCAGCCATAACCAGCCACCACAGAGAACCAGTTCAGCATCTACCTTTGCGCACCTACACAGGGCTGTCAGGCTGGGAGGACCCTGCCCGATTCCTGCATTTGGGGGAATTCCAGGCAGTGAAAAATCCTTATACAACAGCTTCCAGCCTGGCAGAACTAATCATCATGAACTGTAGCAATACACACAGTGTGCTGGCTCCACCTGATGGGTGAGCATAAAGCACAGCAATTAGAATCACAGAATTGTCTAGGTTGGAAGGGACCTTTAGGATTATCGAGTCCAACCATCAACCTAACACTGCCAATACCACCACTAAACCATGTCCCTCAGCACCACGTCTGCCCATCTTTCAAACACCCCCAGGGATGGTGACTTCACCGCTGCCCTGGGCGGCCTGTTCCAGTGCTTGACAACCCTTTCAGTGAAGAAGTTTCTCCTAATATCCATCCTAAACCTCCCCTGGTGCAACCTGAGGCCATTTCCTCTTGTCTTATCACCTGTTCCTTGGGAGAAGAGACTGACCCCCTCTTGCTACACATTCCTTTCAGGGAGCTGTAGAGAGCAAGAAGGTCTCCCCTCAGCCTCCTTTTCTCCAGGCTGAACACCCCCGGTTCCCTCAGCTGCTCCTTGTACGACTTGTGCTCCAGACCCCTCACCAGCTCCATTCCCCTTCTCTGCACATGCTCCAGAATCGCTATGTCTTTCTTGTAGCATGGGGCCCAAAACTGGAGACAGTATTCGAGGTGGGATTCTTGCTGGCCTTAGGTATCTTCTCAAATCCTTGTACTACAAGGTCCCTAGGAATCTAGGGCACCCCCTGAAGGGGATCTACACCATTCTGCATTGCTTTCAACTTAGGAATATTTTGCTCTTGAACAAGTAAGATTAAGGCCTTAAGGCCAGGTAAGATTCAGGACACTGAGTCAAGCTGTTCACATGGAGCAGCCAAAGCATATCCCCCCTCTGCAGAGAGTCTCAGCCCAGACCCTCCAGCGTGACAGCCGCACACAAGGTGGGAAGCTCACCCTCGCCCAGCTGCCCTCAGCACCTGCCCTAGCTGCACCTCGCTCTGCAGGACAGGGGGTAGCAATGCTGATTGATTGTCCCTTCTTTAAAGCCACTGAGGGACCAAGCAACAGCCAGAGAAGCCAACAACTTCTGTCCCACTGCAATCTAACTAGAAATTGAGGGAAGTTGTGGTATGGGGGATGGGTACAGCCCACCCCAACCTACACCAGAGCCTCCCTGCACATCAGCTACCACTGCTGCTAGCGACTCATGCTCTGGCCTCCAGGCTGGTTCCAAGTAGGTAGGCTGGGCACT
Source organism: Charadrius vociferus (assembly GCF_000708025.1). Lineage (NCBI taxonomy): Eukaryota > Metazoa > Chordata > Aves > Charadriiformes > Charadriidae > Charadrius > Charadrius vociferus. Next base: position 101,827 of record NW_009649968.1, read on the forward strand.
CTGATGCCAGTCTCCAGCCCAAGGTGATCAGAGCTGGTCCTGGGTCTCCAGAGCGATAGAGGATGGGAGTGATCTGCTATCAGAAGTACCAGTGACTGCAGGCTGGTGCAACAGCACACAGCTTTCAAGCAAGCATTACTGCTTGTGGTCAGGGACCTGATGATCCACTCACATGAGGGAGTAGACTGAAGTAATTAGCATGACCCTTCTCATGCCCAGGTCTGCGCGGGCTAGCTCCAGTGATCGTTTGGCCTGCTCCCTTCTCCACCCAGCCCGCAGGGCAGCCTTACCAGCCATCTTTGCAACCTGGGGAGCTCCAGGACCTGTGCCTCCTGGTCAGCTAATCTGCATTTGCAGCACTCCTGAGTCAACAGCCCAGCTCACAGTAACCAGCCTGCACAAGCCTCGCAATCCAGTCAGACCAGAAGCCTCTCAAAACCTCCCAGGGCAGAAGTTGCATCACCCACCCATCCATCCACCACCCAGCATGGAATTCCATCAGGGCGAGCAGGAAAAGGGCCTGCCACAGCCCAGTCTTCGATAAGATCGCTTGCAACACCACTGTGCAACAGCAGAGCCACCGGCTCCCCACAGTGCAAGTCCGTAATAAACCCACAGCTGACAGGACCTTCCCATGAGGAGAGAGGCCATTTCACAAGGGCAGGGTGCCACCTCCCACCTGGTAAGAGCTGGCAACTGAATACTGGGCTGGAAGCCTCCACACACCCAGACACTTACAACAGAAGCCCCATCCCTCCTACAGGATCTAGATCCCCTACTGCAGCTGCAGGCTTGGTTACTGAGGAATTATAGGTTCTTGCTTTGTGCTTACAGGGCACAGAGTTATTGCCACATGCCCCTGGAGAGTCAGACCACCATCTGCCAGAGCTTTCCAAGCTACTACCCTTTGAAATTCTTGTGGGAATGCTCCCTCCTTCCCCACCCAGACCTGGCAGAGAGGGGATGGCCCTGACACAGAAGACAGAGTGAGAACAGGCTAGGGCAGTTCAGCGTGTCTGGCCTATCCTTACTGCTAGTGCCATTTGTGCAGAAGATGGAGTGACACAAACCTGAGGAAACCACGGGAGGTGTCCCGTTTCATCAAAACTCTGTTCACGAAGGGCTCTTCGGGCACTGTGGCAGATGAACCAATCCAGAAGGGAAAAAAATATTTGACAAGCCACCACGAGGCAGCACATACAGTTACGAGAGGCTGATCAGTGTTTATGATACCAGAACAACTAGCAACAGACTCAGACCAGTGGTGACGCACATCAAGTGTTTGCAGTCTGCCACCAGCTGCAGTGCTCAGTGTACAGCTCCGTGCCACACTCCCAGGAGGACCCTGTCACCCTCAGCCCCTGCACGGGGAGGGGAGGGCGCTGCAAAACACAATTCCCTGGCTCGGATGCCCACAGCCCTGCTGCGGTGCATTCTTATTCCTGAAGCAGGGGCCATACACACACCCCCCCCAACACAGGCACAGGCAGCACCTCACACCCAACCAGTCCCATCCAACTGGAAACCAGCCAGAGCTCACTTGATATTTATTAGCTTTCACACCCTAACAGTGACCTAGTGACTACCAGGTGTGGTGACTTCCCACTGCAAGCCAGTATTTGGTAACCAAGGCCGGTGAACACTACAGAGCAGGCAGGTGTGAGGAGTGTCTTCAGCCAGGCTGAAGCAGGCACAGCTCGAGGACTTCGTGCTACAAACCCCAGCCTCCCATTTGACCCTACAGAGCATACTGCGTGCCGAGGCACCGTTTGCAGAGCTGCAATTCACATCTGTATGCCAATAAGACACCCAAAGGGAAAAATCCAGTGCATTAATGAAGTCTGTGTATTCCACCAAGGGTGATGAGGGTTACGCTGGTTTGAAGGCAACGTTGAAACAGTTACTCTAAAGCAGCAAGTGGTCACTAGAAACCCGTTTCTCAAAAGCACCAGCCGTTCCATTCAATTTATACAAGAGTTGTTTTCCTTAAAAAAGGTGACATCATGCTCAAGCAAGAGGCAAGAGAAATACAAAAAGAGCTTTATGGCTCCACACAAGATATGCAGATGAGAACAACATACTCCCAGCTACACCCAGACATTGAAAGGGCAGCCCCTCAGAGCACAGCAGTGTCTGGCACATCGGGTCAAAACAGAGGGAGCTTTGTTTAGGAGCAAGTGCAGCATAACTGGGGGGCTGCTGCTGCTGCTGTCAAGCTTCAGTGTCTTTACAGCACTCGTTCCCAGGGATGCCCTGTGCACAGTAACTGGAAAAAGGTACTGGAATTGAGAGCGAGATGACAAGAGCATGAATGCAGGGTGCAGATGCAGAACAAGCCACCAAGCAGAGAGGCAAATCCAAAGTGGAGTTTGGAATCGCAAGACTTATCTGTGTGAGACAGAAGGAGACACTAGTTTTAAGAGAAGTTTAAGTGTTTGTGTACAGCAAACTTTGCTTAGGGAGCTTTCGGATGCTAGCGTTAAGGCTCTTCCTCTGCAGCGCAAGTACCTGGCCTCTCCTTGGTTAGCAGTAAGACCCACGCGGAGCAGCTGTTAGTAGAACCCACCACAAACCCCAACAGAAAGCCGTGTAGCAAAGTTGCAGAAACATACAAATTCAGCTACTTCCACAGATCAGTTCATGATCCAGCCCATCTCAAGCCTGTTATGGCAATTCCTAAGGAATCCACTCGAGCGCTATCCACAGCCAGGAGGAATCCCGAGACCGTGGCCCAGTGGCTCCAGCAGGCAACTAAGCCACATTACCTTAGGAAGCCTTTCCCAGTGGGACTGGGAGTTGCACTCAGAGTTCAAGTCAGAACCCTTTCAGGCCAGCACAGCACTTAGTGTTACACATGCAGATCACAAGGACCTAGAGTTAGAGTACAGCATGCCGCAGGGAAGCCTCCACAATCCTCGAGGCAGAGATCTGTAGAAGTAACCTAGACAACAGAGTGCCATTGATTCTCCAACTATGAAAATCACAGCAAACCAAGCAAGCTCCGGCGGTCTAGCCTGCTAAAGCGAGAGGCAAACACCAGCCAGCTCATATTTACATGGAAGTCATGTCATTCAGGGCGTGGTCCAGTTCCTCACTAATTGCTTTGTACTTCAGTTTCTGGGCATAGAGCTCATCTAGAAGAGGTTTAGGAGGAGAACAAAAGGGAAACAATGAGGGAAGGCAGAGTTCTTCCAACACCCTGGGGCAGGAAAAGCAGTATGGGATTCATGAACAGAAGAAAATGAAGTTAGATGTGGAGCCATCACGACTCTGTCTTAGTTCCCGACTCTGTCTTAGTTCCCGACAATGAACGGGAGGGTTCCGACAGCCTGAGGACAGTCTGACCAGCAAGTGCCTTCCAGGATTACAAGCCAGCTCCAAGGTGAGCAGAGCCAAGAACTCAAACCACACCAGCTTGTGAGAACAAGCTGCCCAGCTAGGTCAGCAAGAACCACTGACAGGAGGAGTAGCAGGAAAGGGCAACTCCATCCACTCCGGGAGAATCTTGCTACACCTAAGGAAGGCACAGATCAATGAGGTGCTTTGTTCTCACCTTCAGTCTCAATACAAAAACCTGTGTGGAAGAAGTCAGTCATGTAATAGTCTCGGGCATCATAGGGAATTCCCGTTGTGTCATACACAGCTAGGCAGTGTGAGCTGAACAGACAGGCTACACCCGTGTTCTCCATCAGATAATGGAGCAGACAAGCAGATCTCCCACTTTCAGGGAAGGATGCAGTCCTGAAACTCAAACTGATGCACTCCCTGAGCACTGCACAGAGCTGACACTGACTTCTCCCAGCTCTGGCTGCCTAGGTACAGTACAGCTGGTAATGTTGTTAACAGCTCCACAGAGCCCAGAGAACTTTGTCAGTTGTCATAAACTAGGTCGCTTCAGCAGCAAGGCTGGAGACCAGAGCCAACTCTCAATCAACGTGTTTCAAGGGGAACATGCAGGGATTTGGCAGAGTTTTTTGCAGTTCCCAATAAAAGCTTGCCCTGGATCATGAGGTGGCTCATATTGCTGCTTGGCAGCAGTTCTGGAACAGCTCAGCTGACACCATTGCTATTTCTAGATAAAAAAAAATAAGTCTCCTGAGTAACTCCAGACAGTAGGATGTGGCGTTGAATCTCCAAGACCTGGCACTAAAAGACCAGAAAGGTACATGCTGTGGTTGAGGCAGGAAGCCTGTAATAGTTTTGGTTTACCAGCACCACCACTCCAGCCACAGCTATCCACAGAAGAATCCAGCTACAGCCCCAGATTTAAGGGAGGCAGTTGGAACCTTCTCCTTCCACGACTTGGGGAACGGTAGGATTCTGCAACGGCCGGCCTCGAGAGTGCTCCTCAAGTACTGTGAAACCAGGGACAGGAGGAGGAAAGGAACCCATCCTTGGCACAGGCTGACCACCACACTGCATGGATGGGACTTCTGGTGATTTCATCTTGAACTAAGACCGATACCGGTCCTAAGTCTTCATGGGGGCTGTTTCAAGACCCACTGACTACTGTGGCTGACTTGCAGCAACACTGTCTGCAGCAGACAGCCACATGCATGAGATTCTGAACACAAGTATGTTATTGTAACCAATTCCTGTTGGGTTCAGGCATTTTTTCCCTACGCCACTCCTTAAACTGGGCTAGGTTGGAGCGTAGGAATCCAGTTACGTTCCTGAGGACATCACAACCAAGACACACCAGCTGCACTATCTGTCACTATCAGTCAGATACGGCAAGGTGTTTGGATCAAGAGCTTGAGGCCTGCCACAGCACAGCCAGGGAACTGTTTTCAGAGTAGATACATGGGGCATGACTCTTGAGCCCAGAGGCACCAAGCCTCACCTCAGAAGCCAAGTTAGGTCATGCTCCAAGTACTGAGGAGCAGAGCAGCGTCTCCACTCTCCAGCTACCTGGGAGACAGCCTTCCTCAGATCCCCCACTCCTCACCACGTATTCTTTGGCTTCCCATCCCCAGAATGTACCTTCCAAATCATCAATTGTCTTCTCCAGCTTGGCTACAGACCGCTCAGCAAATTCAGCACGGGTCTCCGCCTGCCAGACAGAAGTGAGCCAGTTAGTACAACAGCTTTGGGATACAGCAAAGGACAACAGAGGCATCAGCCTGAGGACAAAGTCTCCCACCCAATCAAGCTGAGGCCAGTTTACCCAGCTGAGCCATCCCAACATGGTCACTCACCTCTTTGAGTTTATCAGTCAGGATCTTGATCTCTTCTTCATATTTATCCTCTTTTTGAGAGTACTGTGGAAAAGGAGAGGAGTCAGCAATCTGCAGCCTCAGGCATCTCCCACTCCAGAGAGCCCACAGCTACAGAGGGAGACTTAAATTCCTCACTGCAGCGCAGGTGCCCACAGAAACTTCCAACTGGGAGTTGTTCACACCCCTACCCTAGTCCAACAGAACTGGGTCCGGCAGCAAGTCCCACATCATGCACGTAACACAGACTTGGGCACAGAAAAATTCTCATCCCAGCAGCGTTAACATCTTGGCTGATCGAGTCTGCCCCAAGGCAGGGAAGGGCAGCCAGACTTCCCGCACTCCTGGCTTCTACAGTCAGCATGAGCCCTGCACTGAAATCCGTTAGCTCTCCCAGGAGAACAAACGCAGCTCTCCTTGCTTGCTTAAGGCTGCCGTTGCATCGTTTCCATCCCAGTGGGTGCTCTGCTGTCACACACCCTCCTAGCAAAACAGAAATCTTTCTGGCCCTTGGACAAGCAGCCCTACCTTCTCAGCCTGAGCCTCAAGAGACTTGAGATTGTTGGTGACATTCTTCAGCTCTTCTTCCAGCTCGGAACATTTACTGTGGGGTTTCGTAAAGAAAATGGGGGGGAAAAAAGGAAAAGAAGAAGTGGGAGGGAAAGACAGGAGACACAAGAAGTGAATCCACGTGCAGGGAAGACCACCAAGTTTGTTAGGAGACGGTCTGCAATCAGACTGGATGAGACCCTGCTTTCAGGCACTTGTGCGGAAAGCAAGTTCCCTTCCCGCCTCCAAGTTTGTATTTTCAGTATTCTGCCAGCAAACGTGCAGGGCACTGAGCTGAGCAGCTGAGACATGGACACAGATTTCTGCTGGGCCTGGAGTCTTCAGGTAGAAACTGCATGTTTAGTTTGCTGTAAGGAGGGAAGCTGTTCTGACAGACAGATGGACAGCCACCACCAGACAGGAATATTTACAGGCAGAGAGGACAGGACATTTGAGGAGATAGAAAGACGCAGTTAAGCTGAGGGAAGGAGCGCAGCAAGAAGACCACAAGAGTTCTGGTTTAATGGTTTGAGAAGGGAAAGGTTAGTACCTTTTCTTCGGCAACAGACAGACACTTCAAGTTCTGGTCCATCACTCTGATCTGCTCCTGCAGCTCCCGGCAACGACTGTTAGTGACGGTCACACGATGGCACAAGCCAGGTGGGGGCAAGGGTCAAAAGGAGCACCAATAACACAATACCGCAGAGCAAAAAAGGGGTAGGGGAAAAACACAAAAAAGTCATGGTCACGACATGCATGTCTGGGCAGGAAGCACAGTGCTACTGCTGCATACACACTAACTTTGTTAGACAAGGCCCAGAGTACAAAGAGGCCCTGACCAGCTCCTCAAGGATCAGCTAGAGCATCCGGACACGTGAAAGGAGCCAAAACACCAAAATTTGTGTGTCTGCTCCAAGCAAAGGAAGTTCAGCTTGCTGCTCAGCAGTGCAGAAGCCTGTAGTGGTTACTGCAAATATTTTTAAGAGACCAACCTCAGCCACAGTTCTGACCTTGGACATCCCACATGCCACTTCAGCTCCTGGCCCGGGACGCCTCTGCCACTTTAGGACAAGTGCCGTGCATTCACGTGCTCCGTAGCAACGTGTAAGGATCTAGTGACCATACATACAAAGCAGTGCTGGTGAATACCAAGGGGAGAAGGATTCTCTGGCCTTGCTAACTAGAGAGTCCCTCCATGCAAAGAGGCAGTACATCTCTACGAGGCAGATAGTGTCACAAATTCCGCATCCTCAGTGGATCTAATCCTGTTCTGACCAGGAAAGTGCTTCCAACTCTTTCATCTAAGGCTCTAATCCCACCCTGTGCTTCAGGCCTTGTGTAACAAGGTTAGAAATGCTGTGTTAGTTCCCATGCAAAGGTAGACGTGCCAGTTACATGCAAGCAGATTACTCACGACTCTGCAAGCTCAGCTCTCTCTTCAGTACGCTCCAGATCTCCTTCTATGATCACCAGTTTCCGAGCAACCTGGAAGGAAGAAATTGAGTTAAGAGGAAGGTAGGCTGTGCAAGACGTAAAGGGAATGCCTGCAGGAGTCACTGGAGCTGCCAGAGTCTTTTGGCTAAGGGGAACACTGATGTAGCTCTGCTGAGAGCCAGGATCTCCCCGAGACTCGCTGAGGAAAGCCCTGCCAGCAGGAAGAGGAGCTGCCTCTCCTGGCCAGGGTCAGCTGGACCAGAGCATCCAAAGGTCTCACCTCCTCATACTTCCTGTCTGCCTCCTCTGCAATGTGCTTGGCTTCCTTGAGCTGGATCTCCTGCAGTTCCATCTTTTCCTCATCCTTCAGGGCTCTGTTTTCAATGACTTTCATGCCTCTGCCCAAAAGAAAGCATAGGGAGGGGAGATGCATAAAACAATCCTGTACAAGCCAGCAGTGTAATGCGTTTCAGAGCATTAACAGTGCTCCCCCGGGACCACGTTGCTTCCTTATGAGCTGCAACACCTCTTGAGTGCACAGCGTAGCACAGGAAGGCAGTCACCGCTGGGGTGATGCAAACACAGCAACCTCGATTGCTCAGAATTAACTGTTCCTCGGAGCATTACTCCAGCAGCTCATTGGGGCCCTGGACCAAGGGAAATGTGGTGCTGCTGAGAAGAACAAGCCAGGCTGTCTTAGTGACTCCACACAGCTGAGCCGAGCACTTTCCAGGCTGGAATGCAGGAAGAGCCAAGTCCATCTTTATGGCAGGACATCAGCTAGGTCAGGCTGCTCACTATAGCGTGTGCACTGATGAAGCACATCAGCCAACTGGAAGTGGACCACTCCCCTCTGAATCACACTGCCAGGTCAGAGGACGTCTGCCAGAAGGCAGGATGCTGGCAGAGGCAGTGGGAAGAGAGACTTCCCCACGAGCAGCCACCTTTACGAGTCAACAGTGTCCCACACCCCACTTATTTCTCTTCCCTGGGAGGCGGGGATGCATGGTAGCACACAGCTCTTACTCCTTAGCCTCAGGTTCCAAGATACTCACTCAAGGCCAACAGCATTGTTTCATTTGCTCCACGTAAGCGGGTACCGACTCCCACATCCAGCCTTGATGTGGTATCTACTTCCCACCCTCCAGGAAGCCCAAGAGGTTGATGGCACCGGGCCCTCAGTCAGGAACAAGTCTGAGACATTTGACAGAGTAAGAGCAGCAGCCCTTGCTCACCTTTCACTTTCATCTGCAGCCTTCTCTGCCTCTTCCAGCTTCTGCAGAGCTGTGGCAAGGCGCTCCTGGGCTCGGTCTAACTCCTCCTCTACCAGCTGAATACGGCGGTTCAAAGATGCCACTTCTGCCTCAGCCTAGAGGGAGCAGATAAGGGTGACTCAGTCTGTGGCAGGTTTAGCAGTTAGTGCAGGGCAGCTGAGGTCTTCAGGTCAGCAGCAGCACACAGGAAGCCAAAACAAAGCCAGGGTGCTTTATCCACTTTCTTACAGAGGCTGCACTCCCGTACGCTTGCACACTCGTTAAGCATAGCAACATTTTACACACGCGCGCTTTGTCTGGGCAGCAGTCATCCTGCAGGTTCCCCGCCTGTCAGCTTGAGCTGACGTGACAGTTTAAGCCATAAACGCTAAGTAGATGACTTACGCTAATGGGTCTTCTCTGCAGCTGCTGTAATCCTGCCAGGCCATCAATCACAGGCCTATTTATCCACCACACCAGAGCTCTGTGACAGCTACCATTTAGCACAAAGTCAGTTTACTCATGTGATCAGGACATGAGCATTGCTTGAAACAAGTCCTCTCGTCAGCAACGTGAGAAAGATTAACAGCTTCAGGTTCAGAGGGCTGCCAAGCTGCATCAGGGCACTGGCAGGCATGGCTTTCTACAGCCTTGCCCTGACCTGGGGCAGCAGCAGGACTCAACCGGTCGCCGCAGTGCCCACAACCCCAGAGAGCCAGCTGTGCCCCAGGCTTCCTCCCTCCCAGTGATTCACTAATAGTCCAGAGAAAGAGCAAAAGCCTCACCCAGTCTTGAGACAGGTTGAAGAGGCTGTTCCCCAGCAACAGCCACATGCAGACAGCCACCTCGGTTCAGTCATACATGCCAGGAGCCGGTGAAATTGCTGAGAGCCCGCAGGCGCTGCGCATTTGCCAGAAGCGTGACCACAAAAGTGACCAAAGCTTTAATGAATCAGCAGAGATCAGAAGCCATCGCACACCCCCAGCGAGGCCTGTTACAGCAGCACTGCTATCAACCACAAGGCATCTGCTTACAGCCCAGTCTGTGTCAACCCCGACCAGAGCCTGGGGGCAAGCCTAAATGCTTCAGGGACACTAACGCCCCCCAGGGAAACCCAGCAGCCTGCTCTCCAGCAGGAGTACTGCGCTGGTACAAAGATGGACAGGGCTGCAGGCATTTCAGGGCAGCGCTGTGATCTTCTACAGAGACCCGTGCACATGCCAGGCATATATGAAATATCCCAGCTCCTTGTAACAAAGCAGCCTGCAAGGACACGCTGCTTCTAACCATGCCCAAGGAGGGAGGAGCAGAGAGATGAAAGAAGGCAGTGTTAGAGCAGGACCCGACAAAAATCGCACTCAGTTCCTGGGAGAAGCTGTCCGAGCTCTTCCCCCCGGTTGGCAGCGAGGCATTTGGCACCCCTATCCCCCCCCCCAGCCTGTTTGAAGAGCAGGTTGTGAGAACACAAGTTGAAGAGGAGCTCCGGCACACCCTGCTCTTCACCAGGGAAAGACGCAACACTTTGATGCTCAAAGGTGGCTGCGCTGCAGCAGGCTGCCCCAGAGCCAGCCCCGCCAGCACGTTCCTCCTCCGGAGGAAGCGGTCTGCTCAAAGAGGAACAAAATGATACATTAAACAGAACTGGGAAGGAGACTGCTTGACACAAGTCTTCTGCCTATTAAAGAGGCAACAAGCTGTCAAGGTGGAGAGCCTCCTCCTTCTCCCAGGGGATGGAGACACACCAGTACAGCAGGCCTCCGCTTCCTGACCCGCTGAACCACATCACTTAGCCCTGACTTCCTGCAGGCAGTGCTTAACCCTCCCAAAAAACCCACCCTTGCTTTTAAAGAACTGCCTCTCTTTCTCTCTCTACAGAAGGGTCCTTACAGCCCCCTTTCTGCTTCTCCTCACTAGATACAGCTGAGCTGTCAGGCTTCCCCAGAGCACGGGGGTGACACTTCCAGGCAGCCCTGCTGCCAAGCAGTGCGTTCTCCTTACTCCATGCTTCCTTCAGGAAGGCAACCCTGAGTCAGGGAGCTACCAGGAACCCTCCAAGCCAAGGCAAGCTTTGCCTCAGCCTTCGAGGCTCACCATCGCTTCCCCAGGCCACAGAGATCTAACAGGAACATTCCTCGGGACCCAAGGGCCAGACCACAGGGCGAGTACAAGACGCCACTACACTGAGAGCGCTGGTTCTCTCTCACCAGTAGCAAGGCTCCAGCGAGATGGGAGAAACATGCACGTTCCCATGACAACACCGCTATCGCAAGAGAATTCCTTATGTGGCTGCAAAGACAGAGCCCAGCTGAGGTCTGGGAGTGGCCTCGTCCCACTGCACGGCAGGAGCGTCTGCCACCAGCCTCCACAGCAAGTCCCAGTTAGTCCCACAGCCGCAGCACCATGCCGCTCCTCACGGCCATCACGCCTGGATACTGGGGGTGGAAAAGCCTCAGCTTCATGTTTTAAACAGAATCAGCAGCAAAGTCGCTGTGCAAATTTGCAGAGAGTCACGCTCAGATCCAAGCCAGTCGCCTGCAAGGACCTGCCCTGTGTCACCCCATCCGCGTCCCCATGATGCCACCAGCCTTGCCTGCCTCCCTGTCCCGACAGAGCTGCGAGAGCGGACACTCGCCAGGTCAGATTCAGCCTTGGCTGCTCCCTTCTTCCCTCCCAGCAATCCCAGTCCAGTCCCTGCCTGTCCCCAACACACTCTCACAAGGCTGCCGGTCCTGAGGGCAGCGGAGATCCCCGCTTGCCGGGATTTGGGCGGGATGCGGATGGAGCCCGGGAGTTTTCCCACCGGGGCTCCTGCGCTGGCAGCACCAGGAGTGAGATCACTTCCATTTTATCAGCACATGCCAAGGCTGCTCACACCTTTGTGCTTGCAACACTGGGCCAGACAAGATGGCCGGGTTCCTCCCCTTCCTCCGGCAGTTCCGAGCCAGCAGGCGAGCGAGAGACCC
>NW_009649968.1:113879-117781 GCF_000708025.1 Charadrius vociferus
CTGGAGACGGGGAGCTGCGACCCGGCTGCGCCGCGGTGGGGCCTGGGGACAGCGGGACGGCCCGGACGGGAGCGGGGACACTGCCCCTTGTGGGTATGGGGAGACGGGGACCTGCCCCATGTGGGTATGGGGACATCAGGACCTGCCCCACGTGGGTATGGGGACACCGGGACCTGCCCCACATGGGAATGGGGACACCGGGACCTGTTGCACCAGGGACTGGGGACACCAAGACCTGCCCTGTGTGGGTATGGCAACACTGGGACCTGTCCCATGGGGACCTGGGGACACCGGGATCTGCCCTGTGTGGGTATGGGATCACCAGGATCTGCCCCACGGGGGTATGGGGACACTGAGATCTGCCCAACGTGGGTATGGGGACACCAGGATCTGCCCCATGTGGGTATGGGGACACCAGGACCTGCTCCACGTGGGTATGTGGATGTGGGGACCTGCCCCACAGGGGCCCAGGGACACCAGGACCTGCTCCGTGTGGGTATGGGGACCTGAGGACACCAAGATGTGTCCCACAGGGGCCTAGGGACACTGGGACCTGCCCCATGTGGGTATGGGGACACCAGGACCTGTCCCACAGGGGCCTGGCGACACCAGGACCTGTCCCATGAGGGCCTACAGACACTGGGACCAGCTTCACAGAGTCCAGGACCCTGGGACCTGTCCCACCAGCATCTGGGAACACCAAGACCTGCCCCATGTGGGTATGGGGATACCAGGACCTGCCCCATACGGGTGGGGGGACACTGGGACCTGCTCCACAGGGCCCTGAGGACAGGGGCCCTATCACACACAGGCCTCCACATCCTATCCCACGGGGGTGCACGCACTCTGCCCCACCCCACCATGCCCCACACAGCCCCCCACCCCCATGGGGCCCTGTGGCCAGGTGGCTGTCTGGCCCCGGGAGCGCCCTGGGGCTGGGGCCACCTCAGCCCCACGGGCCTCACACGGGCATGGCGGGGCTGCAGTGGCGCCACATTCCCGGGGGCTGAGCTCACACACCACCTCCCACCCCCGCTCCCGCCCTAGAGAGCCCCCACACCCACCGGGGCTGAGACCCCACAGCCCTGCAGCAGACCCTGCTCCCCTCCTTCCTCTCCAGGGACGGGGCTCTGGTGCTTGCCAGCACACCAAGCCACGGTGCAGAGTGCTGCTGCCATGCTCCCGCTCCACCGCCGTGCCCCAAAACCCACCGTTGCGACAGCTTTAGCCATTCCTAAAACTCAGTAGGGCAGAAAACGCTGCGGTGAGTGGCGTTCCTCTGTGCCATGAGGGTCACCGAGCCCCCCGAGAGCTCAATAAAAACCTAACCGAGACCAGTCGCTGCCCTCGTTCACCTCGCCGCCTGTTCAGCAGCACACGAATAAAAGGAAAGGGGCGCCAGGCTGCCGCCCCTGTGCCGCTTCCTAAAACCCTCAGCAGCGGGGCAGGCACATGTCCCAGGGGTGTGTTTGCCAGCGTGGGGAGGGCTGGCACACGCTCGGCTGGCCTAATGGCCTGGCAGGTCCCCCAGAGACAAGCTGGCCACCAAAAGGCCCCAACTCTGCGTGCGCCCACCGGCTGGAGGGAGCCAGCACGCAGCTCTGAGCATCCAGCGCTCCGGGTTCCAAAATCCCTCCATTTCCCTAAGCCAGGGTGAAACCGGGGGAGCCCCAAAGCCACCCTGGGGGGTGGCAGCTGGAAAAAGGGGGCTCTGAATGAACAGAAGGGGATTAACGAGATGCGAAGCGAGTGGGGATGTGGTCCTCAGCGCTGTGGGGTGATGGCGGGGAGAGAGTCTGAAAATGCCAGGGAGGAAATAAGGGCTTGAGGGAGGGAGAGGACTCCCCAGAGCTCTGCAAGGCCATGGTCGGCGTGTGCCAACTGCCGGCGCAGGGCAGGCACTTCCGGCACGCTCAGCAGGGGCCAGGAGAGGAAGCCATGAGCAAAGCCACAGGGCTGACAAACTGTCGAGGGCTTCGGGAGGGCTCGACAGTTCCCAGTTTCACCCTGGCCCCCGTCTCGGAGCCAGGATGTGCCAGTGAGAGCCAGCCCAGGCACCATGTCAGGAAAAACATGGCCAGGCGTCAGCGGCGTAGCCAGAGTGGAAGGCTCTGGGCTGGACATCAGAGCTGGGCCCATCGAGGGAGAGGAGCCGGGTCTTTCTTCCAGCTCCCGCAGGAGGCAAGATCTGCATCTCCCCGATGCTCGACCCCTGAGACATCATGGCCCCACGGGGTGACAGCCCCTCTGGCTGCGATGAGCGGAGCCAAACTCCACGCCACGTGATGGCTGGGAAAGCAGCCGGACAGTGAAACCCTGCACCGCTCGCGCCATTGTTTTCCTGGAAACGGTGGCCAACAATAGCCGGGCTGTGCAGTTGTCACGCTGCCCACGCAGCCTCCGCCTGCCTGGGGAGACGAGGGCTCCCCCCTCCTCCGGACCTCAGTTCCTCCGACAGCAGCAGTGACACAGAGCTTCCTGGCGACACGTGTGGACCCCACGTCCCGCGCTCGAGGGGCTGCTCGCTGCCGCTGTGGCTCTGCCCCCATTTCGGTGTCCCTGGCTGCCCGGCCGGCTCCATCCCGGGACATCCCTGCCCATGAAGAAGCCACCATCCCTCTGTCCCCTGCGTGGCTGTGGGTGACTCCCCCAAGATGTGTCCTTCCCAGGGTCACCCTCTACACCGCTTTGCCAGGAGTGCACCAAGCCTGACGGGGACCTTTTTCTGTCCCCAAGGCCGCAGGGAATGGCTGCAGTCCCACCAGGAGGGTGACAAGGGGAGGGCAGCCAACCCAGCTCCCGCCCTGCACCCCATACGTACGTCTGCCGCCTTCTTCTCCGCCAACTCCAGCTTCTCCTGGGCATCTTTCAGGGCCTCAGAGTATTTGTCCAGCTCATCCTCTGTCCCTTTTAGCTTCTTCTGCATGGCGGCGAGCTCGTCCTCCAGCTGGAAGGGCAGCAGCAGTCACTGCGGGTGGAGTTCCCTCTGGACCCCCACACGGCGGGAGAGCCCTGCCTACCCCATCCCAGGCTCAGCTCTGCCCCACGGCATCCTTCCTACCCCAGCCCGGGGCCAGCTCTGCCCCACAGTGTCCATACCTGTCCCACATGCCACCAGCTGGCATGGGCTGAGCCCTGGGCAGCCCTTGGGATGCCCCACAGCATTGTGGCATGGTCCCCGAGTTGTGGGACAGTGGCAGCTCTCACACCCTACACCCTTGTTCCCCCTGCCAGGGTGTGTTGGGTCTGGGCTCAGCATGGTCCATGCCCCCCCAGCGCTCATTGCGCCGGGCCCTCGGTGCAGACCTGCTTGCTTCTCTCCTCCGCTGCCTTCTTGTCCGCTTCAGCTTGCTCAGCTCTGTCCAAGGCATTCTCCTTGTCCAGCTTCAGCATCTGCATCTTCTTCTTGATGGCATCCATGGTGGCGGTGGTCTAGGGCGCTTCCCCACGCGAATTTCACCCGAAAGCAAAACTTGAAAAGCTGCGGGACAGCCCCGAGACCGAGACCCAGCGGTGGCCCCCGGGGGAGCGGCGCGGAGCTGCCGGGCGGCGGGGCTGATCCGTGCGGTACGGGACGCCGGCGGAGTGCAAGCGGCGGGCAGGGAGCGCCTCACAGATATGTACTTTCCCAGGGGGCTGACTGCATTCCTCAAGACATCCAATACTTTTTTGGAAAGGGATTCTTTTTTTCCCTCCCTCCTCTGTTCGTCCCTACCCCTTTCCCTCTCTCACTCCCCCCCCGGCTTTTTTCGGCGGCTCAGCGCTCCCATTCGCTGCTGCCTGCCATTTGACCGTAGATATGACTATATATGGGATGCGATGGGCGAGGTAAGGCGGGGGAGCAATTTGTTCCCATTTCCAAATAGGCTGGACGGGACGTTTCGCTACTACTCCTGGGAGAG
>NW_009649968.1:118512-119317 GCF_000708025.1 Charadrius vociferus
CGCGACGTTGCGGGCAGACGGGGTTTGTTGCAGCAGCGAGAGGATGGGCAGGGGGTGCGGGGGAAGGGTCAGAGGGACCCCCCCACGCTCCCCTCTGCCCACAGGAGGGTGCAGGCAGCATCTCGCCCGGTCGGCGCTGGGCATCCCTGGCGCTGTAAGAATATGTTTGATATTTAGTTGGTTTTCCAATAAAACAACCTAATATCAAACATATCAGACAGAGGCAGGGGCAGGCAGAGGAGGACAGGAGCTGGGGCTCAGCTCCCTGCAAGAGAAAGAGAGAAGGAGAGGCAGAGAGCCGGGGGGCGGTCACTCCCTGATGGTTGCCCGGGCAGGACCCCCCCGGCACCGCCTTGGTGTCTGCAGCCCACCTGGGCGGCTACACCAGCATCAGGATGCTCTCGGATCCGGTACCTGAGCAGGAGGCATCCTGCAGCGGGGATGAAGCCAGAGCAGGGCAGCGCGGGCACATTCGCCTGGCACGGCACGGCACACCACGGCACAGCACAGCATGGACCGGCACGGCATGGCATGGCATGGCACAGCACGGCACGGCACGGCAGAGCTGGGCCTGCTTTGGCACAGCAGAGCACAGTATGGCATGGCATGGCACGGCACGGCACAGCACGGCAGAGCTGGGCCTGCTTTGGCATGGCATGGCACAGGATGGCACGGCACAGCATGGCACGGCACGGCATGAGATGCTACGGCACGGCATGGCAGGGCATGGCACGAGATGGCACGGCACGGCATGAGATGCTACAGCATGGCATGGCATGGCACAGGGTGGCACGGCACAGCATGG
>NW_009649968.1:120663-122208 GCF_000708025.1 Charadrius vociferus
CCTGCCAGGCACAGGAGCCGGTGCTGAACCCCACTGTCCCCCTGGCTGGCCGCCGCGGGGAGACGTGGTCCCCCAGGATGCGGTACAGGAGTGGGATGGGTGGTCACCCAACACCGGTGGGACAGGGCTGGGTGCCCCCAGCCGTGCCTGCCCCCCCCCTGGCCTCACCACCGTCTGCTCCTTGCCCGCCAGGCGCAGCTCCAACTCCATGCGCTGCTGCAGCGCCGCGGCCCAGATCCTCTCCCAGCACTGCAGGTGCCCGCCAGCCGCCTTCCCACAGCTGTGGGGACACGGCGTGGGCAGGACAGGGTGTCAGGGGGACACCAAGCATCTGCCCCCTCTCCCTCATCTCACCCCATGCCAGGGCTCCCCCTCACCTGCTGCCCCCCAGCAGAAGGTTCAGCCCGCCGGGGCTCCCTCTGCCAGCCCTACCTCTCCAGCAGCCTTGCGCAGGCACTCTCCGTCGCCAGGACCTGCAACCAAAGTGACGTGTTTGGGGGGTGTGTGTTTAACCCACACGAGGGGGACATTGCACCCCGCTGTCCCCAGCTGCTGCCCTCAGAGCCAGGACAGCCACCTCCCCACCCTGTCCCACCTCCTCCCGGTGCGGCAAGGGGGTCTGCCTGCTTGCCTGTGCCATGGCCGGTGCTGCAGGGACTCCACAACTGCCCTCTGCACCAGCCACGCCGTTAACGGCATCCCGGTTACCGTGGCAGCGGCACAGGGAGGGATGCAACCCTGGATCCGCAGCCCTGAATCCAGCAGGGAAGGACTCCCCACAGTCAGAAGCTGATGGCACGCATCCTGCTCAGGGTAACTGTCATTTTATTAAACAGCAATTAAAAAGAGTGCAGAGGCCCAGATGAGGGGCAGGGGTCCCCGCCCCACGTGGTACATGCTGCAGTGACTGGTGAGCAGCGGGTGCTGCTGTCGGCCCGGCAGAATGCAGACGTCAAGTCGGGGGCTGCAAGTTTTTGCCCACGGAGGCTTGGCAGCCGCTGGCACACAGGCGCTGGTGAGAGTGGGAGGAAACACCCCCTTGGCAGGACAGACAGGACGTTCAAAGCTGGTATTTGTCTGTCCGAGACGTCCTCAAATGTCCAGTTGCAGGAGAAAGAGTAGAAACCACAGCCCAAAGAGGCACCTCAGCCACGACCAAACTATTTACACTCCGTCCAGGCACCCTCGTGCATGGCCCAGGCACAGAGGCAGGCTGGGCACGCCTGGCTCAGAGCAGCAGGCAGCAACGGTGCCACAGAGAAAAGAAGAGAATTCACCCTTTGGAAAGAACGGACGAGCGGCTGCAGAGCCTGAGGACTCACACAGATGGGACGGACAAACAGCATCACCCCCACCAGCCATCATGGGGAAAAGAGTACAGGTGGAGGAGAGCGCTGGCTGGGATCGATGTCTTTTATAAATAAGCTAAAGCTAATCAGTTTATTCACAGGGCCAGGGCTCCAAGGTGTTGCCAGACTCAAAGCCTCAAGCCTGAAGCATGTCCCAAGCCCACTGCGGAGGAGGCTGCGTGGGCTGGTCCCCTCC
>NW_009649968.1:122333-124963 GCF_000708025.1 Charadrius vociferus
GCTCCCCCCCACCCCCGCCTGCGCATCCAACGGCAGCAAAAAACCACCCAGGGCCCCGGCTGCACCCACAGCAAGGGGCTCTGCTCGCGGCAGGTCCCCGGAGCAGTGCTCCCTGCGCTGCTCACAGGGTGCTCTCCAGTGTGTTGTAGTTGTCCTTGAAGCTCTTCAGCTCCAAGAAGTGTTTGGCACGTTTGCTCTTCTGGTTGGAAGGCAGGTAGGTGACCTGGATGGTGGCGGGGTTGGAGACTTCGGGGGAGAGGGTGAGGTCCTTCGCTGCTGACTGGTGCTGCCGCTGGCTGCTGCCCCCCCGGGCCTTGGTCCTGCAGGGAAAGGAGAGGCACCATCGCAGCCACCGCGCAGCCCAAAGGAGCAGCTCGACCGCCGCGTCCGTCTGTTAGACATGAGGCAGATCTGCCCGCAAGACAACAGCGCTCACTGCGGTTTTGAAAACCAAGACTGGCGCTTCTGTGGGTGCCAGGCCTGGAGCCCACGCGAGATCCCTGACGCAAGGTGCAAGCGCAAACACAAACTGTGACCAAGTAACAAACCCAAAAAATGCATTAACAGATGGGCTGTAAGGAATAAGTGAACTGGGAAGGATGGGCAGGCATAAACAGCCCATGTCTCAGAGGCTGGGTTTTGCCCCAAAACCTGTCTCTATTCACACCTCCATGATGGGCCGTTGGGGCCCAAGAAGCCACCACAACTACACACCCAGACAGTAACACTTACACGTTTGCCAGTTCGTTCAGAGCATCCTGGTACTTCAGATATTCCGGTTTCCCGAAGACCTGGATGCAAACAGAAAAGACCGTGGAAAATCCAGCCGAGGTTACACAGTGTCCACAGTCCAACCGTCAGACTGGAGCGCAGGAAGAGCCCCCTGGACTGCTGCGGGGGCCGGGCGACGCAGCGCCAGCACTTACCCCAGTGCCATAGCGGGCACTCTCGTACCCATCCAGCAAGGTGTCGATCAAGGCTTTGCGGATGCCTTTGAAGGAGGTGCTGGAATTCCGCAGTTCCAGCAGGTAGGCACAGAAGTTCTTCCCGATTAAAGACTTTGGGTACCGGACCTCTGCGTGAAACGGGATTTCTGGAAAATAAAAAAGGCACAATACAACCATCTGATGCGCAGGTCGAAAACGGTTGCGTTCACCTCACCCGCAGACGTCAGAAGTTAGCGGCTAATTAAACTTCCCACCACATCTGCTGCCTCCATTTGCTGACTGCTCCACACGCGTGAGCAGAGCAGCTCCTCAAGCCGCCAGCCCTGGGCGGGATAAACGACCGCTATTCCCAAACGAGGACCCTGAGCCTTATCACAAGACCGGTGGCTGATGCAGTGCACCCTTATTTCCTCCACACATGATCTCTCTCCACCCTTCCCCTCCCACTCCTGCCCTGAGCTCCCTTACCAGATGTTCTGATCGCATCCAGTGCCTTCATCCTGTACAGATAGTTGTAGCAGCCTGGTAAAAAGAAAATCCAAACTGTGAGCTCTGCAAAACTCAGCAGTGAAAGGGAGGTGGGGAAAGCAGACAGGCGCAGAGCGCAGAGACACCAGCTCGTGCCGGCTTGCCAAACATGAAGTTGCGACGCCAACAAGAGAGGCCAGCGACGCGACTCAGCCCCAGGGGAATGACCTGTTGTGGCGGGACAAGCACTGGATGGTGTCTCTGGTGGCAGCAAGAGAGAGTACCTTGTGTCTCCAGCTGCAGAAGCCTGCTGTCGTCCTCAGCTAACAGCCGGGGCTCGTACTTGATGTCTTGCACCCTCGACAGTCGAATATCGATTTCTTCCTTTAAATCCTGCACAGCGGGGAAAAAAAAAGCACCGTTTACAGAGCACTCACTTTGGTTGTGGGATCACAAGGATGACAACAATCAAGTACTGGGTGCCCTCTAAAATAAACCCGCTCCCTGTCCAGCTGCCCAGCACCACACCAAGGTGGCAGCTCCTGGAAACACCTGAATTTGAAGCAAACTCTGTCTGCCTCTCTGGGCACAGAAGGGTCCGCGGGCACAGGGGAGGGAGAGCGCATCCCCACCACAGCGCCATGTGCACCCACCTTGGGGGCGTGCTGTCCCACAGGCACGTGGGGGCCACGGCGGGACTTCATGGCGAAGCGCATGATCTGGCGTTTCACGAAGATGAACAGCAGCACGAAGACCTGCAGCGCCAACAGCAGGAACGTGGGTCAGGCATACCGAGCGGCACCCCGGGGCATCTCCCCCCTGACACCCTTTTTCCAACCCCACGGATACTCCAGGCTAAGCAACCACCAGGCCCCACAGACCCCCCAAACCTGCCAAGCCCAGGGGTCCCTGTCCGGAGCCCCACAAACACCCAGGCCAGCCCCACGAACACCCCAGCCTCCACAGAGGCCCCTACTCACGCTCTCTCCCCACCCCACAGGCGCCAGGGCCCCACAGGTACTCCGGCCCAGCCCTGTGCAGGTGCTGTTCCCCACAGATACCCTGGGACGTGTCTCACTGGAGATTTATAGACAACTTGGGCCCGGCCCCACGGACACCCCAGGATGGGCCTCACAGGGGCCCCACGAACACCCTGGGCCCGTCCCCACGGACACGCTGCGATGAGCCTCACGGGAGCCCCACGGACAACCCGCG
>NW_009649968.1:126149-128568 GCF_000708025.1 Charadrius vociferus
CCCCCTCCACCCCCGCGGGATCCCCGGGCGATGCCGGTTCGGCGGTCCTGGAGCGGTCCCGGCCCGCCAGCTGTGCCCCTCTCCGGGGGCCGTCCTGCCGGTGCGGGGGGCTCTGCCTGCGCGTTCCCGGGTGGCGGCACCGATACAGCGCTGCACATCCATACCCGCCCTGGGGCTCTGATGGTGTATCCGGGGGCATCACCCCCAAAATCTTGGGCTCCGCAAGCGCGGGAGTGACGGGGTTTGCAGCCGCGATTGTGTTTGCTCTGGAGGAAAACTGGTAACGCTGCTAAACGAGACCCCCACCCCGTGCCGGGCTCCTTCGGGTGCTCCTTCTGTCCCACGTCACAGGAAAATCTTTCCGAATGCTTTGCCCTCTGTGGTCCTTTCCTTTGGAGCTTCGGAGCCTTTTGCACGTGTTAATTAAGTTTTGTCAGAGGGGGGATGGAAATACCAATTTTCTGTGTTAACAGAGAAGGGGAAACTGAGGTTGGGATGTGCCGGGACTCGCCCAGCATCAGCCGGCAGGTCTGACACAGCCGGGGATAGCAGATGTGACCAACAGATCCTTGTTCTAAAACTGTAACTTACCTGAAATTTCTAATAAAATGAACACTTCGTTACATTTCTGTATCACCTCTTTTTCTGGAGACTCCGCACTTCATGTTTCGTGTAGTCAAGACTCACTCTCCTCTATAGACGTGGAAGGCGAGTGGTGGGGTAGTCTGAAAAGGAAAAGGGGTAATGGCAAAGTGCATTGCGTTTACTTGCAGCTTCTTTAAAGAAAAGATGTTATAACCTGTAGCCGCGAAGCTTCTTGTTTTCCCTATATCCTGTATGAATGCATTGCTTTCCCGTTGTCTTGAAACGTATGTGCTGGCCCAATTTAACGCTGTGTCTCTGGTGTGGATCAGCCACGATTTGCTTTGGCTGGAGTCGCCCTTTTTTTTATTATGTTTCTGTTGTTGAATATATTTGGGTTTGCTTTTTTTTTTTTTTTTAAAAAAAAAAAAAGGTAAAACACTTTTAATGAAGACTGCTTTAAACCAGGAAAATCATATTATTGTTACTTCTGTGTGGAGTCAGTTCAGGTGTCAGGAGAACCAAGATTTGTAGTTAAATGTTGCCCGTGAGCTGTACAAGTTACACAATTGAGGAATAAATGATTGGCAGCCGAGTCCTCTTCCCTCAACGTGGCGCGTGGGGTGTTGCGTGGGGATGCCCACTTACCCAATGGCCCACTTACTCAGTGGGGCCAGGGCCTGACTGGTATTTCCATAATAGATGTTTTTTTCTTGTGGCTTCTTTTTTTTTTTTTTTGCACATTAAAGAAAAAATAATTATGATTTAATCATGGCAGAAACGCAGCTGGGCAGTGCGTGGCAGCTGTTGAACAATGCCCAGCCACCGCACAAAGGTTCGGGGCAGCAGACTGCTGGAACTGTATCCTATTGAAATTGCAGATTAAGTTACTGCAAACGCGCAGGATTGCTTCCCTCTGGGCCTGCAGTTCTGCTGCCAAATTGGTTTAATATGACAACTTGTTTGTGCGTGAAACACTTAGAACTGGAAGAGACCTAGCGGTGGAGAGCGAAAATAAATACCGTGGGGAAGAAGCCTGCGTGAAGCGTGGGAGGGGTGGGTGCGTAGCCCAGGAGGCTTTGTCTCATCTGCCTTGGGTGAAGTCCCGTCTTGGTGCTCTTCCTTAAATCTGCTTGGTGTCACACACACCTCTGAGGCTCCTGATGACCAGACAGGTAGCTTGCGTTGTTTCCTGATAAGAAACCTTGGCACTGTGTAGCTGGCAAACCGTGTTTCTAAGTAGCCATGAGGCATGGGTGCCCCAAAGGGTGAACTTTTGAGGTTTTGTGGGAAGCGGCGAGAGCAATTGCATTTGAAAACTTGCCTATGCTGATGGGAGCAGGAGCGGTGGTGTGTGCATCGAGCCACAGTGTGGAGGTGACCTTAGGGTCTCCATGCTGTCAGGGAAAGGTCCCTCAGCCTGGTCAAGCCCTCTGCTCGCGGACTTTGACAAGAGACTGCCCAGTTCTTACAGGGCTGTTCGCTAACGCTGCTTTTGAGCTTTCCCCGCTCTGCACGCTGGGTCTTGGTCTGTGCTGCCGCGTTGGTGTCTGTTTGCAAGCAGTGTTTCAGATCATACCCCGCAGGTTGGATTTTCTCGCTCGGCTTTCCTCCCCGCTCTTAGGCTCTGTCTGTGGCTCCTTCCCCTGTCCCAAGCGTCTGCCCGCAGCACCAGGATCAGACCCTGCTGCTTTGGAGGAAGGCGTCGCAGTCTTATTAACGAAATCTGAGAATGTGAAGTTTGCAATATAGTGGGATTTCGGGGGCTCGGAAGTAGCAAGTCCTGCCGAGTGCTGTGGGATGTGTCTGGCATGCGATAGGCAGGGTAAAACTACTT